>NC_081831.1:24278952-24582713 GCF_030867095.1 Alligator mississippiensis
GTGTAGCCTCCTGCACTGTAGCACCCTCATGCCCAGCCAGCATCCCCAGAGCACATTTTGCTGGGGCAGAATAGCTCTGGGCTGGCAGGCTGACCCTCAGGGCCCCCTGCTAGCCAGAGCTGTGCTGCCCCAGCTGCATATGCTGTGGTCCTGGGTACACACGTAAATGTTGCACCTGGGAGCAATAAACTACTGCACAAACTACTATGGAGTATATTCAGGCACATCAATTGCACTGTGTAAAAGCACCCTCTGCTACAGAACTTGGGCCAGACTCCAGTCTCCATTTGATCAGAGTAAGGGATATACAAGCAACTCAGCACAGAATAAGGTAAGGTGGATCTTTACTATGTCTCAGGTGCTCCGCAATAACTAGCCATGTGTACACTCCAACCTTGTAAATGGAAACTAAATCCTAAAAAGCTGAGCCCTTTTTTTCAATAAGAGCTAATTTCTTCCTTTGTCAGACCTACAATAGGAAGCTGAGCATCTGACTTACGTTTTCCTTTTTGCTGTTAATGATAGCCAGGTGAGCCCCCTGATCTGCGCAGAATTTCTTGGAATCTCTCCAGTTTTTACTTGATGTTGAAACGAAGTAACAGATTTTCTGATCTTGCACCCAGCCTTTTGGACATCTTGTGCAGAAGAGCTCTGGTAGAAGTCAGGTGAGAGAAAAAATTTGCATTAGGGACAGAATCATGGCGATGTAGGGCTAGAAGGGACCCCAGAGGTCATCTAGCTTAGTGGTTCTCAGCTTTTTTTGTACCAAAGTTTGGTGCCTGGGGCATAGCCCACAGTAGCAACCCACCCTCACCCTGTGCGCAGATCAGGGGGCACACGCCTCCCGCCATGCTTGCTGGGAGTACATGCAGCAGCAGGAGCCACCCTTCAGGAACTCTTGCAGCCTGCAAAGGAAAACCCATGGTTTCCTACATTTTTCTTCTTTAAAGGAAAAACCATTTTTTAAGTTTGTTCGCAACCCTTTCGTATATTCTTGTGGCCCGCTTTTGGGTCGCAACCCATAGGTTGAGAAACACTGATCTAGTCCAGCCCCCGGCTTAAGGCAGGATCATCCCTATCCAAATTAAACAAAACCATAGTCCAAACTTTTTGTAAATCTACCATCAACCCTAACACAAGACAAGACATCACATCCAAACCTGCAACAGGCAAAGCTGGGGAGCCACAGCAATCAATATCCTGCTTCTATAAAAGGTTGTAACACACAAGAGGTCCCAGGGGGAGGCCATGCCCCCACTGCAGAGAAAAGCAAACCCCACCCCAGTTTGACCATAGGGTAAAATTCCTTCCTGACCCCAAATATGGGACTGGTCTGATCCTAAGCAAAGGGGCCAGACCCTTTAGCCAGGAACCTCTGGCTTTAAGTCCCAGCAGAAGTATTGGCACAGCCCAGTCAAAATCCCCAGGCTTAGTTGCAGCCAAGTTGAAATGTAAGAAATCATCTGTGCACCTCATACTCCTTATTTACTACTGAAATTTTCATTAGGACTGCACAAATAATTTGCAGTGAACAGTTTATGAATTTACCACCCCCTAGGCCCATCCTTGTCTCCTGATGAAAAGTATTGCCAGTTAATTTGGTGCAGTATTCAGCCTTTGATTGTCTTTTTGGGTAGTTACACAAATCACATGATATTATCACCTTTGCCTAGGCAGCAGGAAGCTTGCAGGTTGGTATCCTTTGGAAAGAGAAATCAGTAATATAATTTTTTTCTTAGTGACACTTGGTTTATCTATAAATCCTAACACCAGCCCTGGGTATATAGATGAAGACAGGATAGATTTGCACCTTTATGACTAACCAAAGTAGATTTATCTATCAAAAGCTCTCGTGGGCTGGACCTCACTTCATCAGACCAGTGAGCTTCAGCCCATGAAAGCTTGTGCACTCTCTCCTTCTCTCATATTACATATAGTAGTCAAGTAGAAGGTAGGGTAGATTTCTACCTTACAGACCAACCAAAGTGGGTAAGTGTGTACATGCGTGTTTGTAAACACATGTACGTACACACACACACACACACACACACACACACACTTTGGGTTAGTCTGTAAGGTACAAATCTATCCTGCCTTCTACTGCTGAGCACATCAAACTATGTCTCTCTGCTCACAGATGAAGGTGGCCACAGACAACATGCAGCTTAGTCTGGGATCACAGGCCACATTTCTAAGATATGTTTTGAAGGAACAGCTCTGCCTAAGAACTGGCCTTCAGGTTGGGGAGCAGTGGTTAGCTTCGCTGCAGAAGGAGCAGAGCGAGCTGTAGGGCCTATTGGGAGCCTGAAAATGAAACAGCCTGACCTGGAGTGTTTGATGTTAATGCTTTTACTGGTAGCACAGGCCTGGCCTATAAGCCCTCACCTGTGAGGTTCTTTAATTCTTCCTGTGCACTGCTCAAGGAATTCTGGAATCTCTCGTAGTCCTTTTTTACTTCAGCCAGCTCCTTGCCCACTTCTTCAACCAAAAAATGCGTCAGGTTCCTTATCTCTGTAAGAGCAGGGAAAAGGTAGAAAGATGTCACCAGGAGGAAAAGATGGATATTGTATTATGTACTGGCTCAAGATCTTCCTTCTCTGTTTTGTAGCTGACCCACTCTCATCCTCATTACTGTCTGTCCCCTTCCCCTCTGTCCTTCCAACTGTCTCCCTGTCCAGCTTCATCTATGCCCTTCTGTTAAACTGATGCCTGTCACAACTGTATTAATTAAACCCTTCTTTTGTCTTTGACTTCCTGAGCTTTCTATACCTGCAGGGATGAAGTTTCACCCTGCTAGCCCCACAATCAGCTTTCTGGCCCTCTGCTTCTGTGCCATGAGAGAGTTTTTCCCCATGGATGTGCAAATCTGTAATAAGGGTATCCTCTTCTTATAGAATCACCAGATTCATGCCAGCCCAACCAGGGTCACAGTCTGGTTCATACTTGCACTGAAGGGATTTGACTCCACAGGGCTGTGCATCCCCAGTGTCTGAAGGAAGTTATAAAGAACCTAATTGCCATTTCTTGGGTCAGACCAAAACTCCATCTTGCCCAGTCTCCTGTGTCACATGGGCAGAGAGCAGAAGCTGAAAGGGAGAGTGAACTGGGTCTGACCGGAATTTTCCACTGTTCCTCTCTCGCTTGCATCTGCCAGCTTTTGAGGTCTAGGAAGTTCTGAGTAACTATCAGTAACTATCTCAGAGGCTGTGCCACTGTGATAGTTACTGATGCCCCTTTCCTCCAAGAACATGTCCAATCCCTTTGTGAATCCAGCTAAACTCTCAGTTTCCACAAGATCAGGTGGCAATGAGGTCCACACTTTAATTACATGCTCTGTGAAAAAAACTTCCCTTTGGTAGTTTTAAACTTATAGCCTACTAGTTTCATGTTGACCCCTAGTTCTTGTATTGTGAGAGAGAGTAAATAGTAAATCCCTATTGGCTCTTTCTTTCCCATTTAGTATTTTGTAAACCTTTATCATGTCTGCCCTCAATTGTCTCTTTTCTAAACTGAAAAGCTTGGCCTCTGTAGTCTCTCCTCATATGAAAGCCCCTTCATAGCACTCATCATCCTTGTTGCCTTTCTCTGGACCTTCTCTAGTTCTTTTCTATCCTTTTGGAGGTCTGGGGACCAGACCTGGGCAAGTATTCAAGGTGTACTAGGTCTGTGCAAAGCTTCAGTCCCTGATTTGATTTGGTGGAGATTTGGCCTGATTCGGTTGCTGAATCTCCAAATCCTAATCAAATCATGAGACACTTTAATCTCTCCAAATCAAATCAGAATCCTCTGAATCGATTCGGAGAGATTCAGCAATTTGAACATAGAGACAGCTTTAAATGTTTTTTCTACATACCTCTAGGTAGCAGGGGCTCGTGAAAGCTGCGATGCTGGGGCGCATGGAGCATCCCACAGGAGCTCGGGGGGTCTCCAGTGCACTCGGCAGCAGACCCAGAAGTGGACCAGAAGCACTTCCTATCCACTTCCGGGTCCAACAGGGAGCGTGCTGGGGAACCCCCCCCCCGCACTCCCCCAGCTCAGCAACTGGTGCCTCCTGGGTCTGGGGGGGGCACCCAGGGTCCCTCTGCAGCTGATCGCTGAGCTTGGGGGCACAGGGGGGAGGGCCCTGGCACGCTTCCCGTTGGACCCAGAAGTGGACTGGAACTATTTCTGCCACCAAACATGTGGAGGGCCCCCCGCACTCCTGTGGATGCTCCATGCGCCCCAGCATCGCAGCAATCGTGAGCCATGCTGGTACCTCAAGGTATGTAGAACAAACTTTTAAAGCTGTGTCTATGTCCAAATCGCTGATTCTCTGAATCAGCATCGAATCTTCAGATTCAGATTCAGGCGAATCGAATCAGGGACAGTGATCCGAATCAACAAATTGAATCGCTGTCCCTGATTTGGGCCAAATCTGAATCGAATAGGGCCCACTTCGCACACCCCTTGTGGATACACCATACATTTATAAAGAGGCATCATGATACTTTCAGTTTTCTTTACAATTCCATTCTTAATAATCCCTAACATTTTTTTGCCTCATCTGACAGCTGCTGAGCCCTGAGTGGGTGTTTTTAGGGACCTGTCCACAATGACTCCCGGATCTCTTTCCTGTGTGGTAACAGCTAATGTAGAGTTCCTCTGGTATGGTGAGCTTTCAGCACCTCTTGAGACTCAAACACCTATGCATAGGCACTTATTAAAATTCAGCCAAGCACCCAAGCATAGATGTCATCACGTGTAGTAACCGGGACATTTCTTGTCTGCTGCCATCTTAACCAGTACAATTGAGGTTGAACTGATACCCTCCAGAGCTACAAGCAAGGACTGCTAAAATTTTAGCTAGAGATCTAATTTGGCCTTTGACTGACTGACTTTCTCTAGAGATAAGCCCAATGTCAGCTTTGTAATGCATAATCACTAGTAATTACACATACATGTACCTTTATTGGGTCTAAGAGACCTCTGCAGCTGCAGGGAAAGATTCAGTATCCCTGAAGGTCTTGTTGGAGCAGGATTCCACTGTTGGGATTATCAGGCTAAAAGTCCCTGCTCTGACTCTTTGCTATTGTCATACTCTATCTGCAGTTCAACCTAGTCCTGAAAGGTCATGCTCTGAATTCTCTCTGAAAGGATGTAAGAGAAATTGTGGCATTGTATGGAAAAGTCTTCTCTCACCTGTCTTGCCTAGGTGAGCTAATAAATTCTTCCAGGAATCTGCTTGGATTATCATAACCTTCTGCTTGGTGTCAGCCAGCTCCTTAGATACTGCAGATACCAGGGGAAAGAGAGCATTACATTATGTTGATATTTCAAGAAGAGAAATCCCCATCCCAGGGCACAGGGCCTACATAGTTTTCCCTGCTGCTCAATCACAAATTGCATGATATTTGATGATAGTGTTGAAGTAATGGTGTTGCTGCGATGGTCCAGGAAATATGCAAGAATTCTTGTGGGTGATGTATATCTTATTGGACCAACTGTATGGTTGGGATAGACATAGACAAGCTTTTGGGTATCATAGTCCCCTTTCTCAAGTCTTTGGGAGAGAGACAGACACAGAAGAACAGAATGAATGGTCACCGGAAAAAGATGAAGTGATATATTTCTTCCCATTTCAGTACCTGGCTTGCAATGATTTGGAGATAAATTCAGGTTTTATTAAAAAGGTAAATTTTTAGCTTTTCTTATTGCAGCAAAAAGTTTAAAGCATATCCCAAGTGACATGCCAAGGGCTCAAAAATATGGAAATGAATAAAATGATTCTAACACTTATTTCTTAAGAATCTGACTGATCTGTGTTGTGATTTTGTATATTGTACTTAACAGTATTGTAGGCTCTACCTATCCCCAGACCACCTGAGAGAGACAAACTTACTGGTGTGAATTTGACTCTCGATTGTTTGGAATTTTTTGGACATGGTGGAATCTAAAAGGGAAGAGAGAGAGAGAGGAGGTTATGTTTTTAACAAAAACACCTGTACTTAGAGTATACTGGATCATAGCTTTGTATTTGGGGGAGTGTGGAACATATGTTCCAATGTCAGCCTTTTGTAAGGTTTTAATTATTTTATTATTACTACTACTACTACTACTACTATTAATGCTTTATATAATTATAGTGCTTAGAGACCCAGATGAGTTTGGGACGTCTCTAAGCTTGGTATTGGCCAAAACTCAGACCCCAAGTAGGACTGGCATCCTACTGTGTTGTTTTTTCACAGGCACCATGATGGATTCTAGTTGTGCCAAATGCTATGCAGACACATAAAGACATAGATCTAAGTGCCCATCCTTTAGGAGATCTCAAAAATGTGAATTCTGTGCTCTCTGGGGCCGGCAACACAAAGCCCGTCTATTGAGCTAGTGGAAATCCACCAGTACACTGTCCTGGGCAAGATAGAAACTCGTAAGAATTTCCAGGCCAAAGGAATGGAGTAGCCCAGTAGTCCAGTGTCCTTTGTCAAACAGTAACAAGTAATGGATGTTTTAGAGAAAGGGTGTTAGAAACAATGTAGAGTGATCCATCCCCTTCCATACGTTCCCAGTCACCATGAGGAGGTCACATCCCTAACTGTTGCATTTAATAGACCCTGATGGAGCTCTCCTCCATAAGTTTATTTTTTTTTTTTAACTTGGTTATACTTTTAACCTCATCGATGTCCTACAGCAATGACAGTGGCATGTTAATTGTGCATTGTGTAAAAATAAATAAAGTCTTTATTTTGTGTCTTCAACATGCTGCCTGATGGGTTCATTGCCTGGTCCCCAGTTCTTGTATTGCAAGACATAGTGAAAACAGTTCACCTTACCCACATCATTTATGATTTTATAGACTGCTATCGCAGCCTTCCTCAGTTATCTTTTTTTTTTTGCCAGACTGAAGAGATCTGTCCTTTTCGGTTCCTCCTCCTACCAAAACTGTTCTATACCCTATGATCATCTCAGTTCCTCCCCTCTTGGTAATTTTCCTAATTCTGTTATCTCCTTCTTGGGATAGAGTAGTGAGATCTACCAACAGTCTTGAAAAGCTGAGTGCATCCTGAATTTATATAGTGCATAATGATATTTTATGTTTTGTTTTCAATTCCTTTCATCATGATTTTTTTTTTTTTTTGCTGTTTTGAGTGGTGATTTCCCTAGTTCCAATATTTTAAATCCCATTCCATGTAATGTTTCAAATGTTTCTTGAGTAGTAACAGCATGTTCAGGGCCTATCAGTAATTAGATCTGCTTAGGATATATAAGAAGGCAATAAGACATCTCTTACCTATGGAGTTCCAGAGATCAGATAGATTTTTCTTAGCATCTGCTTCTACCCTCATAAGCCGTGGGTGTGTCTCACTCAGTTCTTCAGACACTAAAACGACGGGAAAGAGAGTACTGTGTTGTGTTCTGTACTGGAAAGAGGAGATTTCCCTACCCAAGGTCCCAGGGCCTACATTATCATTCCCTTTTATTTTATCACAGGTGTTGGGATAGTTGGTGTGAGTTGTAAAGCCTCTGTTCTTGGCTTTTTATAACTTAGGGGAGAAAATCAGCCTACATTAAATAGGTAAATTTCTATCTCTACTGGCTGCAGAAAGGTTAAACTGTGGCATGAGTGAGATGCTAAGTTCTCAGAAACACAGAAAAGAATAAAATAAATCTAGTGCTTATTTCTTAAGCCATGCTGGCCTGATTCATGATTTTGAACATTGTTATCAACAATATTGTAGGCTCAGCTTATCCCCAGATCTCTTGAGAGACAAGTAAAGAACATACCATTGAAAAGCTGATTGTTGATTGTCTTGAGTTCTTTTGCCATCTTGGAATCTAAAAAAGGAAATGGAAGGGCGGAGGGAATTCTATTTTGAACAACTCCCACCAGTCCTTGTAACTGTTCTTCACTGGATCACAGTCTTTTGTTCAAAGCTGTGAGTCTTAGGTCCTTGCTACACATTACATATTTCACACAATTAACTGGTCAATCATGCAATAAATTTAGACCAGCCACACATGAAAAGTAATTATTACACCATAAGAATGTCCATTCAGCTATAAGAAGAGACAACCAGCTACAGAGTTAGTGCTTGAAAATGTGCAACAACTTTATGGCTGGCTTCTCTCCAGCTTAATTTGAACATGTGGCAGAACCTTTCTGTAAGGTCATCAACTTTGTTGCAATTACTATTTCATATTCATGTAGTGCCCAGAGGACCTAATTGAGATCAGGGCCACATCTACTTGGTTCTGCCCAGTCCCCAGCTATGACTGGTATCCTTTTGCACTGTCCTCTGCACAGACACAAAGTGAGATGGGCCCTCATTGTGCCAAATGGCACTTAATGAGAGACAGCCCCTGCCTCATGCAATTTATGATCTAAATAGGAAAGAAGCAATACTCTGTGCAGATCACAGATAATTCAAGAGGTTGGGTGTCCCCTAGATTTGTATAATGCACACTGGTATTTTCTGTTCGGTTTAAATTCATTTCCTACTGATGTTATTTGTCTTTTTGAATAACACTGCTCTTGTTCCCAGGTTTTATTTTTTTATTTAAATGCTCTACAGTGTTACCTAGTTTTTTTGTTTCTTTTAGGAGCAGCAATAGGAATTCTGGGAATAATATCTACTTAGATTCTATTAAAACAGAACTAGGAAAGCTCTCACCTATTACATCCTGGAGATCAGATAAATCTTGCTTGGAATCTTCTTGGATCTTCCTAAGCCTCAGCTTTGTATTACTCAGCTCCTCAGTCACTGCAAATGACAGGGGAAAAAAGAGCATTGTGCTGTGTTTGATCTGTCAAGAAGGGATTTCTTCAACTCGGGTCACAAAGCCTGCATGGCTGCCAATCCATACTATATTATCACAAATCGCATTATTATATATGTTGCATTTCTTTCAGCTTCAGTTCCTGACTTTCTCTGAATAGAAGAGAAGTTCATGTTCCATGAAAACATTAGATTTCTTGCCCTCCTAGTTGCAGCATTAAAGTACATCCCAAGTGTAATGGCAAGGGAACAGAAATGTGGAAACGAGTAAAATGAACCTAACATTTATTTCTTAAAAATCCCAGTGGTCTGAGTCATCATTTTGGATATTGCTGTTAGCAGTATTATAGGCTCTGCTCCCTACCAGATCTCGAGAGACAAGCGAAGAACGTACCATTAACAAGTTGATTGTTGATTGTCTGGAGTTCTGTGGACAACTTGGAATCTAAAAGGGACATAAGAGGATGGAGTTTGCATTTTCAACAGCCCCCCAACCCTTACAACTGCTCATAGAGTTCGTTGGGTTACACTCTTTTGTGCTGCGGGGTGTGAAACTTGGGGAGTAATGGCAACTTTTTACGAAGTGGTGGTGGTGGTGGTGTTTGTTGGTGTTACCTGCTTTGTATTATTGAGGTGCCCAACTAGGAATGGTATCCTACTATGCTAATTTTCTGCTCAGACACTAACTGAGATGTGCCTCCTAAATTTTAGTCCTGTACTTTCTTCTGAAATCTAGATCTCAATTCTGTGCTCTCTGGGACCAGCTATGCAAACAATTGACTGGACTAGTAGGAATTCACCAATGCTTATTCCTGGGCAAGATAAAAACTTACAATAATTTCCAGAATGGGTCAGGCCAAAGGTCCAGTCGCTGAGTAACCTATGTCCAACTGTTACAAGTTTTGGATGATTTAGAGAAGTGGTTCTTAACCATTGTAGACTCAAGGCAACCTCTGAGCTATCACTCTCTTTTTTTCTTTTTTTTTTTTTTTTACTATGAAAAATATTAGAGCAATTCCTATGTTGCAAAGAACTCAGAAAGACCACAGCAGATCAGACTGTCTCCAACACTCTGAATTCCTGTGTGAAAATTCTGGATTGATCTTGTGAATCATGTTTGCACACCGAAGAGTGCTAGCACCTCGTGGCAGCCTTGAGAGGATCTCAAGGCACCCTAGGGTGCCATGCCATCCTGCTTGAGAATCATTGTGAGACAGAGAAAGAGTACCAAAAAATAAGGGAGAGTGATCCATCTCCTCATACTCTTCCAGTCGCCACAAGGAGGTTACAATCCTAACTGTTGTGCTTAATAGCCCCTGACAGATCCTTTCTCCATAAAGTGTCTGATCTCTCTTATGAACACAGCTATACTTTTGGCTGCTTCAGTGTCCTGTAACAATGACAGCAGCATGTTAATTGTGCATTGTGTTAAAAAAATAACTTGCTTTTGTTTTGTTTTAAACAACTGGATGAATTCATTAGGTGATGCCTAGTTCCTGTGTTATACATACAACAAAGATAGCAAATAGTTTTTCTTGTCTATACCTTTTAAGATTTTTCAGGCTGCTATCATATTCCCTGTCACTTATGTCCTTTCCAAGCTGAAGAGATCTTTCCTTTCTAGTTCCCCCTCCAACTGAAGCTGTTCCTGTGATCATTTTGGTTTTGTGTGTTTCTACCCCCATGCCAGTATTTTTAAAGAACTCTGAACAACGTCTCATCTTTGAGTGGTAACAGTTAGTAGGACTGAGCGAAGCTTCAGTTGCTGGTTCGATTCGGCAAAGATTCAGCCTAATTCAGTGGTTGAATCTCCGAATCCCTGCGGAGCCAGGTTGCACAGCAGGACAGTGCTGGTCCCTACTGCATGACCTGGCTCCACAGGGAGCAGAGATCTGGGGCTGCACAGGTTGGGCAGTGGCAGGGAGGAGACCCTGGTGTGGATCTCTGCTCCCAACGGAGCTAGGTTGCGCAGCAGGGATTCCTCAGCTCCCGGTTCGATTCACCAGCTCTCTGATCATTCCCCCAGCATAGCCCTGGATCTGCATGCCAGGTTTCAGCAGGCTGCCGCTGAAGGCTGGGGCCAGCAGCAGTGCCGCAGTCTTCCTGGAGCTCAGCGTGGGCTGCGCCAAGCGGTTGCCACTGGCCCCGGCCTGCAGCAGCAGCCTGCTGAAACCCTGCGCACAGAACCCCCTGGTTCAAGCTTGCAGAGAAAGTTAAAGCATAGTCCTAAGGGCTTAGAAATATGAGAAGGTATAAAATGAACATAACATTTATGTCTTAAAAGCCCCACCAGCCTGAATCATGACTTTAAATCTCACTGTCAGTGATACTGAAACCCTGCGCACAGATTGGGGGCCTATGGCCCCCAAGGAAGGGCTGGGGAAATGATCAGAGAGCTGGGGAATTGAACCAGGGGCTAGATGTGAATATCAAAGCAGTCCTTTCCCCTCCCGCTTCTTAGCTCTCATTTCCCTGCAAGCCCGGCTCCGAAACTCCAAAATTCTTGGAAACATTTCCAAAACATTTTGGAGCCTTCCGATTCGTTTTGGAGCTGTTTTGGAGCCTTCTGTTTCAATTCAGATTTGGTGTTTCAGGCGCCGAAATGGCCTGAAACACCTCTGAAATGAAATGGCTGCCAAAATTTCACACAGCCCTAGTAACAATGTAGTCAGGATCCATCAGTAAGTCAGTCAACTTTAGGGTCTGTTAAAAAGCAGTAGGACCTCTCTTACCTACAGAGTCATGGAGATCTGATAGATTTTTCCTGGAATCTGTTTGGATCTTTGTAAACCTCGTCTTTGTTTCAGCCAGCTCCTCAGACACTGCAGGTGGAAAGGGAAAGACCTCTGCATTGTATTGGATACCACAAAGGGGCGTTTTCCCACCTCAGGTCCCAGGGCCTGCATTGTTGTCAATCCTAACTGTTTTATCATATTTTTTGCCTTATGTGATGTAATGTATTCCATCAGGTTTCAGTTTCTGGCTTTCTATGGTTAGGGGAGAAATTCAGCTTTTATTTAGAACATTAAATTTCTTGCCCCATGCCCCCTGGTTCAGGCTTGCAGAGAAACTTAAAGCATAGTCCTAAGGGCTTAGAAATATGAGAAGGTATAAAATGAACATAACATTTATGTCTTAAAAGCCCCACCAGCCTGAATCATGACTTTAAATCTCACTGTCAGTGATACTGGCAGCTCTGGTATCCCCGGACCTCTTGGGAGACAAGAACGTACCTTTAACAAGTCGACTGTTGATTGTCTTGAGTTCTTTGGATGTTGCGGAATCTAAAAGGAATGTGAGATAATTGAGCGCTCCCATTTTCTGCCACCCTGTCAACCATTATGTCTATCCTTAGCATGCACTGGATCCCAATCGCCAGCTCCTGTAAACGTCCCACTCCCCACACTTATCTCTACCATGCTTCTAGGCTGAAGCCAAAGACCCTGAAGCAGGATGGCCATATCTAGGCTTCCCCACAAAGAAATGGCAGCAATCCAGGATTGGAGCGATAAGGCTGGTTCTTACCTATGGAGTGCAGAAGGTCTGATAGTTCTTTTGTGGAATTCACTGGGATTTTCTCAAGTCGCATCTTCATGTTGGATAGCTCCATGGATGCTGCAAACAGCATGATGAAGAAATTGCTTCCTTACAAGGGGTCAGAGAGAGGAGATTGCCCCACCCCACTGTCCAGAGGCAGGAATGCTACCATCTCCCAGGCAAGAAAGGAACCCCATTTTACAGATGGAAAAATTAAGCTATCATTAGGGAAGTGATGTGTCACATAGGAAATGGGCCACAATGCTAGAGAATGAAATTGGATCTCCTAAGTTGCCACTAGGTGCATTAACCATGGCACCAGCCTCTTTTATTATTCTACTGTGTCTCACTTCTCCTTTTAGAGCACAAAGAGCTGGATCCTAGCCCAACAACAACGGTGATGTTGGGTTGTTGCCATCACGCTTCACTAGATGTGACCCTCAGTTTCAAGTGCACTGTGGTGGATTCTTGGAACCAGCTTGGGCTTCAGTGCAAAGTAAAGGGTCAGAGCAGCACCGAGATTTAAAAGAAAGAATTGCCCTTCACACCACACTGCAGGGCTGAATACTATGCAAAGTAAACAGTTGCCTGCTACAGTTGAGATCCTACTTTGAATATCCACTTTTGAGGGGTTAAAGGCTAGTATGGATTTGTCCCAGTTCCTGATTTTTTGAGTGGGGTTCTCTAAAATGACTTTAGGAGCACAGGTGCTGTGGAAAGCTAGTGGGAGTTGTGTTCCCAAGCCACATTCACACTTTAGAAAATTCCCACCTGCTTGTGGAATTTGCCATGCGTGCTACTCCACAATTAGATTTGCATCTTAGCTTCCATCTAAGTCCCTGAGCTGTTGTTTTTTTTTTTTGTCCCAGTACAATAAAATCACCCCCTAATAATCTCTTCAGCCTCTCAGTGGGCAAGAGAAATGTAGGACTGAGCTGGAGACATACAAGACTTACTTTTCCCATGGTTCACTATAAGGACAGCTGTGAACACCACAAAGCAGATCACCAGCAAGACGCACAGGACTGCAATGGCCTTCCCTTGGCAGCCAAAAGCTATGGGGAGCAATGCCAGTTAGATTTCTCAATGCAATTCAACATTGGGTCAGCCCCCTCCACTCACTGCAATGGCTCACTCGTCTTCTCTCTAAAGTGACAATGCTCAGGACATGGAGTCTCTTCCCATTTTGGCAAAATGGGAAACACCAAGTGACTGTGATTCTTTGAGAGCAGCTGGACTTGTGACGCCCAGGTGGAGAAGCCTTTACTCTGGGAACACAAGGACCCTTTTAGGCTTTAGAAGGAAAATGCTGCAGAGACTCACAAGACCAGCTATATTCCTGGAGTAACATCACACTGAAGGAAGGGAAGTTACCACAGCAATGAGTTACCCTGAGAGTTAGGGTGTTTCTAGGAATGCTAGGAAAAACATTTGTACAAGTAGGGTTAAAATCAGTAGAATAGCAGGGGTGCTCTAACCCTTCCAGAATCTGGATGCAAGCCAGCCATTAAACCCATCTCTTGAGTCCTACCTAGTCCAAAACCCAGCACCCTTTCTCCTCAGACCAGTCCTGCCCTTACCTTGTCTCCTCCTCGGGTTCTCCACTGTGAGTTCCATCTTTTCAAAATTTTCCTGCTTGGAGTAGAGACAACGTTGCTCCATGGTTGGGGATTTCTGTTCATCTTCTTGACACTAGGATCTTTTATAGCCTCAGGAACTATCATAATACTTTCTGAAGAAAGGATGCCTGTAATTTGTACTTCCTAGTTTCATAATAGCCTGAGTTCCTGTTTTTTTGCAGAAGGTCAGTGTAGAGTCACATCTTGGATCCTAACATCCCAGGCTTTCTGCTTCCCAAACTCCTGTTTGCCTATTAGCTCTTGTAAGATCATCTTAAAACCACTGCTCAACCCCTCATCAGCTGGAATCCTGTACTGTTCCCAATACACCAGGTAATACATAGGAACAGCCAATACCATAAGGCTCTGTATTTAGAAATATGCAGGTTACTTGCTACTAACTAGTGTCCTCCCAGATGAATTCTTCTGTCACCCTTCTCATTCTAACTAGAGGCTTATGGCATGGACACCTTGATCCTACAAGTGAGACCATATACTTGAGGAAGAACTAAGAGGATGACATAATGCATCAACCCTGGATATCCCAAAGTCTGTTGAATTAGCTCTACTTTCCTGTGGCCTTGTCCAGGTTTGTGGTAACCTGTACTGAGGACTGGCGTTGGGCCACTGGAACCTACAATACCAGCTGAAACTGGCCCGTAGATTCCCCTACGCTGCTGTAACATCACCGTTACCTAAGCCAGTGGTGCCCAACTTCTTTGCCTTGTGGGCTGGATGAGCAGTGCCCAGTCAGTCTGCAGGCCAAATCTCTTCTGTGGGTCCAATCCAGCCATGCGGGACCTGGAAATTTGGCAGCAGGGGAGTGGTGACAGTGTTAATTGCAACTGCTCCACCACAGCCAAATTTATGGACCCATGGGGAGCCCCTCAGGCTGGATAACATGGCTCCATGGCCCAGATACAGCCTACAGGCTGGGGGTTGAGCACCCCTGACCTACATTACTGCTGTAAATAATTAATGACTCCTTCAGCCAATCCGTCCTGAGGAGGTCTGGGGTTGTAGTGTGCTTCTTCTGCAGCTGCTGTTTCTCAGAAGTTCAAACCCAAATCCATCCAGCATGTACTTCTAGTAAATACTTCTGTGGTTGCTATTGTTTATAACAAAAGCGGCTTATTTTGTAAAATAAGAGTGCCTACAAGTATCTTAAATGCTAAACCACAGTTTTTTGTGCATGTTCAGCTGCATAGCCTTCCTTAAAAATAGCATTAGTTAGTCCTATGAAACAGAATTCTAGGAAACAATTATTTTGCAACCTCAGCTGCATACCATTGCTTTTAAAATAGCACTGGTTAGGCTCAGGCTCTGGACTACAAACAGTGGTGCCTGCCTTGGGGAGCCCCTGACTAAGGAGGCCTGTAGTGTTTCAAAAATGAATTGTTTTCCTCTCTCTAGTGATCTTCCTTCTTGGATGGTTCATTCTTCCATCAGGGGATGCCCAGATGATAATGGACACTTGTAAGGTGCAACTCTGTCTTAGGATGTAGCATCTTTTATGAACCAGTCATCCCCATTGCAGAGAGGTCCCACAGAGAGCAGGTGTCATCTGCCATCAAGCTAGCATTGGCTTGGGAGCCCCATAGTGGGATGGTCTGGACTCTCATGGGAAGGGTCTTTTCTCTAATATTAAGTGCTGCGTTGTTTATGGAGTGGCAGAAAAATCTCTTTCTTGGAAAACCCCCACTATCTTCAGAACCAGAAAAGAGTATGAAGTAGATTCCCAGCTGGCATCAAGCAGGGTTGTTCCATATTGGTCAATGAAGTGGTGCCCACCTGTACTGGCTAAAGATCTAGTAGCTGTCTGTATGTGAGATCCAATTCTCTCCTCTGCATCTATTCTTCCTTTTTATCCCACTTTGCTTGGGGGCTCTGGGTTTTACCCACCCCTTTGAAGCAAGTGAAGCAGAAAGCAATAGCTGAAAGAATTTCAGGACTGATTTAGTTCCCACTGGGAGACAAAGCTGGACTGGGTGCAGTGGCATGTGACACTGCAATTTGCTGCTACACTATATCTGGTTCACGAAGTAGCTTCTGGCTACCTTGCGACCCAGGAGCAGTATGACCACATTCATACAGCACTAAGTGGCATTGTGTTGTGTTCTCTGACCAGATAGACCAGGATGCTCTCTGACATGGACATGAGGTCATTTTTTTCAGATCTGAAGCAAAGGCCTGTTTTGGGGAATTCTAGTGGGAAACTGAGCCAGAGCCCTCAAGTGTGGGACTGTCATGGAGAATTCAGGATGGCTGATAGCTATGCAGAAGCAGGTACCATGTTTCTATGTTGGTGCCTTGGTCTGATCCAGGGGTCAGCACCATTTTTGCCCTGAGTGCCAAAATCACCCCAACTTCCACCCATGACTGGACTTGGTGTGCCAGAGATGGGGGAGCTGCAAGGGGCATAATCTTCATTGCTGGCGGTGGCTACATGCCTGTCTCTGAGTGGACAGTGGGGAGGGATCAGGGTTGCACTGCCCCAGCCCCTACTCAGCCACGTGCTGTGATCCACGTGTGCACCCACCACCACCTTGGAGCTGGTGCTGGGGCTCTGGAGCCCAGCGCAGGTGTTTGCAGCCTCCTGGCTGCCGTCCACAGCCATCCCTGGCTCTGGGCAGCTGTAGCAGGTGGCTGGAAGGCTGTAAATGGTTATGCCAGGGTCCACAGCCCTGGCACTAGCTCCATGGTGGTGGCAGCTGCACACATGCCTCTGGGTGGACAGTGGGGGAGGAGCCAGGGTTGTGCTACCCCAGGCCCCTTCCTGGCCATGTACCCAGAGGTGTGTGCACAGCTGCTGCAGCCACAGAACTGGTGCCAGGGCTGTGGAGCCCCATGCAGTTGTTTGCAGCCTCCCAGCTGCAGCCAGCCCAGGCTCTGGGCAGCAGCTGGCAGAAACTGCCCAGAGTCCAGGTCGGCTGTGGCATGCCAAGGAAGATGGCTTCATGTGCCATGGTCTGGCATGCGTACTAGGGGTTGCTGATCCCTGGTCTGTCTTTTGGAGGGTGACCCAGATTCTAGAGAAGTAGGCCACAAAAGAGGAAGAAGCAAGGAGGAATATGAATAGGAGAGGAAGAGGGGGTTGAGGTAGAGAGAAAAGGAATATGGTGTTGCTTTCTAAACCATTGCTAAGGAAGCCTCCCCATCAAGGCTGGAGAGTTGGGGGGTGGATTACCTAAGTGATGTGGTCTAATGTGTAAAAGCTTTCATGCCTGTTCATCATTCTCTGAACAGAAGTCCTTATTCTTAGCAACAACAGCGAGTTCAAGGAAGTCATGAAGATGTCTAGGGAGATTTCTTTCTGCAGGTGCTTTTGAACTAATCACTCTTTTTTTTTTTTTTTGGTGTTTTCCCTGTGTTTTGTAGTGTGCGGGCCGGGTCGGACCCAGGCCCTTTGTCGAGCTCCACATGGGCTGTGGCCGGCAGCCCGGGCACGCCGGGTCGGAGAGGGCGGGTGCCGAGCTAGAATTAGGCACAGACACTTAACGGTTGATTTTAAGATTGTTTACTTACACCGAGATGGTCGCGGTGCAGGCTGGAAAACTTGCTTGAGTTGCGGTTACAAACAGAAAACACGAACAATCACGTGGAGTTTGCTAGGCTCCACGCAGACAGAACTCTGGATGTCCAGGACAAGCGCGCCTCAAAATAGAAAACTCGTCGATACATCTTATAGAAAGTTTCCACTTGAAGACGGGAAGAGGTGGGCGGTGGATCAGGTCGCCAAACTCCTCTGAGTAACACACAGGGCTTCGATGACCCTGACCTCTGTGCACCCAGAGTCCCCACGAGATGGATGTGGAGTCCTCTTCGGCTTCGGCGGAAACTGCTCAAGCCTCTTATACGGCTAGCAGGCCAGTCGCTAGCTGCCATGTGTGAATAATTTAGAACTAGCCAATAGCGGGACACGAATTTGCATACGAAGAGCGGGAACTCTTTGCACCGTGCATTTCTGTGTTGCAAAGAAAATGCACCCTGCAAAGACAGCTGCAAAGTGGCGGGAACTCTCTCCTTTGCACGCGGGTTCTCTGTGCAGCAAAACTCCACCGTGCAATGAAGCTGTAAACCCACGGGGATAATTCTAGTGCCGAAGCACACACAAAATCAGACCTTTGGGTCGTGACATGTAGCAAGTATATGGTAATTCTCAAACAAAACCCTTTCTCATTTTATGCCTGAAGGTAAGGCCTAAAGACCATCTCATGGCACTGAACACTTTCCATGGGCCCAGTAGTGCCCCAAGGAGTTCGCAGTTTAAATAGATGAAGGAGTTGTATCATCATTCTACTGATGAGAATCTTGTGGACTCTATGAGCACCTCTCTTCAGGGCATCTTAGGCAGTTGTTTGTAGAGAGTCTCCTTCACCTTGCAAAGTTTTTGGGAGAGATCAAGTTTTAGTTCCACTGCTTTCACAACTCATAGAATCATAGAGAAGTAGGACTGGAAGGGACCTCCAGAGGTCACACTTAGCCCAACTCCCTCCCTGAGGCAGGATTATCCCTATCTGAACCATCCAAATCCATTGTCTAACCTCTTAGCAAAACTACACAGTCAGCCCATGTGCAACCACAAGACATAACACCCAAATCTGCCACAGATAAAGAAGGAGGACCACAGCAGCCAATGTTCTGCTGCTGTAAAAGGTTGTTAATATATGCCCAACAGATCCCAGGAAGAAGGTGACTCCCCCAACTACAGATAAAGGCAAAAACCCCCACAGTCCATCCCAATCTGACCATGGGGAAAAGTCCCCTTCCTGACCGCAAATATGGTCATTAGTCTAACCCTGAGAAAAGGGGCAAGACCCTTTAACCAGGAACCTCCAGCTTTAAGTCTCAGCAGGAGCATTGGCACAGCCTAGTCAAAATCCCCAGGCTTGGCTCTAGCCAGCACCCAGTGCCTCTGAGGAAACCTGGCACATGTTGCAGCAAGAGGAGAAAAAAACCCCTTCTTCCCCGCTCCATGCAGCAATCTGCAAAGCCTGGAAGTCTGGGAAATTGCCATAGGAGGGCATAGACATCACTAGGCTTAGGTCATCCCCAGCCTGTACCTGTCCAACCAGCTTCCCTAGGCATCTATTCCACAGCCTCACTGCTCTGATGATGAAGAGGTTTTTCCTGATATCCAATTTAAACCTATTTTGCTGCGATTTCAAGCCATTGGTCCTCTTCAGAAAGAAAGAAAAGTGTTCCCTTCTTCTTTATGGCAGCCCTTCTGGTATTTGAGGACTGCTATGATGTCCTTTCTTAAGTGCCTTTTCTACAAGCTGAATGTGCATAGCTCCATCAACCTCTCCTCTCTCCTCACGCGACTTGTCTTCCAAGCCCTTTATCATCTTTGTTACCTGTCTCTGGACCCTCTCTAACTTCTCCACATCCTTTTTAAAACGTGGAGTTCAAAACTGCACATGGTACTTTAGATGAGACCTAACCAGTGCCGAGTAGAGAGGCTCTGTCAACTCCTGTGCTTTACACCAAATGCTTCTTCTATTGGTGCATCCCAAAACTATTTGTCTTTTGTGCAACTTCATTACACTGGAGACTTATATTGAGTGTATGATCCACTAGGTCTTCTAGATCCTTTTCCATAGTGCTGCCATCCAGCCAGGTGTCACCTATTTTGTATTTTTTTTTTAATTTATTCTTCTCAAGGTGTAGCACCTTGGATTTTCTCAGCATTGAATTTCATCCTCTTAGCTCTAGCCCAGCTTTCCAACCTGTTGAGATCCTTTGAAATTTTCACTCCCATCCTCCAGTATATTTGCAGTGTTTCCCAGTTTCATGTCATCTGCAAACTTGCTTAAGAAGCTTTGCCAGCTATGCCAGCATCCAAACCATAATAAACATGTTGAACAGCACAGGGCCAAGGACAGATCTTTATGGGACTCTACTCAAAACCTCTTGCCATTCTGACATGGACTTGTTAATAATCAAAAGCCTTGCTGTAGCCCAGATACACTATATCAACAGCATTCCCTTCATTCACCCAAGTAATTAGTTAGTCAAAGAGGGAGATAAAGTTTGTTTGGCACAAACTTAGTAAATCCATGCTAGCTGCTTGTGATCAACCTTTCCTCCTCTAGATGCTTGCAAATGGCCTTCCTTAGGATCTTCTCCAGTGACTTCCTGGGTATTGTGGTGAGGTTAACTGGTCTGTATCCCCCCCAGATCCTCATTTTGCCGTTTTTAAAGAAGGGTACTACATTGGCCCTTTTCCAGTCCTCTGGTACATTGTCCATCTTCCATGATGTTATGAATATCATTGCAAAGGGCTCCAAGATCTCCTCTTCCAGTTCCTTTAGTATCCTGGGATGAAGTTTATCAGGTCCTGTCAACTAGAATTGATTCAGACTCCTCAAAAGCTCTCTGACTGTTTCTTCTGTTATTTTATCTGTCTTCTTGTCCCCTCCCTTATACAAATGATCCTTATCAGTATCTGCCTGCAGCTTAATGTTTGTGTGAAGACTGAGGCGAAGTGGCTGTTGAATAGCTCTGCCACCTTTGCTTCTTTTGTTAAGAGTTCCCCCAGGCTAGTTAACAGTGGACCGACAGCTTTCTCTGAGTAGCAGCAGGATATGGCATAGATACAGCCCCAGTCACGGGGGGGGGGGGGTCACTTGTCCACAAAGTGCTTTTCCTGTTTCCACATGACAAAAATCACCATTTTGCTAGCTTAATCGTGTCTGAAGATCCACGTTGTCACCTTGTTAGTCATTTTTTATCCTGGTAAATTAAACTACCTCTGACATGTTTTATTTTTAGCGGGTGAATTTGTGCCAAGAGGATTATTTTTATTGTATTTTTATTGTATTATTTATTGTATTATTTTTTCAACGTGTAAATGGCATTTTCCATGCCTTGCAATGATTTCATCACCAGCTGCCACTTGGGTTCACTTGGAAATCCATGGATTTCTATTTCAATGTTGCAACAAGACACCAAGTGCGATTCTTGCAAATCTTTACTAGTCATTTAAAAAAAAATGTTAATTATTCCCCACCTTCACATGCATTTCCGAAAGCCAGCTACACCCATTTTCTCCGCTTCCACTTCTCAAAGCTGGCAAGCCTCTTCCATTCCAATGCCCCAACTTTTCTTGCATGCCCTTTGTGGCAGGCCAGTAGGGGGCGCTTTTGTGCTGACCCACCCACCTCACTGTGTCCAACCACCTACCAAGCTCTGAGTGCCTCCCCTGGGGTGCTACAAATCTTGCTGACCCCTTCCCAGAGCACACCTGCAAGCCTGGGGTAACTGCCACCACCACCCTGAGGTCTGTTCATTGCACGGGCCCTGTGCCTCCTAGGGTACAGAGGCCTTGTGGACCTGGAGGATACTTGACCCTCTGCCAGATCTTGGGGCATTTCCTTTAACTTGAAGCACAGAAAATAGCTTCCCTTAGCCAGCTGAGCCAAGGGAATAAAAGGCATGCCCATTCCCTCTCAAACATGTACTACAAAGCTTGTTATAGCAGATAGCTTTGTTGGAGAGAGAGGGTAGGCTTGGGGTGGGGTACAAGTCAGAGAAGTATCAAAAGAATACCCAGAGCAAACAGAACTGGCCTGGTAGCTGTTTAAAATGCATCTAAATTACTGTAAGCTACCTGTCTAGTTAAGATTCTGGTAATTAACTCACTTCAGCATCCCAGAAATGAGTGAGGACTGCAGAGGTTCAGTTTGCTGTGTAAAAGTCCCAACATGGTTCCCCCACTCCCTGGAGAGCCTCCCCCTAAAATAGCTCGCTTGACCTCACCTTCTTTACCCAATCAGGGACAGGTGTTGTTTGAGGCTGACCAACCAATTTGAAAAGCATCACACCTTGACTGGGACCCGAGCCCCCGCCCCCAAGGTCATGATGCTAGGGCTCAGGATAATGGAGGCTAGGTGACTCAGATCACATACGCCATAACTCAGGGCAACCAGCTTGACAGACAGGTGAGAAGAGCAAAACAAAAGGAAGGGGAAAAAAAACCCTTAAAATCTGGAGGCTGGAAGAGGATTCTTCTACACCACGCTTTGCTGTGCCCCTCCACAAAGGGTGTCTGGCCCTGCACCCCTGGAGCACACTCCTGCTTTCACACCACGTCCGGGCTGTGCATGCCCACAGTACTACGACTAGCTGGCCTTGCTGTGAGTTTTGGGGCTCTCCCCTTCCCTTTCACTGCTGCCAGCAGGCAATGCCCATTTTCCCTGCTGCAGCTTCTCAAGGTCGACAAGCCTCTTCCGTTTCAGAGCCCCAACTTTTCTTGCATGCCCTGCTTCGCTGTCCTGTCTCCCCAAGGGTGCCTGACCCTGCACCTCTGGAGCACACCCCTGCTTTCACATCACGCACAGGCCATTCTTGGCCACAGTATTTCTCCCACTCTTCACATTTTTTCATTTCAAGCAAGCACACAAAAACCTGTACTGTACAGAGCAAAACATTTTAATAACATAATTTAACTTAAGAACCATAAATAAAGACATCAAACAAAATGAAAAATGAAAAACAAATAAATAAACAAATAAACCAAGACAGACAGACAGACTTTTTAGACTGTTTATAAAGGTTTATTAAGGAAAAAGGGGGTAACAATCCAACAACAACAACAACAAAATAAAACACTGCCCACACAGGGGCTCAGGTACAACGGAGCCTAGGGCTATGGCCTGCAAGGCCTGCCCTCACAGTCTAAAAACAAAACCAGCTAGTTCAACAACAGCCCACTCAGACCCCTGCTGGTACCCTGGGAGGGGTCAAGCAATATCATAGCGCGAGAACTAAATGGATGCCTTTGATGCTGCAAAGCAACCCCTGAATGGTCCAACACACCTGAAAGGTGGGTACTGTCTGCTGGAGGACTGCATTTTCAAATTCCAGTACCCGGCATTCCCGGACCAAGCACTGAAAGAGTCGTAGGGTGTCATCAGAATCGACCCCAGCGAGCCAGTTCCTGCGACTCTTGAGGATGGCCATCTTGGCTTGATCAAGCAGAAAGTTGGCCAGGCAGATGACATTCCCCTCTGCCACCCAGTATGGGAAAGAGAACAAATAGGTAGCCTCTGAGAGGTCCAAGTCCATCACCTGTAACAAGACACCAAGGTCAGCAAATCACATCAGCTGGGGGCACCCAAGGAAGGCATGGAATAAATCCTCTTCTAACTCCCCTGGGCAAAAGGGACAGGTTGCTGATGCAGCTGGGTCCATGTGGTGGACAAGAGTGCCAGTGGCCAGTATCCCATGCAGCAATTGACACTGGAGGTCACTAGTCTGTTTGGCAATGGGTAGCTTATAAAGTGTGCATCATGCAGAGCAAGCTGGTGTGAGCACTGGTGCCACTAGGTGCCGCCTCCACATCATGTGAGGTGAAGTATCAAGGACCTGAGCATGGTGGACATGAACCACCCAAGTGTACAGGGTTTTTTGGGGGAGCACATCAAAGCAAATCCTGACATCACTGTCAAGAGGCATGGAAAGAGTCAATAAAGTGCCAGGCCCACTACCAAGATCTTTATCCATGCCCAGGACAATGGGCAGTGGTGGAAAGGGCTCTCTGGAGACATCCCTGGCAGGGATGTCCCACTGCACTTGGAGGTAATCCTCAATGGCAGCTGCTGCCTCTGCTGGGAGGGTGGCCTGCATGTCCCCCAAGAGACAGGCAGTGCAGTGGACTGAATGCATGCCCAACTGGGTAGCCAGAGCATCAGTTGGCAGCCAGTCTGACTGGGACATATTGAGAAGGTGGCCTAGCCAGACTGTATGTGACCAGATGAGAGTCAGCAGAGCTATCAGACCCAAGGCTCAACAGCCTGTGCTTCAGGGCTGAGTTGTAGACAGGTGGCTCCTGCAGCAATTATGGAAACTGCAGACATCTGGCCCGGGGTTGGAGACAGAAGGCAGCCCACCAGGCCTGCTCCTGGCTACGGTAGAACTGCAGGAGGGTGCCCCAGCCCAGGAGGGCAGGATCCAGGAGAAAGAGTTCTTGGTCAAACCTGAGGTTCCCCACCCTATACAGAAACACACAGGCCAGCTGCTGCCAGGGAGGCCAGTCTTCAAAATAAAGGAGTATTTGGAGAGCCTGAAGGCAGGAAGCAGCTATTCTACCTGCCAGGTCAACCAAGCCCTGGGCTCCCTCAGCTGTAGGCAAATAGAGAACAGCTCATGGGAGCCAATGGTATCTGTCCCAGAAAAAGTTCACCAGCAGTCTTTGAAGCTGTTCAAGTAAATCTGGCAAGGGGTCCAACACGGCACACCAGTGCCATAATGTTGCAGCTGCCAAATTGTTCACAATGAGCATGTGTGTGCGGTAGGAGATGTTAGGCAAATGTCAGCATCACCACCACAGGCGTGCCTCCACCTCCTCACTGAGGCCCTCCCAATTCCAGGCTGGGAAGACTGATGGTTCAAGGAACACCCCCAGAGCTTTAAGACCCTTGCGCTCCCAGGTGAGACCCCCAGGGAGGTCCGGGTGTGGGAGGGAATGATTGGTCCATACACTGAGGAGGGCATGCTTATGGTCCAGTTAACGCGAGCTGAGGAAGCACGCTCATAAGCACACTGACAGTCCAACAGGAACTGGACATCCCCTTGGGTGCCAAGGAGAATGATCACATCATCTGCATATACCATCAGCCTAACTGGTGGGCCCCCAACCAAACCAGAGGTCAATGGAAGAACAAGGCCAGCCAGGTGCCATCGCAGCGCATGAAGCAGGGGCTCAATGGTCAGAGCATACAGCATTTCTGAGAGGGGGCAGCCCTGGCGGATGCCCCTGTGAGCCAGGAATGGAGCAGAGATCTGTACCTTCCCCACATCCCACCACTGCTTCCAGAAGGAAAAGGTTGTTCTCGCAATCTTCCCATGTCCACCAGAAATAGGTAAATCATTCACAGAAGTCAGTGTCCTGCAGCAAGCTGGTATTAAAACACCAGTAGGGTGCCCGAGGACATGCTCTGCCAAGGAGACTCAGCTCACAGCCAATAAGACTGTGATCCAAGAGTCTGAATGGAATGATGAAGCTGCCATGCAGGACTGGCAGGCTATGCTAGGTCAAGGTGTGCCATAGAAATCCCACCAGCGGTTGCCTTTATTCAAGTGTACTGCTTTGCATCAGTGTGGAAATGGCGCTGGACATCAACAAGGTCCCTTGCCTCCAAAGCTGTCTGCAGCTGCTGGGCTGAGAATAGATTGGGTTCTGGTCTGTTCTGGTCATGCCGTTCATCGACCATGCAATTGAAGTCCCTGTTGAGGAGGAGAAAGTGGTCACTGTCAGCTACACTCCTCAAAAAGTCAGCCAGGGTCTCAAAGAAGGCAGTCCATTCTCTCCTGGCAGTGGGGACATAGATGTTAATTAGGAGGAGGCAATGTTGTGCTAACATGATATGAACAGTTAGCAGGCGGCCAGAGATAACCTCTTGGGTTACCACTAAGTCAGGCATAAGCTGTGGCAATAAGATGATTGCAACTCCTGTGCTGAGAGAGGTGCCATGGCTCAGGAACATATGGCCCCTCCAGGTGGTATGCCAATCAGCTTGACTAGTTGAATCAGTATGAGTTTCTTGCAGAAAGGTGATGTCCATCTTTTTCTGGTGCAGAAAATCAGAGTGCCATCTGCTTCACAGGGTCTCTGTAGCTGTTGGCATTGAGAGAACCAAAGGTTGTGGCAGCTGTTGCAAAATGCCATCTCTGTCTCTTTCCAAACTCTTGTCTCTCCCCAAACTCTGCAAGGCCTGACCATTCTGGCAATACCGTGGTCACTGCAGAGGGCAGACATCCCTGGCCCCATCGGCTTTAGGTAACACTGAGTTGTAACCTGAGCTGGATACATTCCTGAGGGAGGGGGAAACCTGCTCCCTCTGCCTATGTGACTGGCCTCACACACCTGGGTGTCCTCTCACCTCACACACCTTATATGTGTCCTGACCTCACACACCTTAAACTCCCTATTGTTCTATGCAATGTCATCATGACTGGGAGGGGGCTAGAGACTCTGCCAGTCTGCCCAGCAATCAGTGATGCATTTCAAATTGGTTGGCTGGCAGCCAACAGCTGCTGGCCTTCAGATCTGGTAAATGAGGTAGTAAATTCTATATAAGTTAAGGACTGCCCAGGAAGGGGGGCAGAAGCCATGATAAGAACTCTCAGAGAAGCTGGACCATCTGAAACTTGCTCTCTCTCTTGAAACTCATGGTCAAAGAACTGCCTGCCTCCAGAGGGAATATCCACCTGCCTCTGGATGATCCTTGTGAGTAAGCTACTTGAGATCTAACTAGATATATAGCTTGCAGTAACTCAGATGCGTGATCAAAGGCTACCATGCCACTGTTTGCTCTAAGGTATTTCTCTGATATTGCTCTACCCTGTACCCTAGTCCAAACCTACTCCTTGTAACCAATAAAGTTCTCCTTGGTACCCGGTGTGGGAGACTTATTGGGAGAAGGTCTAGATTATGCCTTGGGGTCCCCTTGGTTCTGCTGACCATGGGAGACCACTGTTTGTACTTCAGACTGAAGGAAGCACCCCAAGTTCTTTCAGTGGGTCGAGTACCCCACAAGGACTACTAGGCCTATGTTTCCCAGGGGGCGCAGGGCCAAGATCAGTCAGACAATGGTTGGTGGTGGCATTACCCCCAGGCTTGTGGGTGTGCCCCCAGGAAGAGGGTCATCCAGATGTGAGGCACTCCCAGGGAGGCACTTGGAGCCTGGAAGGTGGTCAGGCGTGGTGAGGCAGGTTGCTCAGCGTAGGAGCACCACCTACTGGTCCACCACAGCAGCCATGCATGAAGGGTGTAGAAAAGGGGACAGGCAAAGCCAAAGGAACAGAGAGAAACAACAGAGAGGAGCAAGCATTCAGGACAGGGAAAAACCAGGCCTACAACTCATCAGCCAGTGCTGCTCACAACAAGTGCCCAACATTGCACACGAGCTTGCTTAGGCAAAAACTATAATGCTGCATCCCTGGAGTGGAGTGCAGCATTGCTGCTGTGGTGTTAGCAAACACCACAAATGTCTCAGATTCTGGGAACCATTTATGTATATGTTGTGCAACCCTCCAGTGGTGCTTGGTCTGGTCAAGAAAACCAGTAAGTTGTTCAACAGAGTAATCGACACAGGGAGGTTCCTCAGAAGCAGGAACAGGTCCCGCCTCTGGGTTGAGTATTCTCCCTATTGAGGGGGGCACCTTAGCTGAAATGGGGGACACCACCTCCTGAGGCAGGACTTCTGTCAACTTGTCCTCAGAGGCAGAATTAAAATCCGACCGCAAGGAGGTAGAGCTGTACACATCGGGCAATGAGCGCTGCCAAGCCCCGGGGCGGGTGGGGGACACTTACACCCATGTAAGGACTCTCAGCATCAAGCCCCCTGGGAGCAACATCTCTGAGGGGTTCTGAGTGGGGATATCAGTCCCTGATCTCTTGGGGGACGAGGGGGGGCTTTCTCCTGGCCCGGGCACTCTTGCTCCCAGAGTCGCTTGTGGCTCTCAGGGGGCCCAACCTGCATATCAACCTCATCGGGCTCAAGGAGCTGAGAGGCAAAGGGAGGGCCATTGGACTCCCCCACCACCTCCCCTACACCCAGGACACCCCCGAGCACTAGAGGGTCTGGAGGGGGATACCAAGGAGGCAGTGAGAGTGGGGCAGGCCCTGCTTACTAACCTCAGCTCCCCTCAAAGTGGTGGGGAGGCCTTGAGGGAATGACAAGGCCTTTTTAGAAGACCCCTTTTTTCTGGGACTTGCTCTTCCCAGCAGGAGGGGCCAAATCCTCCCCTGAAGGGAGAGGCAAGTGGGGTGGGCAGGTTCACTGCCACAGAGCTACCTGACTCCAAGGAAATGGGGAGTGACTGGGTGGAAGGCCCTTCCACACCACCTGACAGGGCTGCTGTACCAGAGGCAGATGAGACACCATTGGATGCAGTTGCAAGTGTGTCCGCCGCAGCCAGCTTCTTCTTTGGGCACTGGGTAGCCAGATGCGACCTACTGCCACACCGAAAGCATGAGGTGTCCCCAGTGGTGAGGCAGACCTCATAATCCTGCCCATCAATCAGGAAGGACATGGAGTGGGGCCCCGACCCTCCATGTTAAGGAGCATAAACAGCTGGATTGTGCACCAGGGGCTTCCTCAGCAGTTGCGGGAAATGCAGGTGCCGGGCTCCTGGCTGGAGGCAGAAGATGGCCTGCCAGGCTCATATCATGCTGCGGTAGAAAGCCGGAAGCACCTACCAGTTCAGGAGCAGGAGGTCTAGCAGGAAGAGCTCCCGGTCAAAGCCAAGAGCCCCCACTCTCTGCAGGAACCGGCACACCAGTTGTTGCCAAGGTAGGTACTCCTTGCTGTAGAGGAGTTGCTGAAGGGCTTGCAGGCTGAAGGTGGCCTCCTTGCTTGCCAGGTCGACCAGATTCTGGCTCCCATCAGCAACAGGTAGGTAAAGCTCATGAGAGCCAGTGGCGCCCATCCCAGAAAAAATCTACCAGGAGGTGCTGGACCCTCTCGAGTAGGTCCTGTGGTGGGTCAAGTACAGTGCACCGTTGCCACAGGGCTGCTGCCACCAAGTTGCTTTGCAATGAGGATACGACCATGGTAGGAGAAGCTGGGTAGGCACAAGTGCCATCATTGCAGGCGGGTCTACACCCCCTCCTCAAGGTGGTCCTCCACCCCTTTCTCAAGGCAGTCCTCCTGAAGGTTGGTCATCCCAGGATCATGACCAGGACCTTGAGACCCTCGTGGCACCAGGTGAGGCCCCCTGGCTAATCCGGGGTGGGTGGGGGGTCTCACTGATCCACGCACCAAGCAGCAGGGTACATGCTTGGCCAAGTTAATATGGGCCAAGGAGGCACGTTCATAGGCTCGCTGGCAGTCTGTCAGGGCCCACATATCTTCCTGGGTGCTAAGGAAGATGGTCACATCATTTGCATACACCAACAGCCAGAGCAGAGGGCCAATGGATGGGCCCGTGGCTAATGGCAAGGCCATAGCGCTCAGGTGGCACTGCAGCGCATGCAGCAGTGGCTCGATGGCCAAGGCATAGAGCATGCCTGACAGGGGGTAGCCCTGACAGATGCCCTGTGTGTGGGGAACGGAGCGCAGAGCATGCCATTCACCTTGAGCAGGCTGGAGGTGTTTTGATACAAGACCTGGAGGGCCCCAGTGAAGAGGGTCCCAAAGCCAAAGGCCTCCAGGGTCTAGAAGAGGTAGGCTTGACCCACCCAATCAAAGGCCTTCTCCTGGGCCAGAGATATGAGGCCGATGTCTAGGCTGAAGAGTTCACTGGCTGCGAGTAGGTCATGCAGCAGGAACAGGTTACCTTGGATGGTCCTGCCTGGCATGCAGTAGCTCTGCTCAGGCCCAGTGACGGAGGCCATGATGGTGCAAAGGCAGGTTGCCAGTGCTTTGGCCAGAATCCTGTAGTCTGCACACAGCAGGGAGTCCTGCCACCAGTTCTTAATGCAGCCAAGGTCTCCCTTCTTGAGCAGCAGCATGAGCACCTCTTGGGGGCAGCTGATCGGCAGGACCTTGTTAGCAAGGTTCTCCTGGAAAATGCAGGAGGCATGGGTCAAGGAGAGGCCAGAAGGTCTTGTAAAACTTGGCAGGTAACCTGTCAAGGCCTGGGGCTTTGCCAGAGGTGAGGCCAGCCGTGGCGGCTGCCAGCTCCTCCAGAGACAATGCTCGCTCAAGCTCGCTGGCCTCCAGGTCACAGACGTGACAGGCCCTTGTGGAGTTCACGCATGGCCTCAGGGCAGGAAGGCTCAGCTGCAAACAGGTCATGATAGAAAGCAATGGCGTGCTCATGTACTTCACCCGGGTCCATGATTACCCGACCCTCGAGGGTCTTGAGGTGATCTAAGACTTTACTCACTGCCCGCTGCCACTCCAGGTTGAAGAAGTGGGTTGGGGTGTCGGTTTCTGCCAGCTCTGCAGGCTGCGCTCTCTGCCCAGTCACACAGGCATTTCCTGCAGAATCAGAGGCTCTTGCGCAGCACCACATCACAGCTGGCAGCCAGCAGGGTGGCCTCGAGATCCGCCACATCTTCCTCCAGCTCTCAGATACAGCGGTGCAGTTCATTTGTGGTCATCTGGGTGTACTTCTGGCAAAAGGCCCAGATCTGTGCCTTGCCCACAACCCATTATACCTTCCAGGAGGATTAGTTCAGTCTTGTGGCCAAGACCAAAATTGGATGAAGCAGTCCCAGAAGTAGGAGTCTTGAAGCAGGCTGATGTGGAAGCACCAATAGGGTGCCTGCATGTAAGTTCTCCCCGGCAGGCTCAGTTCATAACAGGCCAGGCCATGATCTGACAGGCCCAAGGGAATGATGTGACTGCTGCACAGGAGTGGCAGATGGTGCCTGGTGATATAAAGGTGGTCAAGGCGGGCCATGGTGAGACCACCAGCACTCATCCTGGCCCAGGTGTACTGGCGTGCATCAAGATGCAGGGCTCACCAGACATCAATGAGGCCTGCAGTCTCCAGGGTAGACTTCAGCTTGCAGGCTGAAGGCACGTGAGGCTCAGGCCCTGTACAGTTGAGCAAGGTGTCAATGGTGCAATTAAAGTCCCCACCTACAAGGAGCAGGTCATCATCCTCACTAGCATCATGCAGGAGGGCAGCCAAGGTCTCATAGAAAGCGACCCTGTCCCGGCCATCAGTGGATGTGTAGACATTGATGAGTAGCAGGTGGTGTTGTTGTGCTAGGATGGTGCAGACAGTCAGCAGGTGGCCAGAGACAACCTCCCATGCCACTGCCTTATCATGCTGTAGTTGTGGTGATAGGAGAGTCACAACTCCATTGCCAAGTTTGGTGACATGGCTCAAGAACAAGTGGCCTTTCTAGGCAGCATGCCAAGCCACTTGGTTGAGCCCGTCAGAATGTATCTCCTGGAGGAAGGTGATGGCCGCTACTTTTGGTGCAGGAGCTCCAGGATGGCCTCCCAATTCACTGGACCCCAACAGCCATTGATGTTAAAAGTGCAATGGTTGTGGTTGCCATGGATGTGGGTATGGGAGAGGAAGAGCGTGTTAAGTTGTAGATGGAAGAGCGAGCACCCAAGAGTACAGCAAAATAGCAGAGACAGGTCGGGGAAGGCCTATCATGCCCTACTCTACTCCAGGGACCACCCCAAGCCCCACTTATCTCTCACCCACTGTGCAAGCTTCTCCAGACAGTAAGCCATCTGCCGAGTACCTAGATCCTGTTGCATAAGTTTGGCTACAGCTCTGGAAGCCTTGACAAAGAGTTTAGGATCTGCACACCACTGGGTGATGCACTCCACTACAGTCTTCTGTCCCTTGGTCTGCTTCAAAAAGTCCAGGAGACCCCCATAGTTGGGGGCGATTGGGGGCGGGGCTCTGCCAACATGGGCTGGATATTTCTGACAGAAGTATGGCGAGGCTGCACCCCAGGCAGCTGCACGGCGAGGCTGCACCCCAGCTCACCCACAAATGCAGTGTTTACACCCTCAATGTCTAGACACATCAAACTTCTCTCATCGTCCAGGTCAAGGACTGGCTCCAGGAGAGCGATCCCTACCTTCTTAGGGGGAGAGAGGTCATCCTGCTCTCGAGGTTGCTTGTGACACTGAGAAAGTGGGATCTCCATCTCACTAGCTTCCTCATCCAACTCGGTAGGCTGGGATGTAACCAAGAGGTCAGCAGACTCCTCTGCCACCCCCTGGGTTGGGCCTCCAGAAGACAAACATTCTGTATCACTTTTACTGCCACCCAACTCCGGAAGCTGGGAGACAGGTGAGGGGCTGGTGACCCCCGGTGTCGCCTCCCCGACCTCCAAGCCATCCCCGTCTGCAGTCACATGCAACAGGGTTGCTGGCATGACAGCCAGAGTGGGGTCAGGCTCTCCAGCAGGAGCCCCCCTGGAGCTGGCCGAGGAGGGTCCTAGTGGGAATGGGGTGTCCTGAGCGGTCCCCTTCAAATTCCTCTCTTTGTTCTTCTTCTTAGTGGCAGGTGGCCCACTCTTCATAGGGGATAGGCCCGACTGTTCCCAGCCAACCTCCCCAGGGCCAGCCACCTCAAACAAGGCTGCGGTGGAGGGCAGCCAGGAGGAGGCCCGAGCCCTGTCATCTAATAGGGCCTTGGCACTAAAGTCACTGGCCACCCCAGCCAACTCGGCTGGGGTGGTTGGGGCAGGCAGGGGGCAAGTGGAGGCATCAGCCCTTCCACCTGGTGGGACCTCTGCACCGGGGGGTGGGCACCGTAGGTGGAATGGGTGGGGGAGAGGGCTGGGGAGTAGTCCCAGGCCCTCTGCTGGATGGTGCTGTCACGCTGGAGACCCCAGCCCCCTCAGATGGAACAGAAGTGAAAGGAGGTTGGGAAGATCTGGGTGTAGGATGTGGATGTGCCATCCGTCGGCACTGCTGCAGTCGCTGATGTTCCGGCCACTTTCCCCCATGGGCACTGGGCTGCTAGGTGGGAAGAGCTACCACACTGGAAACACATGGTCTCCCCCAAGGAAAAATAAATTACAGACCTCTGCCCATCAAGCGTGAGGCTCAAGGAGTGAGGCAGAGACTGAGGGCCCTCCCTGAGGAGCATGAAAACCTGCCTTTGAAAAGACAGGACATGCTTTAGCTTTGGGTCCTTGCTTCCAATTGTCAGCCAGCAAAAGGGACTCATAGGAACCCCATAGGGCTTGAGTCCCTTGGCCAGCTCCTGGTCAGACACATGTGGGGGTACATTGGAAATCACCACCCTCATAGCCTGGGTATCTAGGGACATAACAAGATAGTGTACACCCGCGATGTCCAGGCCCTCCGCGCACACCCTGTTGACCAGGGTGGAAGTGCTCAGGTAAATCACTGGGATTGTGTTAACATGACCCACATAATGCTGTCCCAGGAGACCAGCTAGGGCACCTACATGGACCTGGACTCCAACATAGGGAGGGGTGTGAACCCTCAAGCCATGGTTAAGGGGGAGGTCTTGAGAGGCATCCCCATGCCAGCCACTGGGTATAGGAGCATTCATTCCTGCTAGGACAGTGTTAATCCCAAAAGCTAAAACTAAGGGAATGAAAAAAAGTTGTGAATATTAACTACAGAGATAAGTGTCTGGGAATGTAGCCATAAAAAACAAAATGAGAGGGAGAAAGGGGTGAAGTGAGAAGAGTCGGGGGGGCTTATGGGGGTTAGGCATAAAACGGAAATAGAGAAAAAGAAAAAAGGGGGATTAAAAGCACCCCTCAAAAGGCAAGATATAGGAAAAGAGAACTCCCCGCAACAAACAAGCAAAAAAGAAAGAAAAAAAAGAACAAATGAATGAGCGAACGAACCATGCTCATCCACCAGTAAAGAGCAGTGCCTCCTGGAACTGGACAATTATTTCATTTTCACTCCTGTCAAAAGACAAATCTGAAATCTTTACAATGCGTAATCAGTATTATTCTCTGGGTAGCGAATGTGACAGTTAGAAAGAATCCAAGTTCTTGTGCTTTCTTCTCACATGACATAGCTTGTATTTTCTTTTGATTACATACATACATACCTAATTAATTAATCAGTATCCTCATTGATACCATTGCTCCTCTGTCTGTGTCATGGCATCTCTTGTGTCAGAGCAAGGAACAGCTGTCAGGGGAGAAGACATTGAGCAGTTAGCCCATTCAAAAATTCAATTAAAAATCTTTGTCTTTTTCCAAAGTACCCCACTATTGTCAAACTTACCACTGTCTTGCACTCTCCTTGTGCCTGTTGGTCCCTGAAGCACAGGTGGGGCCGTGTCCAGATAAGTATGCATGTGCCATTTGCCCCATATCAAATCCCTTTGAGGTGGGGCAAGAGGCACGTGCGGGAATGAAAAAAGGTTCCCCGCACTGCAAACTTGCAGTGCAGGGAGAAAATCAGACCCCTGGATATCCAGGGGTCTAAAAAAACTGCTCTTCAGAAGAGCAGAGCAAGGCATGGTCCCAGACAGTGCCAGGGAGTGAGGGAACCAGGGAGCTTCTCATTTGTTCTCCTGTCTCCTCCGGCCCCCAGTGCTGTCCAAGGTAAGGGGGGGGGGGTCATGGGTGTGAGTGGGTGAGGGATGGCAGGGGGGTGTGGTGTGGGTTGGGGAGTGGCAGGGGGATGTCCCCAGGGCTGTGGGGGTATAGACCTGGCCCAGCCCCGTGCAGCTCGCTAGTCTGGCTTTGCACCGGAGTGGGTCACAGGGCTCTGGGAGGCGTGAACAGGACCCGTGCCTCCTGGAGCCATGTGACCCACTCCAGTGCAAAGCCAGACTAGCGAGCCACACGGGGCTGGCCCAGGTCACACTGCACACCACCCTCCACAGGCACAGCGGGGCAGAGGCAGGACCCGGTGAGGCACACAGGGACCGTGTGCCAGACCCAGCTGGGTCCTACCGCCCTCGGGGCCCCTCTGCTGCCCAGCTCGATTGGGACCTTGTTGGCAGAATGGGGTAACCAAACCGACACAGCAGGAACCCAAAAATCTGTGAGATGCCTTTCAACTGCCATAGTGTCACTGTTTACATCAGGCATGGGCACCCACTTGTGCACTTGTACCGTTCTACCGTTCCCACTCCATGGGTGCTATGGATATGCCCACCCCTATACTTTTGGTACACATGACTGTGTACATGGTGCCACACCACCACCTTGCCAGCATGGCACCACTGTGAATGCTGAGGACACCACGGGTGCATCCACACATGCAAGCACGTGCACTTGCAGCAGCTAAAAATAGAAGCGGTGCAAATTTGAGCCAGGGCTTTTTGTCCAAGCATATGTGCTTGGACATGCACTTTGTTGTGGAGCAAATTGCACCACTTGGGGCAAAATAACCCTGCCTGGCTCCTCCCAGATCTGCAGCCAGGGGGAGCTAGAGCCCGGGGTCAGCACCTGTGCTGTCCCCAGCAGTATAAAAAACTGCCCTGTCCTGGCCCCAGCGGTACAAAAAGATGCCTTGGCAAATAGCTCAGGGCTACTCACTCTCAGCAGCTTCTGGGGCGCGGGCAATTGGTACCTGGGGACACTACCCTTTGTGCCAGCTGGTCTGCTGCAGCAGTATCCCAGATCCATTTTTAAAAATACCCCAAAATCCATGTTTTTCCACAATTAAAACAAAAGACCACTCTACACATGCACACACACATATATAGCTAGAGAGAGAGAGAGAGAGAGAGAGAGAGAGAGAGAGAGAGAGCAATCAGTTGGGCAATGCTTTATTGGTATATTTACAATGTTAAAGCAATGTGGAAGCCCACCAGTGTCTCTATCATCATGATAAAATAAATTCTAAATGCATATATGTATTGATGTGTACTTTTGGTTTTCTTCTCATATGATGGGTATGTGTTGGGGGGATGTGGTGTTTGCAGGAAAGGGGTGTGAAGAGGTGTGGGGGAAGGTGGGGGTGTGTGTGTGGTGGGATGTGGTTAGGTGTGTGGGTAGGTGTGGGGTGATTGCTGGGGGGACTGTGGGTCTGGGGGACCTTGTAGGGGGGTCTTGAGGTGATCTAAGACTTTGTTCACTGCCAGCCGCTGCTCCAGGTTGAATAAGTGGGTTGGGATGTCGTTTTCTGCCAGGTTTGGGAGCAGGCGCAGATCCTCACTTTGCAGGCCGCGCTCTCTGCCAAGTCACACAGGCATTTCCTACAGAATCAGAGGCTCTTGCGCAGCATCACATCACTGACTGCTGCCAGCCAGCTGGGCGGCCTCGAGATCTGCCACATCTTCCTCCAGCTCTCAGATACAGTGGTGCAGTTCATTTGTGGCCATCTGGGTGTACTTCTGGCAAAAGGCCCAGGCAATTGGTACCTGGGGACACTGCCCCTTGTGCCAGCTGGACTGCTGAAGCAGCGCTGAGAGTTCCCTGCACCCTCTACCCACTGCAGCAGTCTGGCAGTGGGGGCTGCTGCTTGGCTGTGACCTGCTGCGCACCTGCCAGAGTGGGATGAGCATCTGCCCCTCTGGGCCAGCTGCCAGTGGGCTGTGGTTGCAGGGTTGGCCTCTGTGCGGCACTACTGCCATGCGTGCCCCCTGCCTGGCCACCTGGGCAACTATCGCCTGGAAGATGTTCTGGGTGTGGTGGCCTGCTTTGTACTATCAAAGCATGTCCTCCTGACTCCACTTGGCCAGGTGGTCAGCCACAGCCAGCTGGGTCCAAGGTGCCAGCTCTGAGCAGACAAGATCCTGCCGCTGGCCTCCCTAGCAGGAATTCTGTTCCCTATTGGAAAACAGAAAAATCCCTGATAAAAAAAATCCCAAATTCATTCTGTAAAATACCTCAAAATCCATGTCCCTCCACAATGAAAACAAAAGACCACTATGAACAGAGGGACAGAAATTGAGCCAGAGAGACAGCAATCAGTTGGGCAATATTTTATTGATATATCTACAATGTCAAAGCACTGGCTGTTGGGGGGCCTATGGTCACACAGGGGTTATGGCCCCCCAATAGGGGCCAAATGGCCCCCACAGGGGCTACTCCCCCCGCAAGGCCCACATGCCCCACTCCAGCCCCCCAGTTGTTGCCCCACCTGGCCCCATCCCCGCCAGCTGCTGCAGCCCCCCCCCCGATGGCTGCCCCAGGCAGCTCCAACTCCCGCTCCCCGACTCCCCAGTGGCTGCCTCACCCGGCCCCACCCCCCATTTGCACCCCCAGGCCCCAATGGCTGCCCCCCCCAACCCCAGGCACCATCACTTAAAAAAAAGCCAGAAAAAAAACAGAATAAAAACTGGAAAAAAAAGCCTCTACTGAGCCCAGAAGCAGGGGTGGGGGGTCTCCGGGGCCTCCTGGCAGAGCCCCTGGGCAGCACAGAGCAGGACAGCCTGGGCTGAGGCTGCTGGGGCTGTCCCACTGCCCCTGCTGTGCGGCGGGGCCCCACGTGAACCTGAGGGCAGGTGGAGCGGCTGGTAAGTGCCGGGGGGTTCGTTTGTTTGTTTTAAGTGATCATAGTGGGGGGGGCAGGAAGCAGGGGCCTCGGGGGGCTGGTCAGGCCAGGGCTTGGGGGGGCTTGGGGGGTAGGCGGGGGTGGGGCCAGGCACTGTGGTGATCAGGGGGGCTGGAGCAGGCACTGCAGGGATCAGGGGCCTCGGGGGGTAGGCAGGGATCAGAGCGGTCAGAGGGGCTGGGGAGACCTGGGGCCAGGCAACACCAGGATCAGGGGCCTTGTGGGGCAGGCAGGGGGTGGGGTCAGGCACTGCAGGGATGGGGGGGCTGGGAGAGTGGGTAGGGCTGGCTGGGGTCCCCCCCATAGTCCCCTCCCCCATCTTTCAGCCCTCCCGACCCCTTACTCACCGGCACTGGAGCCCTGGTTTGCAACACAGGGAACCTTTTTTTGTTCCCGCACATGCCTCTTGCCCCATCTCAAAGGGGTTTGAGATGGGGCAAGAGGCACGTGCATGCACGTCTGGACATGGCCGTGGTGTCCTCAGCATTCGCAGTGGTGCCGTGCTGGCAAGGCGGTGGTGTGGCACCACGTTCACAGTCATGTGTACCAGAAGTATAGGGGGTGGGCTTATCCATAGCACCTGTGGAGTGGGTACAGTAGGACCAGCAGTGGGTGCCCATGCCTGATGTGAACAGTAGAACTGTGGGCAGTTGAAAGGCATCTCACAGATTTCTGGGTTCCTGCTGTGTCAATTTGATTACCCTGTTCAAATTATGGTACATTATATAGGGTGTTTCCTAATGCCTTTGTAAAGGGCTAATGGCTGGTCATCAGTCATTACTTGATAAGTGCCCTCAGACACAAGACACTAACTAGCCTTGGTCATTCACACCTCAAGCTAGCTGTCATCAGTCTTGTGATTCATATCATGAGGTGCCTCCCTGTATCACCCCATCCAGCATCACAAAAGATTTTTACCAGGGCTCTTCCCTCCTCCCCGTGTAGCTCTCTTGGTCTTCAGTAAAGATACTTCAGCTTATTCAAGGCAGAGTAGTCAAACAGCTTATTGAAAACACCTTATTGTAACAAGTCATTCATTGCACCCAGGCCAGATTGTGTGAATGGTATGACGCATGCAGATGGTGTAGATGATATGAAAATTATTATGGAGCATCTTGAAAAGACAGTTAAAAAGGCAAATTTTGCTGTGCTGCTCATCCCACCCTGAAAAGAGACATTTGCATCATTAAAAATTTACACAAGCCTCTTCATTTGTGTATATTATGCAGGACAGGACACAGTGTATTATTGAAGATTTACTCCTGTATGCAGTGTACTCCCAAGTAATGCCTCTTGGGGTTAAACAGCCAGCCTTGTCAAGCATGCTGTGCTGGGGTTGTGTTGATGGTGGTTGGCACTGAGTGCTGGTCTGGTGCTGCCATTGGCAGTGTCCCTTCCTTTTAAAGACCTTGCTTGGCAATGGCTTGATGTGCATGTGTTGGTGTGTGTGCCCACCTGGGATGGCATGGTGTAGCCACTGTAGTGGCTGACGCTGTGCCATGCATCACTTGGGCACCTGTAGGGCTGAACACGGTGAACCCTAGTAATTTTGAGGGTCATGAGGGTGTTTCTAATGGGGCTGGCCAGCCCTGTCATGGTGCTGCCTACCCATGTCATCCAAGATTTGGGGAATTGTTGGGGTTGTCTGGTTGGCCAGGGTGGTAGAACACAGGAATTTCTAGTGTTAAAGCATGGGAATTGTATTGCTACTGAAATTCTGGTATTGTTTGGAGTCTGGAACATAGATGGATTTAAAGTGTAATTTAAACCTTTCCTTCTATGGACCCCTCCCCCCCCATATAAGACGCTTTTCAAAGTCCTTTGGGGACCTTTATGCCATAGAGGTCCCTTGAGCAGTCCCAACCAACATTGTTTGTCTGTGACTGAGTCTGTGACTGAGGAGGCTCATTGTGTGGAGCTTGTGAAGTGGCTGCCGATGTACTGTGGCACTGGGGAGTTTCTGGTTCATCCTCCAAGAAACCTGTTGTCCCAAACTCATTCATACAAACATCTGAAGCATCTCTTTTAAGGATGACACACAGCTTGTCATAAAATGGAATAATTCTATGTGATGCATCTGAACGAGAGTTATTGTCCTTTATGCGATGGAAGGCACACTTTAAGGACCTGATCTTACTGTGACACTGTTCACAGTCCTGAAAGATTCCATGGTCTTCTAATATTTGTGCAATAGCCACATACAATGATTTATTTCTTTGGTTTTCCGGTTGTGTCAACACCTGTTCACCCCAAATATCAATCAGTGCCTCAGCTTCTGCATAAGTCCAGTTTGGTCCCCAGTCCTGTGATGTATCTGTTATGTCTTTCAAATTTTGCCTTTTCTTGCTCCCTCCCATTGCCAACAAAATGTAAAGCAGAGCAGATGAAACAGTGTACAGACGGCTAGGACCTGTTCTCAGGTATGTCCAAGGACCTGAGACCTGTGAACTTTTTATGAAGAGAGGCATAATACAGGCATGATTTGTGCAATGTCCAGACATTTGTGGCAGTTCTTCACTTTTGATAGTCTATCCACTGGCATTCAGAAGCGTATTCAAACAACTATCATGCTTGCAATTATTGAAAATGGTTTGTGATCACTTCAGGCAAGAAACCACAAATGTGTTAGAATGGATGATTGAAATACATTTCCATTAGATATGCAGGCAAAAACAAATCCTGTATGAGCAGTTTCCACAGGGTGATCAGGGTTCTTACACTGTGGGAAGGGGTGCAATGTGAGTGGTGATCCATAATCTCAGTTTTGGGTGCAGAGCATAGAAGTTGAATATTCCATGTGCTTGAGGGTAAATTGTGGAATGGAATGGAAACCCCTCCTGTGCACAGGGGGCTGTCGGCTGCCAGGCTATTTTACTGAGTGGGTCATAGCTTTTGAATGGTTTGCTGGCAATTTTTTCATGCAAAGACATTGGTATCCATGACTTGACTTGGGGAACTGAGAAGCTCTCCTGGGGAGACCATACTTCCAACATCATTTAAAATTGTTTGCTCAGCCAGCCCTGACCTTCAGCTTACAAGGAACACCAGAGATGACTAAAACCTGAATTCACAGCCCTGCATTCAAAACAACTGTAAATTATTGGGCTGAACCCCATGTAGTGTCGGAGGTGGGGTGGATGATGTATCGTTTGGTTTAGAGTATTCAAACAGACAGGCAATTTTCACAAAAGATAGACAAGTGTAGCCTACTTTTTGTGGGGGAGGGGATGTTTAACACATCATATGTGAAATACAAGAAGCTAAGGGAGGATTGGGGATTTAGTACGAATGTGGTAATTTCACATTTCAGCTCTTTTCAACCAAAACCGGAAAGATGCAGGTGCAGGGAGGATTTTGAAGAGAACATAGTTTGTGTAGCCATTGTCACAGAATTGACATGAGTGGTTTCATGCTAACATAGGACTGACTGTTGCAAGCTTTGAGCAACAGAGAACACAGCAGGCAGAAATCAGTGCATGGCCTGCTTGCTAAAGACAATGGCTTCCTCGAATCCTGATGGACTAAGCAGAAAGCAGAGGTTAATCTTGAAGGCCATCAAACATTCACATCATAGAAGTATGGTTCTAAAGGAGGACTTTAAGAACTTGATACACCTGTGCTGTTGCCTTGTAAAACTCATGAATACCCAACTTCGGATGTCTGCCTTAAAGAAAATGTTCTTTATTGAACTGTAGAAGCTGCTCTTGTGTTGCAACAAACAAAAAGGTTGGTTTCAAAAGACCACTTGTATGGCCAACTGGAAACATTAAGAATGAGCAAAAAGATGTTCTTCCACATTGTTAGTTTGCTTGCACTGCACACTGAGCGCCAGACAACTGGCATGCAGTAGCCCATCAGCCCAGAGAAGCGTGTTGCCATGGCCATGATGAAACTGGCCACTCCAATAAGCCTTTGCTATGTTGCAAATCAGTTCAGCTTGGCTCCCTGCACTGCTGGGAGGGTGATCAGAGAGTTATGCCACCTGCTGCACTAGCTGGCAGCAAACAAATTCATATGCCTAAGCAACCCCCAGGAGGTGGTAGAAGGATACCAGGCAATAGGCTCCTCGAACTGTGTGGGAGCACTTGAGAGCATGCACATTCCCATCCTAAAACCATTCCAGGACAAATGTTCATTTATAAACAGAACGGGGTTTCCTTCTGTGATTCTGTAAGCCATCTTAGATCACCAAGGCAGATTTACAAACATTTATATGGGATGGGCAGGAAGCGTACATGATGCACATGTGTTTTGAAATTCACTGCTACCTGGGATGATGGAGAAGGAGGTTGTCATCTGGGGTGTTTCAGTGTCCCCCCTCCCCCCCAATAATTGCTGACATGGTTTACCTGCTCCTGTCCTGGCTCATGAAGCCCTATGGCAGGCAAGTGAGTGACCCACAGAAATTACTGTTCAACAACCAGCTAAGCAAGTGTTGCATGAGTGTAGAGTGCATTTCGGTGCTTGATAGCCCGTTGGAGATCACTCAACTACAGGCTAGAGGCTGATGCTGATAACATCACTCCTTTCATAGTGGCAGTATGCATGAGGCATAATATTAGGGAGACTAGGGGCGAGGTTTTCAGTGAGTCTTGGAAAGAACATTTAAGGGAAGCCAGAGAGGCTGAAAGACTCACATTGAGAGCAGGAGGGCAAAGGGGGCGGTGTTTAGACATACAGGCAAACAGCGGCAGGGGAGTTGTCATCAGAAATTGCCTGGCGCACACATCATGGCTGTTCACGAGGGGGTGTGTGTTCTGTAATTGTGTGAATTGATCATTTTTATATTTCATCTTGCATATCCTATTACTTTGTAATTGAATAAAGTCTTTCTGAGATATTTTTCTTCGATACTTGGTTCATAATGGGCCCTCAGGGAGGTCTTTGTATGGCATGTGAAGAATGTGGTGGGCCAGTAGGGGGTGTTCCTGAGTTGAGCCACCCACCTTACTGTGCCCAACCATCTTCCAGGCTCCAAGTGTCTCCCTGGGGGTGCCTCATGTCTGGCCAACCCCCTTCCTGGAGCACACCCACTAGCCTGGGGGTAATGCTGCCACCACCCATGGTCTGGATTGATCTTGGCCCGGTGCCCCCTGGGAAACACAGGCCTAGTATTCTTTGATGGGTACTTGACACACTGCAAGAACTTGGGGTGCTTCCCTCAGTCTGAAGCACCAACAGCGGTCTCCCTTAGTCAGCTGAACCAAGGGGACCCCAAGGCATAATCTAGACCCTCTCCCAATAAATCTCTCATGCTAGGTACAGAGGACAATTTTATTGGTTACAAGGAGTAGGTTTGGACTAGGGTACAGGGTAGAGCAATATCAGAGAAATACCTTAGAGCAAACAGTGGCATAGTAGCCTTTGATCATGCATCTGATTTACTGCAAGCTATATATCTAGTTAGATCTCAAGTAGCTCACTCACAAGGATCATCCAGAAGCAGGTGAGAGAACGAGTTTCAGATGGTCCAGCTTCTCTGAGTTCTCATCATGGCTTCTCCCTGCCTCCTGGTCAGTCCTTAATTTATATAGACTTTATGACAACATTTACCTGATCCAATGAAGGCCAGTGACTGTTGGCTGACAGACAACCAATTTGAAATGCATCACTGGTTGTCGGATAGCCTGGCAGGGCCCCTCAGTCACGATGACATTGCTTAGAACAATAGGGAGTTTAAGCCCCCACCCAGGTGTGTGAGGCCAGTCACATAGGCAGATGGAGCAGGTTTTCCCCTCCCTCTGGAATGTATCCAGCTCAGGTTACAACTCAGGGTTACCTAAAGCTGATGAGGCCCGAAGTGTCTGCCTTCTGCAGTGACCATGGTAACCAAATTGTCAGATTAGGCATCCGTCTGATTGCAGAGTTTGGGGAGAGTCAGAGATGGCATTCTTGCACAAAGAGGACATGCCCCACGCAGGATGTAGGGTGCGCAGTGGGTGGGAGGCATGGGTCTGGGTTGCTTTGGGGTGGCAGGTGACTTGAGAAGAAAGGCAGGAGTAAAACCGGTGGGGGGATATGACTGCAGGTAAATGATCTGCAATGCAAGCAGTAATAGGATTGACATGCAAATAGACTAAGTGATAAGAAAATTCTTCTCATTGAGCTTGGGCTTTGTTTCCTTCTTCATGTCAACCACACCATCCCCCTGTCATGAGTGGGGGCAGCTTATGCTGGCCACTGTGGTGATTGCCAGGGGGTGGGGAGAGATGGAGTAGGCTGATCGGGGTGCCCCCAACACCACCTTGGGGGTAGTTGTCCTGGGCACAGGGATCCCCGGTACCCAAGGAATATTAATCAACCTTGACAACAGCCCCAGCTCACCCCCACGCTGGTTCTCAGCTTGGGAAAAGGTTCTGTCTGCTGTTTGACCCGAGGATACAAACAACAGGAGGCAGATGATTCTTTGTTTTACATTAAAATTCCTGTAATGTTTCCATTCACCCTTTGATGTTTTTTCTCACTAGCAGCCATGAATGAGTTACATTTTTATAAATCCAAGCATTCACATTGACATTTTATAAATCCAACCAACCCACCCTGATGGACGAAATTGACCAGACAGGTGAACCTAACACCATTTGGGCAACGGCACCCCCTTACTTTGTGGAAAGCACTCCTGCAGGTCAGAGACGTTTAACACAAGGCTTTTTTTTTTCTTTTTTATAAAGAGACATGTAACTCTCACACCATTTTAATGTTAAAAAACACAGTGTAGGAATACATGCGATTCCTGAATTGGGTATTTTCTGTCATAGGCACACTGGCCAGCTGCAATTTTTTTCTAATGGTTACAACCACCAGACACTGACTATGAGCAGGCAGGCCACACCAACTTTATTCTAGAGTGCCATGTGTATAATTGAAAAGCTTATAGTTAGTCAAATCTAACATTAGGGACTAGTTAGAAAACTAACTAGAGCAACAAAGATTATCTTCCTGGGGGGTTTTTTATGCAGTTTTGATTTAGTGTGTTTTGTTTGTTTGCCTCTGTATTTCTTGTGGTTTTTTGTGTCTTTGCATTTGTGGGTTTTTTGTGTTTGTGGTTGTGTGTTTGTGTGTTTGCAGTTTTTCCTGGATGGTGAGGAAGCATTGAGGCAGGCAGTGGTGAAGTGGGAGGCCCTCAGGTGATACAACCCACAAATCCTTTTTAATATTTGGCACATTAACAAGTCCACACTGAGCCCCTCAGCAAGGGAAGCTCACCCACCACCCCAGGTGCTAAGACCCACCGGGCCTCGAGTACTAAGCCCAGGCCCACCCACCAAGCACTTGGCAAGAGAGGGGGCAAGGGGACAGGGAGTTCAGCACTTATATGAATGTACTCGCCAATTGCCTGTCAAAAATGATGGGGGAGGAGTGGGCAGGGACGGAGCCCCGTGCCCCCCCATCCCGGTCCACGCCTACTCCTCTTTTACCTCCTGCTGCTTGGGATCCAGGCCCGCCCCTCCCTCCCTGCTGCAGTGGCAGGGGGAGGGGAGAAGTGGGCCCGGGCTGGATGTGGGGGAGGACCAGGCCCGAGGGTGGAGAGAAGCCGTCCTGCTATGGCGGGGGGAGCAGCAGGCCCGGGATGGCCCAGTGGCAGTGGGGGAATGGGAGGAGCGGGCTTGGAGCCAATGGGGGGAGAGGGGGTAAGGAAGGACTGGGCCCGGGCCCGAGGTGGGGAGGAGGCTCGCTCCTCCCCTCCCCCCACGGCTGCCGTATTGGGCTGGGCTCGCTGCTCCCCCCACCCCACTGCCGCGGTGGGCCCACCTCTCCCCCGGCTCGGGCTCAGTTCTCCTCCCCCCTTCATTGGGCCAGGGCCCACTCCTCCCCTGCCCTCCCCTCCCCTCCCCTCCCCTTGCCGCTGCCACGTTGGGCCAGGCCTGCTGCTCCCCCCCACTGCCACAGCAGACCAGCTTCTCCACCCTGCCACGAGCCCGATCATCCCCCACACCCCTCGCATCAGACCCAGGCCTGGGCCCGCTCCTCCCCTCCCCTCCCCTCCCCCGCCCACCGCCGCATCAGCCCAGGCTTGCTTCCGCCCCCCGCCCCCATGCTGGGCCCGCTCCTCCCTCCACCCCCCGTGCCAGGCCTGGGCCCACTCCTCCCCTTCCACTGGGGGTCTGGGACCACTCCCTCATTCCCCACTGTGGCAGCAGGGGGAGGGCAGGAATGTGTGCAGGCCCGCTCTGCCTTCCCTGCCGCTGCGGCCGGCCCAGGCCCACTACCCACCCATGCCAGGGCTGGGGCACTCCCCCCACCTCGCTGCTTGGGGTCCGGTCCCACTCCACCCCGCAGTGCCGCCAACTCCAAGGAGCAGGGTGGGGGGTGGCGAAAACAGCGCCTTCCCCCACTGCCACTGCGGCGGCACTGCAAGTGGCGAAGGGGGGAGGGGCGGGCCAAGGCTATTGCCAGTGGCCTCGCTCCTCCGCAGCACCCCCCCTCCCCCCCCCGCGCTGCTGCCACTGCCGCCGTTACCTCCGGGGGGAGGGGGGCGAGACCAGCTCCAGTGGCCTCACTCCCCATCCACTCCATCGTCGCCACCTGCAGGGAGCAGCGTGGGGGGGCATCCACCCGCTCCGTCCCCTGTGTCCCTACCATCGTGGCAGCAGGCTGCCACCTGTCCAAATGCTTCTTCGCTCTCTGATTGGCTGTTTGGCAGTCAGTCAGAGCGTAAATAAAGCATTGTGGACAGGCAGACAGACAGACAGACTTATGCTTTTATAATATTAGAATATACATTTGTGCGTGCATGCGTGTGTGTGTGTGTGTGTGTGTGTGTAAGCCCTGAGAATCTCACTTGACTAGATTGATCCATTACTTAGATTGATTATTTGATTGATTAGATTTGATTGATTAGATTATTTGATTGATTAATTGATTGCATTTTTAAAAATTAAAGTTGATTTAAAATTGCTAAATCACGCTAAATTGAAATTTTAGCTGAAATTGGTTATGGTGATGGGGACTGTTGTCACTCAAGTTGCCCTCAGCAAGGGAAGCTCAGTACTAGGCTCAGCAAATGTATGCATTTGGGAAGAGAGGAGGAAGAGAGAGTGCCTTTGCCTATGCTCCACACCAGGTGGTAAAACCCACTGTGCCTCAGGTACTAAGGCCAGGCCCACCCACCAGGCATTTGGGATGAGAGGGGAAAAGGGAATTCAGTGCTTTTATGAATGTGTGTGTGTGTGTGTGTATGCACGTGTGTGCGCGTGCATTTAAAAAAGAATGTATGTATGGAAGCAGGCCCCGAGAATCTCACTTGATTAGATTGATTGATTGATTGATTGATTGATTGATTGATTGATTGACTGATTGACTGATTGATTGATTGATTGATTGATCCACCATGCAGCAGCAGGGAACAGGGAGGGAAGAAAGGCCTTTGCCCAACCTTAGTTAGTTTTATGTTCTTGGAAAAACTGCACTGTAGCAAAAATGATTTTTAAAGGCACACATGCTACAGTAGTCTGTGATCATTTTAGAAAATGTACAGATTTTCTAGGTTTCAGACCTGAGGAAAGCACTTCTTGCAGTTCAGGAAATTCAGAGAAAATGACTGCTAACTCCAAAGCTTCTTCCCTCTAGAAATGTGCAGACTAAGGATGGCTTTTTAGCTGAAAGCCATGATTATTGGTTGATTAGATTTATTGATTAGATTGATTATCAAGGGCGACTGGTGCCTCCTGAGTTGGGGGGCACTTGACCCCCTCCCAGTGGCCAGTCAGTGACTGGGTGGGACGTACCCCCCCCCAGGCAATCGCGCTGACCAGGGCCACTGGCACTTCCAGGTCAGTGCAATTGGCCGTGGGGGAACAGCCCCTGCAGTTGGCGCTATTGGCTGTGGTGGGACCATGGGGATCACTTCTCCTGACACCCCCACTCCCTGGCTGGTCCTCTCAGGGAGGGCACCAGAGGTCTTGCCTGCCTCCCCTGCCTGTCGCCTAAGCGGGGAATGCTGCCTGTCAGGGGGTACACCAGCACATGCACATGCACCCCTGTACATCCCATATGCATTGCCACTTTGATTATGATTGATTATTTGGTTGATTAATTGATTATTTCATTGATTTTTTGATTGATTATTTGAGGGAGGGAGGTCCTTTGCCCAAGTACCATGCTGGGTGCTAAAATTCACCAGGCAGCAGGGAAGATTTCAAAGTGAGCAAAATTCCAGTGTAGAGGGCTTGTTTATTTGCAGAGACGTGGCCAGTAACCAGGACGGAGGTCCTTTGCATACCACCCCGAGTGCTAAGACCCACCAGGCAGTGGGGAAGAGGGAAGGCCTCTGGTGCTAAGACCTGAGAGGGGGAAGAGTGAATGTATGTATGAATGAATTATGTATGAGGGATTAGAGTGAGTGTATGTATATATGTAAGTATGGTGGTAAGAGTACAATCAATACTAAAATGACATGGTGGCTAGAGTACTGTTATCATTTAGGATTATTACTAATATAACTATTAATTTAATCATTACTGTACACAGAATTACTTGGGATCATTGTCCTCACAAAAAAGAGCACAATCATTAGGAAATAGGCACATGGTCTAAGCACCAAAGGAAGGCAGACAGCAAGGGAGGAAAGCTGACAAAGGCAAACACATGAGATGTTGTTATTGCTATTGATTAACGTTAGGGAAATGCGTTACCCCAATGCCAAAACTTCACTCTAATTATTTTGTTGTACCTGCTGGACAAAGAGAACAGACTGCCCAACAGTCAGCCATTTCTCTCCTAGCACCCATAAATGACTTTGTGCTCCTTTGTATCTTGGCAGTACAATGAGTCCAAGTAGCACAATTCACTGAAGTAAAAACATTTTGGAATAAACAAAATAGGAAAAAGGGAACATTGCAACAGTCAGCCCTGGAAGTAGGGCACACGGATACACAGCATAGACAGTTCCTAGCCTGACCATAGACAGAAACATTCTAATTATTGATAAATACTAGCATGTTAATATTAAAATTAAATACACATTTTTCAAAGTTAAGAATCATTATTTCAAGTGCATGTTTAGTTGCTGCTATATTCATACCATATGACCCCTCTTTGTCTCTGTTTAGAAATTGTGCATATCGCAGCAGAAAATGCTTATTTTTATACATGAGATGCTAATGGTGAGCTAATTATCATGCTCATTCTCAATTACTTTTTCAGTATTATTAATCTAAGGATAATATGAGTAGCAATAGGCACCTGGCAGTGACATTACCAGCACTGCCACTTGAGACCGTGTAGACCAGGGGTAGGCAACGTTTTTTGGCTGGAGTGCCGGAAAAACCCACAATGCCTACCTTGGAAGGTGCCGGAGTGCCAACATGCCAGAAAAACAAAATGAGGGCAGGGGGTACATGGCAGGATGCACTTCATATTAGTATAGTTAATAATCATCTTTTTTTCAGTAAATACCAGATTGTCTAAAAATTGTAAACCTGGTGACAATAAATAAAACTTGATACTCCCTTTGATCTTGTGTATTTGTTTTGCGCAGGTCCCCCCCACAACAGCTCCCTAGCCCTGCTCATGCCCCTGCCCCCAGCCAAAGCCCCTGCCCCCTAGCCTGCTCATGCACCTGCCCCCCAGCCAAAGCCCCTGCCCCCCAGCCCATGCTCCAAGGCTATCAGCAGCTACCCAGAACCTGCGCTGGCTGCAGCCGGGAGACTGCAAACAGCTGTTGCCTCCCTGCCCGGGCCCCAGCTGCCTCCCAGCCCCAGACCCGGCCGGGGGCTCCAGGGAGGCAGCAGATACCGGTGATGCTTCCCACTGTGCTGCCCTCACCGCCGCTTCTGCAGAGCAGTGCGTGGAACCCAGCACGGCAGGGCACAGCGGGGGGACACAGAAAGCTGCCTGCCGCTCCAAGCTCCCCGCTGCCCTGGCCACACTTCCCCTGCAGGCAGGGGCAGCAGCAAGGGACAACCCTGCATGCTGCCCACGCTGCTCCTGTGCACACAGGGGAAGTGTGACCAGGGCAGCGCAGAGCTTGCAGCAGCAGACAGCTTCCCTGTGTAGCCCCTCTGTGCGCTGCCACTCTGGTCATGCAAGGCATCCTTTTCATGCTTCATAAGTATGTTCTTCTCTTCTGCCTGAAACCCCCCCCCAAAATGTAGGTCTCTCAAGCAAATGCACTGACAAGCCCTCCCAAAAAATCAGCCCACCATGACCCAAGAAAATAAACCTAGCAAAAAATCAAATCCTTTCTTAAAATGCCCCTTGGCATAAATTAGTACTGTGTGGGCAGGAGGGTAAGATTGTTATGACATGCCCCCTAGCATCTTTTACTAGTTATTAGGGCTGTGCAAAGCTTTGGTCACTGATTTGATTCAGAGGAGATTCGGCCCGATTCAGTGGCCAAATCTCTGAATTCAAATCAAATCAGGAGGCCCATTAATCTCTCTGAATTGAACCAGAAGCCTCCGATTTGATTCTGAGAGATTTGATGATTTGGACATAGACACAGCTTTATATATTTTTTCTACATACCTCACAGTACCAGGCGCGGCTCGTGAATGCTGAGATGGTGGGGTAGATTTCTGGTCCACTTCTGGGTCCGCCGCCAAGTATGCAGGGGGCCCCACTGCACTCCCGTGCGATGCTCCATCTGCCCCAGCATTGCAGCATTCACAAGCCACACCTGGTACCTCAAGGTATGTAGAAAAAACATTTAAAGCTGTGTCTAAGGCCAAATAGCTGATTCTCTGAATCAGAATCGAATCTTCATATTCAGATTTGGCCAAATTGAATCGGGACAGCGATCTGAATCAGTTAATTGAATCGCTGTCCCTGAATCGAGCCGAATCCGAATTGAATACAGCCTGCTTTGCACACCCCTGTTAGTTATAGCATATTAAGCCATAACACACTAAATGACATTCACGTTAAGTCATTAGTCATGGTGTAAGGAGTGACCTAGAAAACACTACCCAAGACAAAGCAAGCAGAATGTTATGTGACGAATGCCCATCTGCAATGATAAGGAGGAGACAGTCTGAGATAAAGGGGGCTTGAAAACAAAAAGGAAAAAACAGGGAACTGGGTTAAAAGGGCTCATTAAAATACTAAAAATCATACCTCTAGGTGGGGAAAAAGTATGCTAATGAAACATACATGTATGTAAATGAGATACATAGCTAAAACACAGGTATAGAGACATGCTCAGTAAAGAACTTCTTGCATCACTCCTTACAACCAATCAGCAAACAAATACGCTGGTGAGAACTTGAAAACTCCTGTATAAAAGATGCTTAGTGGTAGTGATCTGGTGTGCTTGTTACGTGAAATTATTCCGCTTGCACCTTTTATTGCTAGCAATAAACCTTCTTTATACTTTCACCCCTGATATCTTTATTGGCCTTTGCATACCGGGCACGATCCCAGACTTGAGCTGGGGCTCAACAGTTTTTGGCACCCCAGATGGGACTGCCTTAGATAAGGCTTTGCCCGGAGTATCTGACGACCAGAGAACCGCTCTTCCAGGACAAATGTCAGGTGCGCCCTGGGATCTCTTTTCCTGGTGAGACTTTTGCTTCAGGGGGAGCTGGATTGCTGAGGCAGCAGTAGCCTAACGGTGCAACCCCATAGAGTGAAAGTACCAGTAACAGGCACCTGGGTGAGAGGGTAGAAAGGGCATAAGGCCTACTGTCAGTACGCCTGCCTGGGATTATCTCTGTAAGTATTCTGCCTGGCCCGAGTCCAAGACCAGTGATTTTTCCCCTGTGAGGACGAGGACTAAGAACAGATCCCTGGATCCCAGGTAAGTCGGACGGTCAGAACCGGGAAGGCAGCCCTGAGATGGGTACTATTAAATGTACCCCCCTCTCTTGTGTATTGGGACATTGGGCAGAGTTCGGTGGGGATCCTATGACTAAGAAGAAAGCTAAATTCTTCTGTGAAACTGCGTGGCCACGCTATATGCTAGATGATCAAGAACATTGGCCTCCGGAGGGAAGTGTTAATTATAATACCATCTTACAATTGATTTTGTTCTGCCGGCAGAATGGTAAATGGGAGGAATTGATGTATCCGCAAGCGTTTATGTCTCTTTGTAGAGATAGAAAGGTTTTGGAGGAATGTGGATTGGGGGAGGGGGTTGGGATCTGTGAAATGGCAGTGGCTCAATCAACTGCAAATCCTGTCCTGGAATGTCCGGAGCCGGAGGCTCCCCTCCCTTTGCTGCCTCTACCTTATTCTCCTCCTCTTCCCCCTCCTCCTCCTCATTCGTCTGATTCCTCGTTGGCATTCGCTCTTCCTGCTTCCTCCCCTGCCCTGAGGCGGAGGTTGAGAACACTCCCCGACCCAGGGATCTGGAACAGCACCAACCAATGCCGTCAGGTGCTTGGCAATCTCCAGAATCCCCGACATCTCCTGATATAACCCCGGGAGGTGGGTGGAGAGTACAGTTAGGAGCAGACTCCGGGGTTAAGGGAAAACATCGCAGGGAATCTGATCCTGGCTGTCGGAAGGGAAATGGGGTATTTCCCCTAAGAGAACAAGTGGTACCCGGGCCTCTCGAAGATGACGGTGAGCCAACCTACCGTCAAACCTTTGTGCACATTCCTTTCACTACATCAGATTTGTATAACTGGCGGAACAATACCCCCAGTTTGAGAGAGAATCCTGAAAAGGTACGAAACCTGTTTGAAATGATTTTCAAAACCCATAACCCAACCTGGGCAGATGTTCAGTCTCTTTTAGATGTCCTGTTGACACCAGAGGAAAGGAGAATGGTAGTAAACAAATCCCATGAGTACGTGGAAAAGGAAAGTACCGCAGGGCACCTGCAAGGAAATAGGGACGATCATGTCCCCACCCAGGAGCCAGATTGGAAACCAGACCAAGATATGACCTCCATCCATGCCTATCGAGAATATATCCTCCGAGGATTGAGAGATGCTGTGAAAAAACCTCAGAATCTCAGTAACGTGTATGAGGTTCGACAGGAAACAAATGAGACCCCGAGTGCTTTCTTGGAAAGAATTTACACTACTTTCGAGGAATACACTTGCGAGGACCTGGAGGATGCATCAAACGCTCACATGTTAAATATGATCTTCATAGGTCAGAGTACACCGGACATTAGAAAAAATTGCAGAAGACAGACGGAGCAACAGGTATGCCTATTTCCCAACTAGTAGACATTGCTTACAAAGTATTTACTAACCGAGAAAGTGTTCAGGAAAAGCAACAGGACAAGAAAGAGGAGAGAAAGATGAAAATGCAGGCAGCCCTAGTGGCAGCTGCAATCACGGGAAAACCCAGAAATGAGGGATCCCAGAGACAGCCTCAGAGGCGGGGTCCATTAGAGAAAGATCAGTGTGCCTATTGCAAACAAAAGGGACACTGGAAGCGGGAATGCCCCTATCGGAAAGTAGGTGAAGGTGAAAAGAAAAAAGAGGAGAGCAGTGGACTGTTTGCTTTTGGAAGGGATTCAGATTGAAGGGGACCGGAGGCCCAGGAGGGAAAGATAACCCAGATCCTGGTGTCCCCTGACGAGCCTCTGGTTAAAATGCAACTAGGGGACAGAGAAGAATTGGTAGAATTTCTTGTCGATACAGGTGCTACTCATTCCGTCTTAACTCAAAAACTGAAACCTTTAAGTAAAAAGACTGTGCTGGTAGTAGGGGTCACAGGGAAGGCAGTAACACGACCCTTCCTACAGCCAATGACCTGTAATCTTGGGCAGGCCGAAGTCACCCATCAATTCTTGTATATGCCAGACTGCTCCATTCCCCTTTTAGGGAGAGACCTCCTCTGTAAACTGCAAGCTACGTTGTCATTTCAGGATGGGCAAATGTTCCTGACTGTGCCTCCTGAAAAGGGGTGGCACCTGCAGGCTTGCCTTCTCGGCCTTCTCCGAGAGGAAAGTACACCGGATATTCCTCAAACCCTGCTCGATGCTGTTGTTCCATGGGTATGGGCAAGTCACTGACCCAGGAAGGCTAAAAATGCTGACCCTGTAAAGATTCAACTTTTGCCAGGGGCCCAGCCTCCATGTGTGAAACAATATCCAATGCGGATGGAAGCCAGGAAAGGACTGAAGAGTGTGAGCAAGCATTCTGCCAGTTAAAGCAGGCTCTTATTGAAGCACCTGCCTTAGGAATACCGGACATGAGTAAGCCTTTTTCCCTTTTTGTGCATGACCGAAGGGGGGTAGCTGTGGGAGTATTAACACAGAAATTGGGTAGCTGGCAATGACCAGTGGCATATCTTTCTAAAAAAATTAGACTTTGTGTCATCCGGATGGCCTGCTTGTCTCCGGGCTGTTGCTGCCACCTGTCTGCTAATACAAGAAGCTGAAAAGTTAACCCTAGGCCATGAAATGACTGTATATGTGCCTCACGCAGTGCTTACAGTCCTGGAGCAGAAAGGAGGGAACTGGTTAACCCCGGGACGAATGGCTCGATATCAGGCCATCCTCCTAGATAAGCCTGAAATAAAATTGGCCATTTCTCGCACTGTAAATCCAGCAACACTGTTGCCACCTATGGCTGACACACCAGATCTTGTACATGATTGCCTGCAAACATTGGAAGCTGTTTACCTGAGAGATCGACCCCTTGAAAATGCTGAACTGGAATTCGAAAATCCGGATACGCTATCGTGACTACACAGAATGTGATAGAAGCAGGACCTTTAAACCCATCTGTTTCAGCTCAAAAGGCTGAACTCATTGCTATGACTCGGGCTTTGCAATTGGCGGCCAACAAAACTGTCAATATTTATACTGATTCTAAATATGTTTTCCTTGTTTTACATGCTCACGGAGCGCTGTGGAAAGACCGGGGTCTACTTGATGCTAAAGGAGCAGGCATTAAGCATAGCAAGCAAATAAAAGCTCTCCTCAAGGCAGTCGGGGAACCAAAGGAGGTAGCGGTAATGCATTGTAAGGCACATCAGAAAGGGAATGACCCCTCCACAAAAGGTAATCGATTTGCTGACGCTACAGCAAAGAGAGCAGCTAAAAGACCTCAGACAGACTTGCTGCCTGAAGTAAGTAATCTGTTACCTCTCCTCCCAGACCTATACCAGCCTGTGACACCACAGTATGGGGAAAGAGACAAACAATTGATAAAAGAGTTTCAAGCAAAGAAGGGGGAGCACGGGTGGTTAGTAGCAAAGGATGGCCGCATTATCATCCCAGCTGCCTGGGTTCATGTGGTAGTAAAGAGCGCTCATCATGGCACCCACTACGGACCCAGGGCCCTGGTAAGATGGATCAGTCACTATGTAACTGGAGTGGGATTAAGAGAGGCTGCCAAGAAGGTATCAGAGACATGTGAGGCCTGCCAGAGAAATAACCCAAAAGGAGGGAAAAAAGAAACTCCAGGACATCAGAGAATAGGCAATGGGCCAGGAGAAGAATGGTAGGTGGATTTTACTGAGTTGCCCCGGCAACAAGGGATGAGCTATCTCCTTGTCTTTGTGGACACTTTCTCTAATTGGGTTGAGTGCTTCCCATGTAGGACTGCCCAAGCCCGAGAGGTGGTCAAGGCACTCCTACGAGAAATCATACCTCTCTTCGGACTTCCAAAAGGAATAGGGTCAGACAATGGCCCACATTTCATTGCACAAATTACTCAGAAGGTTTCTGAGTTCCTGGGAATCAGCTGGCATTTACACACCCCTTGGAGACCCCAGTCCAGTGGAAAGGTGGAACGTATGAATCAGACCTTAAAAAGGCACCTTGCAAAGATTTGCCAAGAAGCTCGACTCAAATGGCCAGAGGCCCTACCCTTGCCCCTGTTACGAGTAAGGGTCGCACCACATTCTAAATTGAGATTAAGCCCGTTTGAGATAATATATGGTAAGCCTTACCCTCTGAGTCTGCCCATGGGTACTGAACAACAGTTACATGTTTTAGGAGAGGGAATGATTAGAGAATATGTATGGTCCTTGGTTTCTGTTTTGTCTTCCATCCATCAGCAGGTACGGGACGTGCTGCAGACGCAGGATCAGTCTCCTGCCCCGGAAAATCGACTATTACCTGGGAGTTACGCCCTTGTGAAAGACTGGAACGAGGAACCACTTCGAGCCAGATGGAAGGGTCCATATAGGGTACTTTTGATGACCCCGACGGCAGCAAAGCTCGAAGGAATCAAGACTTGAATACATTCCAGTCGCCTAAAGCCGGTGGCTGGACCAGAACAAGAAGGAACCCCTGCAGACTCCAGGGCTGGAGACAGAGAACCGTGGAAGGTGGAGCCAATAAGAGACTTAAAATTCCTATTCAGAAGAAAGGAACTTTAAATAATTTGTCAATCTTTGATCAAGTTTTACAGCCCTTATCATGAAATTGTTCAAGGTTTTATTGTGGGGCACCCTGATCTGTCCACTCCTTCTCATAGGAGGGGAAAACCTTTTACAACAAAAATTTGACCCTCAGGAAAATGTCTGGATTTATCTGGCCCGGGAAATTTTAAATAGAACGGACTTCTGCTTAGCGGGAGGGATCAATGCTCACCTGGTTTTTACCTCATGCTTAATCGCAGTACCAACCCCTTTGAAAATTTTACAAAATTATACTATGCTGGAAGATGTAGAGAAGGAAAGTACATATCAAGATATATATATAAGTGGGGGACTATTGTAAAAGAGAAAAGCAGAAACATGTTCTCCTTACAGGTTCAGGCAACAGCTAATGCTTCTGAATGTTTCCTAATGGTTAATTGTACTGGTAATTGCCTTAAAATTGAACCAAGGTAAATCAAATGATTTTACAAACAAAGACAGCTGATGATACTAGATTTTTGTTAAGCCAAATTGAATGGAGCAATCATAATAATAATTAAAAATGCTCCATAGGGGGGAATGTAAGGAGTGACCTAGAAAACACTACCCAAGACAAAGCAAACAGACTGTTATGTGATGAATGCCCATCTGCAATGATAAGGAGGAGACAGTCTGAGATAAAGGGGGCTTGAAAACAAAAAGGAAAAAACAGGGAACTGGGTTAATAGGGCTCATTAAAATACTAAAAATCATGCCCCTAGGTGGTGAAAAAGTATGCTAATGAAACATACATGTATGTAAATGAGATACATAGCTAAAACACAGGTATAGAGACATGCTCAGTAAAGAACTTCTTGCATCACTCCTTACAACCAATCAGCAAACAAATACGCTGGTGAGAACTTGAAAACTCCTGTATAAAAGATGCTTAGTGGTAGTGATCTGGTGTGCTTCTTACGTGAAATTATTCCGCTCGCACCTTTTATTGCTAGCAATAAACCTTCTTTATACTTTCACCCCTGGTATCTTTATTGGCCTTTGCATACCGGGCACGATCCCAGACTTGAGCTGGGGCTCAACAATGGTACATTACAACAATGAAAAAAGAACAGGAACATCTTTAGCAGGAAAAAGCCAATGCTATGGACAAGGGCCCAGGAACATCAGCTATTTCCTGGCACCCATGATGGAGGGATAGGTTATGTAGCAATAAGGTAGTAACAGCAGGTTCCAGGCCCTCCTCAGCTTCAGCTCATACCAGGGCCCTGAGTGAGCATCACGTGATTTCACCTTGTAAAGAAGGGTATCAAAGATATGGTCTGTGGGCTGGATTCATCCCACAGAGCTGCTCTGTCCAGCTGGAAGTTGGGGGGAGGGCCTGCCACAGAATCTGGGGCCCAAGGACATGGCAATCAGCAGCAGGAGAGCAGGCAAAGGTTGATACAGCCCAGGTCAGCTTCCAGTTGTTTTGCCCATCTCTGGTGCCACAGCTCTAGCTCCTTAGTCTCTGACCCCATTGTTGCCCCATTCTGGAGCCCCTGACACATGTCCCATACCCTGTATCCTGTGACAGAAGTAGAACTGCTGCCACATCATGTGGCATGCTGCAGTGGTGGCAGCTTCAACTCAGGCGCAGGGTCTGAGGCTGTTGCCACATACCCCGGGTTGGAGCTGGAGCTGCTTCCTCCTTGTGCCTCAGGCTGGATCCAGCCTGCAAGAAGCCCTGTGGTCCGGATCTAGCCTGGGGTAGCAAGGAAAGTTTTACACCCCTGTTATAAAGGCTTCCCCTTCCACAATCTGTGGAATAGCAACATCACTTGGGAGACACAGGGGACATAGTGCTTGAACCTCTGAACTTCACTCACAAGCCATTCTGTCTCCCGTCCCCAGGAAATGACTCACTTTCTTTCTGGACAAGCCTTTTCTGAACTGGCACGAATAGTGAAGTCATGGCTGTGATGCTCGTGCTGTGGTAAATGGAGCAGGCTTTACTGAGGCCTCCCGGGACGAGAGCGTATAATTTATCAGAGTTTATGGGCAAGGAGGATGCATGGGTCTCAGCACCATCCAGTGGCTGCTGTGAAACAAAGCGCCCTATTTTGTAGTTACTAGAGAGCTCCAACAGCCCTGCTTCATAGTCCATACCCCTTCACTGGGCAGCTCTTTTGCCCAAGAATGTTCTTTGTACGCTGAAAGATCTTGCATCTGCTGAATGAAACCTTCTCCATGGGCAATTGCACTTCCCCACACAAATAGTTCCTAAATTGCATATCAAGCACGCAAGGGAAAAACTTGCAAAAGGAAGGAAACCTAAAGCACAGTCAGTTCCCACTATTACATCTTTCTCAGACACCCTGTGCTGTTCTCACAACTACTGTGCATCCTACACTGTATAAACCTCTTTCTGTCCCTCAATTATCCCAGCCTTTCCTAGCCCGTTACTTATTTTTTGCATGCAACATGCCCTGAGCTATAAAACACACCTTGTTTTTGAGAACACACCTTGTTTTTGAGAGCGCAGGGTGGCAAAGGCCTGCAGCAAGACAGCAACCCTGAACTTCGGGAGGGTGGATTTCATTGAGCTAAGGAGACTAGTCGGGGAGGCACTGAGGTCCCAGAGGGGTGGGGAGTTGGGAGTCCAAGAACAGTGGTTGTTCCTGAAGGAGACGATCCTCCAAGCCCAAAGGGTGGCAATCCCAATACGGATCAAAGGGGGCAAGAGTGCTCAAAAGCCCATGGTTCACCAAAAGCATCCAGGAACGTCTCAAAGCTAAGAAGGAGGCGTACACTCAATGGAAGGGAGGAGCCATCACCAGGGAGGACTATACCTCTGTTGCTCGGGATTGTAGGGGGGCTGTTAGGAAGGCAAAGGCAGAGATGAAACTGGGACTAGCAAGCCAGATCAATGATAACAAAAAATCCTTTTTTAAATACATAGAGGGTAAAAAGAAGGTACTGGTTAACGGGGGGCCTCTTCAGGACATGCTTGGAAATCTGGTGGTCTCACCAGACGACAAAGCTAACCTATTTAACAATTTCTTTGTCTCCATTTTTCTGAGCAGGGACCAGGTCATCCCCCTCACCAGGATCCCCAATGGTCCCAGGGGAGGTGCAGCAAGGCCCAGGGTCAGAGAGGACCTAGTCAGGGAACTTCTGGTGGGACTGGACGTGTTCAGATCAGCAGGTCCTGATGATCTCCACCCCAGAGTGCTGAGGGAATTAGCAGAGGTCATTGTGGGACCCCTGGCACAGCTCTACGAGCACTCGTGGTGCTCTGGTGAGGTGCCAGAGGACTGGAAAAGGGCCAACGTGGGATGAGTCACCAATTGGCTGGAGGGCCACACCCATAGAGTGGTGCTGGACGGGTCATTTTCGACCTGGAGGGATGTGGGCAGTGCCGTCCCCCAGGGCTCAGTCCTTGGGCCTGTACTGTTCAACATCTTCATCAGGGACTTGGATGAGGGGGTGAAAAGCACCTTGTTCAAATCTGCATATGACACTAAGATGTGGGGAGAAGTGGGCTAGCAATAAGGTAGAGGGAGGGACAGGCTGCAATTGGATCTGGACAGGTTATAGGGGTGGGTGGATGAGAATAAGATGGGATTCAATACTGACAAGTGCAGGGTACTGCACCTAGGGAGAAAGAACCAGCAGCATACCTACAGGCTGGGGAACTCCCTTCTCGTCAGCACAGAGGCAGAAAAGGATCTTGGAGTCATTATAGACTCCAAGATGAACATACGCCGACAGTGTGGGGACGTGGTCAGGAAGGCTAACCGTACCTTGTCATGCATCCACAGATGCATCACGAGCAGGTCCAAGGAGGTGATCCTCCCCCTCTATGCGACACTGGTCAGGCTGCAGTTGGAGTACTGTGTCCAGTTCTGGGTGCCGGACTTCAGGGGGGATGTGGACAACATGGAGAGGGTCCAGAGGAGGGCCACTCGCATGATCAGGAGGCAGTAAGGCAGGCCCTACGAGGAGAGGCTATGAGACATGAACCTGTTCAGCCTCCACAAGAGAAGGCTGAGAGGGGATCTGGTGGCCGTCTATAAACTGGCCAAGGGAGATCAGCAGGCAATGGGAGAGTCCCTGTTCCCCCGAGCACTACTGGGAGTAACAAGGAATAACAGCCATAAATTGACAGAGAGTAGATTCAGGCTAGATATCAGGAGGCACTACCTCACAGTCAGGGCGGCTAGGATCTGGAACCAACTTCCAAGGGAAGTGGTGCTGGCTCCTACCCTGGGGATCTTCAAAAGGAGGCTAAATAGACACCTTGCCAGGGTCATTTGACCCCAGCATTGTTTCCTGCCCACGACAGGGGGTCGGACTTGATGATCTGCTCAGGTCCCTTCCGACCCTACCAACTATGAAACTATGAAACTAAGAAGCAGAATGGAGAAGAAAATAAAAGATCTTTCCTTGTAGTAAGTAACTGGGTAGCATCAGTGCGGGGGAGTGAGCCTGCTCATTGCTCCCTGTGGACAGCTACAGATTACATTAAGTGTCCACAATTTTAGTGTTGGGGAGAAACTTTTCTGGGAAAATGGCAGGAGAGTTAAGTGGTGATGCTTGGTCTATGGTAGCTGAGCCATGGCCAAGAGTGGATCCTCACTACACATTGGTGTCTGAGTTTTGCCTCAGCTTGGTCTCGGTATTTCCCATGAGTTGCTCCTCTGAGTTCAGTTTTGGTCAGTGTAGCTCTTTATGTCTGAGCACTGGTCAGGGTGTTGTCTTTGCTAATTCAAAAGAAAAGCCACACAGGCTGGTTCAGTGGCAAAAGCTCAGCCATGCTTATTACCTGTGCAGTATCTATTCCTGAACATGCCTGTCCAAAGACTCACAAGATGTTAGCCCTGGATCCCTGTAATAAGGCAAAAGCATAACTCACAATTACTTGCGTCCCTTAAGCCTAATTCAAACTGTAAAGATTTTCAAACTTCCCCTTATACCTGAAGTAAGCAATTCTATTTATATTTTGCATTTAAATAACAAATGTTGACACCTGTGCCACATTATCCTTAGCCTTTGTTATTACCAGGAGCCTTTTGGTCTCTTTGGTCCCAACTTTATTATTTACTTTTAAGTCAACTTTATTGTCTCTCAGGTTTGGTCCTAAACCCACCCCTGCACTGTAGCTGAGTTTGCTTTCCTTAATTTAGTTATGAGAAGAGGAATCGTAACAAACTTCCTTGTTCTGATACACTTCCTCTTCCTATCCCTAAGATCAATCTGGCCACAACTTCTTCCCTCCCTTGAGTGTATTTCGTGTTGTGATGTAGGGGTCAACTAGTGTACAAGATTACATTGAAGAAAGCAAATGCATTAGTAGGAGATGTTTGGGATATTTTTCAGTAGAAACAGCAAAGCATTAGCATCATTGATAAGTCATTGGTAAAACCCCATTTAGAATATTGTGCACAATTTTGGCCACCTATGTACAAAATGCCAATTTAACTGAAACATGTCCAAAAAAGGCTACTATGATGCCTAGAGAAATGGAAAACCTATTTAATGAGAGATTAAAAGAGCTGCACTTGTGGAGCTTGGCTAAACAAAGGCTGAGAAGGCGGGGTAGGGTTAATAATAACATTTCCAAGCTGAATACAAACGAGAGGGAGAAGACCTGTGCAAGTTAAAAAATAATTTGGACACAAGATCAAGTGGATGCAAACTGGCCCTGATCAACTTTAGACTGGAAATTAGAAGCAATGTTCTAATTATTATTTGAGGCAAAATGTTTTACAATAGTCCTTCCAGAAAAGTTGTGGGTAGGAGGGACCTCTATGTCTTCAAAAAGATACTCAACAAATTTAGGAAAGAATAATGTAGAATCATAAAAATTAAGGGCTGGAAGGGACCTTGAAAGATTGAGTCCAGACCCCCTCTCTCCCCCTCCCCGCGGTCTGGGCAGGAATACTGCTGAGATCAAATGATCCCAGCAAGGTGTGATAAGATAAGAGTATTATTGGTGTAGTAATCATCATATGTGGCATGTAGATTTAAGCAGTTGATATCCGCATGAATGTGGCAAAAGAAGAATATGTCTATGTATGAAGTTTCTGGTCATCTTTCTGCTGACTGTCTTCGAGATCAGGAACAAAATTCAACCCCTCCCAATAGACACAGTGGGTGCATACAGACGAGCATGCACGTGCCTCTTGCCCCGCCTCAAACCCGTTTGAGGGAGAGCAAGTGGCACGTGTAGGAATGAAAAAATATTCCCTGCACTGCAAGTTTGCAGCATGGGGAGAAAATTAGACCCCTGGATATCCAGGGGTCTAAAAAACCGAAGCAAAAAAAGCAGGGCAGGGCACAGTCCTGGACCGTGCCCTGAGGCAACCAGAGGTTGGGTCCTCCAGGGAGATGCTCTGGCTGCCAGAGCATCTCCATGGTTGGCCCCTCGCCCTGGTGCTAGAAGGCACGGCTGGCCAGGCCATGTGTTAAGCACCAAGGCACCAGTGCTGGTGAGTAAGGGGTCGGGTGGGCTGGAGGAGGGGCAAGGGGACCATGGGCGTGGACCTCTGCTGGCCCTGCCCACTCCCCCAGCCCACCGATCCCTGCCCTGCCTGGCCCCTCACCCCGCCAGCCCCCCAGGCTCTGCTGATCACTGCCCAGATGGGTCCTGCCACCCTCGGAGCAGCCCCAGGGCCTCGGAGCAGCGTGCTGCGCCAGGTCCTGCTGCCATGGCTCAGAGCGCCCCACTCCCACTGCTGCTGCTAAAGGTAAGTTATGGGCCCTGGGTGGGGGGGCTGTGGCCCTCCAGGGGGGGCTGGGACCCTGTGGGGGGGCATTCCATGTGCTGTGGGGGGGGGGGGCTGCACCCTGTGGGGGCCAGGGGACCCGCTCCTCCTGAGCAGCCCCCCACACAGCACATAGAATGCCCCCCCACAGGGCCCCAGATCCCCCCACAAGGTCTCCCACACCCACAGTCCCCCCAGCAATCAGCCCACACCTATTCGCACACCAAACCACATCCCTCCACACACACCCACCCGCCTTCCCCCACACTCCTTCCCACCCCCTTCCTGCAAACACCACATCCACCCATCACACACCCATCATGTGCGAAGAAAACCAAAAGTACACATCAACACATATAGGTATTTAGAATTTATTTTGTCACGATGATAGAGACACTGGTGGGCTTCCATATTGCTTTAACATTGTAAATATCCCAATAAAGCATTGCCCAACTGATTGCTGTCTCTCTTTCTCTCTCTCTCTAAATATATATGTGTATGTGGATGTGTAGAGTGGTCTTTTGTTTTAATTGTGGAAGAACATGGATTTTGGGGTATTTTTAAAAATGGATCTGGGATACTGCTGCAGCAGACCAGATGGCACAAAGGGTAGTGTCCCCAGATACCAAATGGCTGGGCTAGAAGCTGCTGAGAGCGAGTAGCCCTGAGCTGCTTGCCAGGGCAGTTTTTTGTACAGATGGGGCCAGGACAGGGCAGCTTTTTATACTGCTGGGGACAGCACAGGTGCTGGCCTCAGGCTCTAGCTCCCCCTGGCTGTAGATCCGGGAGGAGCCAGGCAGGGTTATTTTGCCCCAAGTGGCGCAGTTTGCTCCACAACAAAGTGCATGTCCAAGTGCATGTCCTGAGGCAAAAAGCCCTGGCTCAAATTTGCACTGCTTCTATTTGAGCTGCTGCAAGCACACGTGCTTGCATGTGTGGACACGCCCGGTATCTTCAGAACTGGAAAGGAGTATGGTTTAGATTCCTAAGCTGGTTCGAATCAGAGCTGCTGCATTAGTGACAACAGTGATGGCCACTTACACCTGCTGAAAATCTGTCTTCTCTGAATTAATTTGTCCTTTAACCCTCTCATTGCACCCCTGTTTCAGTGGTTCTGTTTTTCTCTAGTTGCCTTTCAAACTTGTCACAAGTTTCCCCTGCCTTGCTGTTGCAGCTCCAAATGATGTCACTAGGCCATTACCATCGGCCTGAAAAGTGGCTAAATGATGCAAAGTCCTTACAGATGTTGGTGGAGTCCTTACAGATGTTGGTAGAGAGTGCCAGAAGTCTTCCACTGATTCACAGATTCAGGACACTAAAGTAGAAGTTAAAAGTTAAAAAAAAAAGTCTGGCTTTTCTAGAGTTTTTTCCTGACACAGTCACTCTTTAGCACTTACATGGAATGATATTTCTTTATTGAAACTCCAGGACTTCTTGTTTGAGAGACAGAGAGTAGCGTGCCTTCCTATGAGAACTACAAGTCCCAGAGTTCCCTAGTTCATGCTGGCATTTTCTGTGCATTTGCAGAAGTCAACAGGGCAGCTAGTTGGCTGCAGGAGAGGGAACAAGCACAAGCAAGCAGAAACATTGATCTCAGTAAGAGTGGGAGCAAGTAGTGAGGGTGAAGCAGATGATGACTTTTTGAATTTTAATGAAGATCAGAACCAGCAGCCCAGGGCCCAAGAAGCTGAGCATTACTTCTCATCTGTGAAAAAAGTATTTGAGATGTCACCTACTATGAAAAACTATTAATCTGTTAGAACACAAGCATTCCCTCATCTGCCCATGTAGAGTGATTGCTCAGTAGTGGGGGCTTAGTTTTGCAAGACAGAAGAGGAAAATTGTCAGGTGTAAATTTTGAAATGCAACTTTTGCTGAAGTTCAATCAGCATGTTTAAACAGCTTCTGCTATGCAACTCAACATTCTTTTTCTCATTTAAACTAATTTTCTCATTTCAGTCTAATTTTGATTTTCAGACACTTTCATTATTTCTAATTCAGATGTATTTCATACCCTTTTGTTACCTTTTGAGCAGAGGTTTTCTGTGGAAAGAGCTTTAATTTGTCACCTGGCTATGAATATCTCCTTACTGTTATTCTGGTATACCTATATGATGCATTGACTTTTACAAAGTACTTCACATGGAGAGGGTGAAAAGGATCTAACATTACATATGTATTGGTAAATTGTTATTCTGAAAACTGTATAACAAGTATAACATTGTTTTCGGGTAAAGCAGGGTGAGTTCCGAGTAAATTAGTGTGCTTCTGTGCCCACTCATCGCATTTGAAAATGAAAAATGATGCTAAGAAGCAAGTCACCATGTTTCGTGGATTTCTCACGAATCAACTTAACTTTTAACTAGTTACTCTCTTTTTAACTTACCTGTTAACTAGTTGAAAGTGGAAATATTTAACTTTTAACTTAACTCAAGTTAATTTTAAATGCTATGAACTTTTAACTTTAACTAGTTACATTTTTCATAAACTTTTCCCATGACTGCTCACAGCAATCCTGCAGCCAGCCTTCTCATCTGCTGCTTGAGACATTCTCATTCCTAGCAAAGAAGTCTCAATGTGATGAATTTACCAAGCTAATTGGACTAAGTTTTTTATTCTGGTATTGTGCAAGGATTTCTCTTCCCTTATGAGGCTTCTATATCAGCTAGCCTACACTGCCTTCTAGTGCTGAAGCTTAGTAACCTATCTTGATGGTCAGCTGACTGCCATCTCTGCCCATGGTCCCTTGGATGAAGGTCAGGCTGTCTTATCTCTCTCACCACTGCTAATGTTCCTCAGACGTGTTCCCTCTGCTGAGGAATGTTGTTTCCTGATGACATCTGGCTCCAGTCCTTGTATCCTTGATGGAGCTGTTGTTTGTGCCAAGGGCCTGTTTTTGAAGTTGTCTTTCTTGATAGCAATCACCAGGGATGAGAAATCCAGACATGGGTGATATACTCGCACTGGATTTCTATCCAAGACGGCATAACTGTGCACGGTGGCCATAAAAAGAACCTTGGCTATATACTGGCACAGAGCTAAGCCACTCATAAAATTTCTTGGACTGGAAGATTCTACAGAACAGCAATTTCAGCCTAGGGACAGTTCGATCAGATACTGGATGGGCTTTGGGATTGCTAAAATGGACCTGCCAGTGATGGAGCTTGTTTCACCAAAGCTCAGGTGATGATGATGGCTTCTCTTTGCCTCTATACCCAGCAACTGGAAGGCATGTCCCTTGAGTCACACTGTTTTATCAAATGGTCTGCTGTCAAGGTCCAGACTAGACACTAATTTTGGTAAAGCGAGCCTGCAGTCACTCTCTGCCTTGGACTCTGGGACCTACTTCTAGGTTTTGTGGTTCCTGTTTGAGACTCACTCGAGGGATGCATATGAGCAAGATGAGAAAGAGACATTACTAGTAACACATTCTTTGGGATGTGTTATCCATATATGAATCTCACCTCCCTCACTCTCTCTCCCCTTCCTCAGAGTCCTTGACAATCTGGCATTCTCAGATTAAGGAGCGGGAAGAACGTGGAGGGGAGGGGGAAGGCACCTCTACTTTCTCTACTAGGGCAAAAGGTCTCAAAGCTCATGTGTTGGGAGTGCAAGTACTACAGTCACATTGCAATCGTGCTTCCAGACAATACATTTTACAAAATTCCAGTTACTGAGAAGTAAGTTCTGTTTCAAGGGGACAGAAGATGAAGTAAAGCAGATGAAGAAATATCCCAGTTCTGTACATACTGTCAAGAGCTCTGCTTGGGGCTCCAAAGAAAAAGGAATTTATTGACAAGATATGGTTTTTAAATATGCAAAAACTCTAGAAGAATGTGCAGTGTTTCTGAATGGATAATGAATGCGTGATGTAAAAAGCATGTTTGCCCCTGATTGGTCCAGAACTGTTCTTCTGGGAGAGGGTTACAAGAGGAGAGGGTCCAGTAAGACCTATGAAAATTAGCATTGAAAAAGGGGAATACAGGCAACCCCTGCTTAGTGCTCTTAGTTGGTTCCGAGAAAACCAGGCATTAAGTGAACCCAAAAGTATTTGATGACCCAAAATGATGACCACAATTATTTTTAAAGACCCACGATGGCAATCACAAGTGTTATAGCAAAACTTGCTGAGTGCTAAGTGAAACCAGGTATCAATTTAAAATGAGTAATATAGTGAAATAGCGTGGGTTGCCTGGAAGCAATTTTTTCTTTGCTTCTCTTCACTTTGAGTTCAAAAGTAGCCCTAAAGGAAATTTGAAGAGGGACAAATCCAAAAGATTTGCTTACTTTAAGACCCTACATTACAGGATCTCTTCTTAGTGAGAGACATTGGTTGGGCTAATTCTATCACTGTTCTGCCATCAGGAACAAAACTGATTTTTTAGCTGCCCTCAAAGACAATAGCTGAGATGTGGACTATATCTGTAGCTGAGACTTTGACTGCATGGTCTCATCAATAAGTAATCATGTTCTTCTGTGGATGCTGACCTACATTTTCATTAAGGTAAGGTGCTCAGAAAACATGTTCCTGGGTCTAAGAGATTACAGCCATTTGTACATCATAGCAGAAATGCATTTAAGTAGTATAGCAGGATTGTTAGGAAAATCAACATACCAAGATTTATCCATGACTAACCAAGAGTCAAGAATTTCTTAGGCTGATATTTTTTTATTGGACTAATTCCATATTCATAGATTCATAGATGCTAGGGTCAGAAGGGACCTCAACAGATCATCTAGTCCAACCCCTGCCTGGGCAGCAAAGAGTGCTGGAGTCAGATGGCCCCAACCAGATGCCTATCCAGCCTTCTCTTAAAGACCCCCAAGGTAGGGTAGAGGACCACCTCTCTTGGAAGCCCATTCCAAATGTTGGCCACCCTTACTGTGAAGAAGTTTTTCCTGATATCTAGCCTAAATCTGCTCTCTGTCAGTTTGTGACCATTATTTCTTGTTACCCCAAGAGGCACCCTGGTGAACAGAGCATCTCCGATCTCTTGCTGCGTCTCCCTAATGAATTTGTAGGTGGCCACAAGATCACCTCTCAGCCTTCTCTTGCAGAGGCTGAAGGGGTCCAGGTTACTCAGTCTCTCCTTGTAAGGCTTGTAACCATAGAAGTGGCCCTTCTCTGCACCCTCTCGAGTCTATCAACATCCTTCTTGAAGTATGGTGCCCAACACTGGATGCAGTACTCCAACTGTGGTCTGACCAATGCCGCACAGAGGGGAAGTATCACTTCCTTGGATCTATTTGTCATGCATCTGTTAATGCATGATAAAGTGCAGTTAGTTTTGCTGATGATTTCGTCACACTGACAACTCATGTTCATCTTGGAGTCCAGTATGACTCCGAGATCCCTTTCCACTTCTGTGCTGCTGAGAGGGTCACTTCCCAGAGCTTGTAGATGTGCTGGATATTTTTGCGCCCGAAGTGCAGCATGCTGTACCTGTCCTTGTGGTACTGCATCCTATTGTGTACTACACTGTACTGCACTTTTCTAACCTGTCCAGGTCTGCCTGCAATTGTTCCCTATCCTCTGGAGTGTGCACTTCACCCCACAATTTAGTATCATCTGCAAACTTGGACAAAGTACACTTCACACCCACATCCAAGTCACTGATGAAGAAAATGACATCCACCTCTACTCCTGCATCTAAGCATTTTGTGACCCTGTCATAAAACAAAACCAGATTGGTCAGGCATAATCTACCTGCTACAAATCCGTGCTGGTTTCCCTACTGCCTTGTTTTTCCCCCCAGATTCCCACAAATATGATCCTTCATAATCTTTTCAAAGACCTTTCCAAGGATGGAGGTGAGACTGACTGGCCTATATGATGAGATATAGAGTTAGATAAGCGTCCAAATACAAGACATTCTTCATCAGGTCACCGGAGCGGGAAAAAACATTAAAGCTTCCCTCTAGCCAGGAGAGAAATGAAGCTTGAGCCGTTGCATATCACAATTTTCAGTCACTAGGGATAAAATATGCAAAAAAAAACCCGACGTGGGGGCCACTAGATTAATTTCTAAATGATGGTGTCTTGGGTTCCCATGAAGACGACAGAAAGTTGGAGAGAGCAAGTGGGGGAGGTTGCCTTTCATGTAGGGAGTGCTGTGGTTGACACCAATCTCTTGTAACCAGGATGTGTGTTAACTTCCTGTCTGATTTTTCTAAGATAAGGGGGCAAAAAGAGCTGGAGCTTTCAGAACTTGTCCTTTCTTGAGAGCATTGGAGGTGCCATGGAAAGACAAGGCCCCAGAAATTCATTAGGTAAGCAGAATGAAGTGGGTGGAATCTAAGGCAGGACAAGACCGGAGCTGTTGGCAGGGTGTATTTTGGATGTGATGCCTCAGTCTTGGATATGTTGTTCAGACTTACCCAGGCAGCAGAGGGTAGATGTTGCAAATTTGGCATTAGGTCACATTCCTAGCCCCTGGATCCCAGGGGACACACAGGAATCAATCTGACCCTTGCAGTAATTTAGACTATCCCCAGGCTTGCCCTGATTTAGGTTTGGCCATTCCTGGCCCAAGGGAATCATTGCAGAATGCTGAAATAGTTGAGTGTCAAGCGGCAGGCATGTATTCCTTGGACAAGGAGTAGGGTGTCAAGAAACATCATTCTCTCCTTTTGCACCATCCTCCACCCCTTGATGCATAAGATTTGCCTCCCTCCTGTCTGATACTTTGGCTCAAGCAGCGTCTACGTAGTGGCTGAGTTCAGTGGCCTCTTGTTCCTTGTTGTGAACAAAATCACACTGCTTACCACAGTTGGGGCAGGGCAGCTGCCGGAGACCAAAATGTTTCTGAGAAGAAGGAACTGCCTAGGTAGAAAAGCACTTCATGGGCAGAGTTAGGATCAGAGACAATGTTTCCCAAGTGGATGATGGATGGGTGATGCCAGAAGTCTGTTTTGTACCCTGTAGAGCACATGCTTATTGTTTTCAGAGAGGATCACTGAGAAAATGAGGGGATACCAGCAACCCCTGCAAATTACCGTTGGAGAAGGCTGAGGCATGTTCTCCTTTGCCTCTCTCCACCTCGTGCTCAGGGATAGCTGGAAGGAAGGTTTGGAGGGATCCAAGTCCTGAAGAGTTGCATCCCTAAAGACACTGCCCTGTAGTACCATCTACCAGGATACCTCAGCCTGGGGTGTCACTGGCCCCCATTTTTTCATCATTGGACTCATCAGCTGTGTTAAATTTTTGACCATGACATGCTCCAGAACAGGACCCACAATCCAGCTGCTGAGATTCAAAGTAGCTGCTCTTGTCTTATGGCTAACGCTGAGGTTTGGCACATTCCCTCATCTGCCCAAAGACCACCCCTGGTTTCGACAGCATGGTAGAGGTCGGTGAGTTCTAGCTCTGCTCCATGATTTCCTGCCACACACTTCTCATACAGCATTTGGGGAAGCAAAGAATTATGAGGACACTAGATATATTTATGCTTGAAGACTCAGCAAGACAGCTAGAGGAGCAGGGCATGCTGGAAAGGTTGCCCTTTCCTTTGTGTGGTAATTAAATACAATCTCTGTGTGGGCCAGGAGCAGTGCACGGCCCTTTTTTTTTTTCACACGGCGGGCTGTGGCCAGCAGCCCAGACATGCCGGGTTGGGGAAGACAGGCGGCACGCTAGAATTAGGCACGGACGCTTAACGGTTGATTTAAGATTATTTTACTTACAATGAAGATAGTCGCGGTGCAGGCAGGAAAGCTTGCTTGAGTTGCAGTTACAAAACAAAACAAAAACTCGAACCTGCAGTACGTTGGGGTACGTCGCAATGGGGTTTCGGCGACGGGATGAACAAAAGACTCTTATGGGTACGTCGCAATGGGGTTTTGGCGACGGGAAGAAAAAATCTGCAGGACTCGACCTCGGACAGAGCTCTGAATTCTCTCACACAAGTTTGCTAGGCTCCGTGGAACTTGCGCGCAGGGAAGGGTACGTCGAGGGATCAGGCGGCGACGGGGAGAGGCCAGAGGTTGATCAGACCCCTATAGCCTGCGCTGGGTTTGATAGGCTCCGCAGCGCTTAGAGATCTTCATAAGATGTGAAGTTCTCCTCCTCCTGATAGTTGTGGAGTTTTCCCTTGCAGGGTTCTCCTCGGAGTTCTCCAACTTGGGTGGAAACCACCCAAGCCTTTTATACGGCTAGCAAGCCAATCGCTAGCTGCCACGTAGGAATAATTTAGAACTGGCCAATAGTGGGACACGAATTACCATACAAATGGCGGGAACTCTTTGCACCGTGCATCTCTCCTCTGCAGCAAAGAAATGCACCATGCAAAGAAAGCTACTAGTGGCGGGAAACAATTTAGCAGTGCCGAAGCACACACACAAAAAAATCACACCCTTGGGTTGTGACATCCCCCCTTGCTGAAGGCATAGCTAAATTAGACCGCACGCTCGCCACTGAAGTTATTAAGAGCTCTTACCACGGGTCATTGAACTAAACGGGTAAACACAAAATTCCCCAACATAAAGAGTTCGTCCTCAAGAGATCGAATCAAATAATAACCAACACAAATACATAAACACATGATCAGATTCATAACAAAAAACTGCACGATCAGGGCTTCAGTGGACATCATGGCGAAGTCGCGCGTCAGGCCCTCACTTCTTCCGATGATGTTATCCTTCTTGGGGCTTCTCTCCGCCATGCACTCGGAATTCCGGATCTGTAAACAAAACTCTCAAAAAATAAGTTAACGTATAGCACAATATTTACAAAGTTTCCATGGAACTACACTATCATTTCTAAAACATATAATACAGGTGTTTGCTACTTTAAACTACCCTCTCTTGCACACTCAACTAGATGAAATCGTCGAGGAGCCGTCTTCTAACTCTTCTAGGTAAACAAAACCTAACTCATAGGCCAGTTGCCTTTGGCCTGCGTCCCCTAAAATCCGAAGTTGCCGCTTATTGAGTCCAGAACGCTGTAGGGGAAATCCAAACATGTATCGCTCCTCTGGTGTTCTCTGTGGCAATGATGGAAGGTTGGATTCGTGATGTTTTGCACCTTGAATTTCGGTCGGGTGTCGACGTTCCCGATCACTGGACAATCTTGGCTCCATCAGGATACGCAGTCGTGACAACTGACAAAGGAGGTTACTCACGGGTTGGTTCACCATTGGGTTGAGCAGAATCCGGAGGACGACGATGTTCTTTCGCCCATAAACTTCAAGACAACTATCTATGCTGTGAATGGTTACTGGAACGGTTCCAGGATCTTGTAGATGACGATGAGGCCATGGTCTTATTCTCTGGAGTGATGTCAGTCCCAGAGCATATGCTCTGGGGTTCTAGGCACAGTACGAGACTCCGATGATTGCTAGCATGAGATGCTCTGCGCCGGTATGTTCTGGCCGTTCGTCATGCCATGCGTGGGCTTTCTGACCGATCAGTCCGGCAACAAGCGCTGGCAGTGAAATAGGCCAGTGAACGTTAAACGCCACCATGTCAATGTCAGTGACATGTCCTCTACTCCACGAAGCTTGTCTGACCAAGAAGCTTGCTTCTTCCTGGTTTAACAGGTCGGATCCAAGTTCCACGACCAAACGTCCCAACCATACAGCTAGAGTTTCTTCAGGTTGGATTCTTGATTCTCTGCACAAATCCTGTAGTTCAGTTCTGGTGCGAGCATAGTAGGCAGTAGCAACTCGGCTAGTTGTTGTTACAGGCTGAACTACTGCTGCGGGAGTCACTGCTGCTGTTAGTTCTTCAGGCAGGAGGGGCGGATGCACTCCTCCGCTCGATTCTCCCTTCCGTTGGCATGAAGGCGTGGTCATCAGCAGCGACGCTGCGTTGGTGGGCGGGGTCGCCGGAAACGACGCTGCATCGGTGGGCGGAGTCGCTGACCGAACTCTCGTGGATTCCTCCGAAGCTCCACCCTTCTCTTCCGGTTCTTCCACGCGGTCTCCCTCTTGCTCGGCGCCATCTTGTCGTGGCATTTCAGGATTCTCTTTCACAGCCGCTTTCTTGACCGCTTGAACGGCCATACGCAGCTGGGCTTTCAAACTTAAATTCTTTTTCATTAAATCATTCACAGTACGAAAAGTTGCAGTCAGTACTCCCCCTTTGTCGTATTGTGGGGCCACCCTCTCATCCGCGGCACGTTCCTCCGTCTCCAGATCTTCGTGGAGCTCGGATGGAAGCTCACGGCCCCTTAATCTAGATGTCAACATAAAGGGGGCGAACTGGTCGATCGGCACCGGTTCTTCACTCTCCCGAGCACATCTTAGGCAACGGGCACACTCCCGGGTGAGGGTCGGGTTCACTGCACCAGCCGGGTTGACTCTGGCGAGGGACACAGTGTCGAGGGGCCTGAACAGGACCCGCTCATTGCTCATCATACACCCGAATGCCACGGGGTGCAGATACACTTCCCTCTCTCTCGGGGCTCCGTCTTCGGAAGCTCCCTCTTCTCCCTTCAGCGAAAGACGTCCGCTGATAAACCTCTCACCTGTTTCGCCCACCTGGTGGTAAGCGATATGCGCCTCCAGTTCCATAAAGCTTTCTACTTGGCGTTTTCCACTGCGCCAAGGGCAGTTCTTAACTAATTCTAGCTCCAGCGTGCCTTCCCCTGATCCCATCCTCGTCGCCATGTGTGGGCCGGGAGCGGTGCGCGGCCCTTTTTTTTTTTACGCGGTGGGCTGTGGCCAGCAGCCCGGACACGCCGGGTCGGGGAAAACAGGCGGCACGCTAGAATTAGGCACGGATGCTTAACGGTTGATTTAAGATTATTTTACTTACACCGAAGATGGTCGCGGTGCAGGCAGGAAAGCTTGCTTGAGTTGCAGTTACAAAACAAAACAAAAACTCGAACCTGCAGTACGTTGGGGTACGTCGCAATGGGGTTTCGGCGACGGGACAAACAAAAGACTCTTATGGGTACGTCGCAATGGGGTTTCAGAGACGGGAAGAAAAAATCTGCAGGACTCGACCTCGGACAGAGCTCTGAATTCTCTCACACAAGTTTGCTAGGCTCCGTGGAACTTGCGCGCAGGGAAGGGTACGTCGAGGGATCAGGCGGCGACGGGGAGAGGCCAGAGGTTGATCAAACCCCTATAGCCTGCGCTGGGTTTGATAGGCTCCGCAGCGCTTAGAGATCTTCACGAGATGTGAAGTTCTCCTCCTCCTGATAGTTGTGGAGTTTTCCCTTGCGGGGTTCTCCTCGGAGTTCTCCAACTTGGGCAGAAACCACCCAAGCCTTTTATACGGCTAGCAAGCCAATCGCTAGCCGCCACGTAGGAATAATTAAGGACTGGCCAATAGTGGGACACGAATTACCATACAAATGGCGGGAACTGTTTGCACCGTGCATCTCTCCTCTGCAGCCTAGAAATGCACCATGCAAAGAAAGCTACTAGTGGCAGGAAACAATTTAGCAGTGCCGAAGCACACACAAAAAAAAATCACACCCTTGGGTTGTGACAATCTCATGCAACCGGATGTACAGCAGCTCTGTTCCCATGTAGCTCTTCTGAGATAAGGAGCTGCATGGCTCAGAGTCGTCCGAGCTTTGTCCTGTCCTGAGAATACTTGAGTCACCACCATGGGAAACCGAGGTCACCTACATGCAGCAGGTGAGCAGAATGACATCAAAGGTTGGATCCAGGGATGGAATAAGAGAGTCTGAGGTGGGGCGGAGTTGGTGGCGTGTTGTATTTCAGGGGTGTATTTTGGCATTCTAGCATTATACCTGGTGCCTCGAGTGGGTAGGTTGTAGTCACCAGGCTCAATCCAGACTCACTCACCCTCCCTTGGATTGGCTGTGCTGTGCTCACCAGAACACTAGGGTCAGGTATTGCACTTTTTTAGACCTAGTGCTCTAAAAATTGACACAACACTTGGTTGATTAATAGCAGAAAGGCTTGCTTTAATAACTACCAACAAGCTATAAAACTAAATGGCAGAAAACGACTCTTTCCCTTCATAAAATGAGCTATTACAGAAAGTCCTAGGACATATTTAACTGCAGCAGTGTTTTCTTACCACTGCAGACAGGGAAGCTGGTCCAGTTTCACAGCTGTCACTCGTGAGCTGGGTGCAGGGTGGCTTCTTGAACTTTTCTGGATGGCACAATTTGCTGGCAGTTCTGCCTCACTTTTTATACTGTTTTAATTGTATAGCTTTAAAGCATTTTTCCTTGATGGTTGAGACAAACAACACAAAACAGACAAGACAATTATTGCTGTAGATGTAAAGTCATCGCTCAGGTGAGGAAGACACTGTTGATTCTATTGATGCTAATGAGGCTTTGTAGTCTATCAGTCACCTTTATTGCTGGATTGATTACACTCGTTTCCGCAAAAAAACCCCAAACACACAAACCTGCCAAGGAAAACTCCTTGAAGTAAAATATTATTCATACTAGCCAACTGCCTGTCAAGAATGATGGGGGGGAGAGGGGAGAAGAGCGGGTGGGGATGGAGCACCGCCACCTACCAGCCCACGCCACCACTGCCTCTCAGAAACTGGGATGGAGGGGAAAAGCTTGCACACGGTGGCCACTGCCACCACCCACTGTCTGGCACTGCTACCACTCCGCATCTGGTCACGCGCAACTCGCCTCGCCTGCCACTCCATCTCCGATCCCATGCGACCCCCTCCATATTCCGCTGCTCCCTGTAAGGCCCTGCGCCAACCCTGCCCCCGGTGGGGTGGGAACATTGCGGAGGGAGGTGGTGGGAGGTGGGGAGGGTGGCAAGCGCTGACCACTGGTCAGCGACCGCCCTCAGACACCACTGGCATTGTCAGTGGTGGCCAGCAGCGATCACAGACCACTCACAGACGCTGCTGCAGTGTTGGCAACGATGGGGGTGGCAAGTGGTGACCAGTTGCAGGTGCCGCTGACAGTGTCGGCGATGTCTTTTCGCACGGGGTGCACCACCACGCTCAGGGGGTGCACTTGCATCCATGTGCATCCGCTACGTGGTACCAGTGATAGTGGGTCTAGGCTGGTGTGCCTAGCTAGAGAGAAAGGGGCAGAAGCTGAGTAGACTGAAGTCCCAACAGAGACATTCAGCTAATACCTGCCAGGTATGAGGCACGTTAAGGGAAGGATGGAATGTGCAATTAGCCTCTAAGGCAAGAGGCCCTCACCATGGGTCAGCGAGAGTGTAGATATCACCTGGGACAGACTCCTCTTTAAGAACCCAGGAACATCAAGTTGTGGCAGCCAAGTAAAGGGAAGTTTCTTCCCAGAGGAAAACTGAGATTTCAAAGGATTTCGGGGTACCTTCATAGGCCTAAAAATGTCACTGAAGATGTTATCCTGTTACACACACACACAGACACATTCATACGCACACAGACATACACACATAGATGGGTGCACACTCTACTCACTCATTCTCTGCACATGGGCACGCAGACAAACACACTCTCCCTCCTGCCATAAACAGATGCATGCACACACATGCATGCATGCACACACAAACATACGTACACACACATGCAGACGGGTACGCTGTCTACTCACTCTGCACATGGACACACACACAGATACACTCTCCCTGCCATGAACACTGATACACGTGCGCACACATGCACTGACACACACATGCACACACCATACAGACACGCATGCACACTTGCAGACAGGTACGCACTCTAGTCACTCATTCTGCACATGGACACACAGACACAAACACACTTTTCCTGCCATGAACACTGACACATCCATGCACATGCAGACACACGCACGTGCCATACAGACATGCACGCACACACACAGATGGGTGTACACTCTACTCACTTACTCTACACATGGGACACACAGAGACAAACAGTCTGCCTGCCATGAACAGTCCCCTACTCCCACCCTGATGCCCCTCACTCCTGACCCACACCCCACCATCCCCCATCCCTGCTGGTGCCCCTCACTCCTGACCCACAGCCCCTTGGTGTTGCCAGTGCCCCCCGCACTCCTCTGCCCCCACCCTTTTGGCCCACACTCCCAAGCCACAGCCCCCCCAGCCCTGCAGCTGCCCCTCACTCCCAGCCCATTGACCGTAGCCTTGCCAGTGTCCCTCACTCTGCCCCCTGGGCCCTAATGGTGCCCCTCACTCCTGACCCACATCACCACCCCCTGTCCCTGCTGGTGCCCCTCACTCCCAACCTGCAGCCCCCTGGCACTGCCAGTGCCCCCACGCTCCCAACCCACAGTCCCCTGCCCCCACCCCGGTGCCCTGCACTTCCGACCCGCAGGCCCCTACCCCCGCAGACCTGCTGGAGGGGCCCTGTCCAGGCCAGAGAGTGGTGGCTGTGATTCATGCAGGTGGTGGCGAAGCGTGTCCAGCCCAGCACAGACTGGGGGGAAGAAGAGGAGGGGAGGCTTGTGGCACCCCTACCCTGGAATAGAGCTGCAGTGCCTTGTGGGCTTCCTGGCCAGGCCTTTCTCCCCATCCCCTACATCCCCCCCTCCCCCCCCCCGGCAGTGGCTCCTGACTGCTCAGCCCCTCTGAGTACAGGCACTGGTGCCTGTGCTGCTGCCTGGCTACAGAGCTCCCTGCTGCCCCCTCCCCCTGCCCCTTTCCCTGCTGGAGAACAGGCAACTCTCCCCTCCCCCCTGCCCTGTTGCAGCTGCAGCCCCCACTGCCCCTGCTCCCCCCACCCTGCCCAAATGTCTGGGATTTGGCTGTGCTCCTGGGGTGGAAGCAGGGGAAGGGCAATCACAGGTAGCAGGAAGCACCACATGGGTCTTCCACCTCCGCAGCTGCAGACAGGTCCGTGTGTGCTCCCTGCTGCTTGTGATCGCCCTCCCCTGCTCCCACCTGCAGAGCAAAGGGAAATCCTGGACAACCCACCTGGACGATGATAAGAGAGCTTAAGAAGAGCAGGGACACGTCCAGGGAAACCCAGACGCATGGTAACCCTATCTCATAGGCGCGTGCGCACTTGAGCAAAAGCGTTATGGACAGACAGACAGACAGCTAGACAGATTAAGCCCTTTATTATATTAGAATTTACAATGCTGACATGCAGTGGCAATGTACGTATCACTGTAGTTTTTGGGGTGTGTTCTTTATATACACGTGTGTGTGCGTGTGTCTGTGTGTGTATACACACACATATATAGACACACATATTGAATGACAAGGATCATTTATATTTATTTTCTTGTTCTCAATGGCTCATTGCCCCATTTTGGCAATTGGAATTGGGGCCTTTACATTTTTTTCAAATGTGAGATTGAGGGATGCCAATACTAGGGATGTGCGAAGCAGGCCCTATTCGATTCAGATTCGACCCAAATCAGGGACAGTGATTCAGTTCATTGATTCGGATCACTGTCCCCAATTTGATTTGGCTGGATCCAAATCTGAAGATTCGATGCTGATTTGGAGAATCAGCAATTTGGACATAGACACAGCTTTAAATGTTTTTTCTACATACCTCAAGATATCAGCGTGGCTTGTGAACGCTGCAATGCTGGGGCAGACAGAGCATCCCACAGGAGTGTGGGGGGCCCCCAGCGCGCTCCCCGGCGAACCTGGAAGTGGACCAGAAATACACTTCCGGGTCCACCGGGGAGCACGCTGGGGGGCCTTCCCATTTCTCCCTCACCAATTGGCCATGGGGGGACACCAGGTGCCCCCACCAGACCCAGGAAGCACCAGTTCTTGAGCTGGTAGGCTGCGGGGGTGCGGGCCTCCATGCTCCCTGGTGGACCCGGATGTGGAATGGAAGTGCTTCTGGTCTGCTTCCGAGTCTGCTGCTGAGTGTGCTGGGGAGCACCCCCCACTTGTGTGGGACACTCCACGTGCCCCAGCACTGCAGCATTGATGAACTGCCTGCTACCTAGAGGTATATAGGAAAAACATTTAAAGCTGTCTCTACGTCCGAATTGCTGAATCTTTCCAAATCCCTCCGAATCGATTCAGAGGGTTCTGACTCAATTCAGAGAGATTAAAGGGTCCTCTGATTCGTTTCGTATTCAGAGATCTGGCTGCCAAATCAGGCCAAATCTCTGCCAAATCAAGTCAGGGACCAAAGGTTCACACAACCCTAGCCAAATACCCTTGTTACAATTTAACCAAATTGCCATTTTAAAGACTAGTGTTTCCTTTAGAGGAACAATTTCTCCCTCAGAATTTTTACTTCCTTTACTTCAAAAGCCCTTTTCCACCTTTTTATTGCTGGGCATTGTGAAATCTTTAGGATGTTTGGATAAAACAACACTGTTGTTTCTCTGAATACAAATTTAAAATTATACCAGCACTTTTATACCAAGGAAATAGAAAACAAAACAAAAACTGCTTTAGCTAAATTTAATATTGAAAACCATTTTACCCCTTCTGCCATAGCTGCTAGAATTTCAGGGTCCTTTGCTACAACCGGAGTCACAAGAGTTGTTACTGCATTTAAAGCTCTGGCCTGTTGTCTGTTTTCAGTCTATTCAGTCTAGTCTATTGTCAGTTTTCAGGTTTTCTCCTTTGCCTTCAGAACAGACCAAATCGGGGAGTCACGCATACTAGGCATCTGTACTATTATTCCAGACTTAACAAACTGTCTACTATAAGTTATAGTCTTATTTCAGCTTTAGTGAATATTTTACGCTGCCTTTGGGGTGAGGGGGGCATCCTTCAGTCAAGACACACGACTGTATCTTGCCACGTTTTAACTCTTTCTCTGCCCAAACCTTAGAAAATGCCTTCATTCAATTGTCTTGGTTAACCTTATCAATCACAGCAAAAACCTTAACAGCTGCTAACACTTTTCTTTCTAGAATATCCACACTATTCCTGGAGAGTACAAAGGGGGGGAAGGTAGCAAAGACATTTCTCATCCTCCTCATTACCAATGAGAGTGCAGGCACTTACACTTTCAACAGTCTTTTTGCCTTTCAACATAGGCACAGAGCAAACACACAACACTGCTTACACTCTGTTTTGCACAAACACCTTAACAATCTTGCAAAGCAGCCAACTTCTAGGCTCTACTTTTGTTGCAAACATTCAGTCTCTAGCACAGAGATTAATTTCCTCTGATACTGGTTTCCTATTTGACCAAAGATAGAAGTTATTTTACTTAACCCAAACAGACCTTGTCTAAAGCACTGACTTCAGGCGCTTCCTTTTCACTGCCTTTCTTTCTGAGCACTTTCCACAACTTCACCTGTTTCTCTGCTTCCTTTCATCTTTTTCCTGCTTCCTTTCATCTTTTTCCTCTTCCTTTTTCACAACTACAGCCTCTAATTCCCAGTTTTTAAAGCTTCACTCACTGAGAACATTCCCTGCAGCAATGCTTTTCTTTTGTCCTTTCTGCCAACCTTAGGCTTAATTGTCCTGGAAAGGACTTTCTAAGACTTACAAAAGTTTCACCATGCATCAGGGCCAGTGAATTTTACTTTTAACTCCTTCACATAGAGCTGTCACAATACAGGCATCAGCTGTGGAGGGTTAGTTTCATATCATAATGGTTTTCAACCTATCCAGACCCAGCATTTTTTAAGAACTGGCTCTCTCTTACATCCCAAATACAGGTACAAAGGGGGAAGTCAGGGGATCAGGTTGTGGCCCTTGTTCCCCAACCCCAGAAGGTTACTTTAACCCTTAGTCATTATTACAGGTTTTCTCCCTGTAATAAGTTCTGAAAAGTGGCTTCTTAGAGGCCATCTGCAATGTTTGTTCCTGCTTCCTTAGTAACTCTCCTTAGTTACACCTTGCCTCTCTCCACAGAGGGTTTTCCACTGTGGGATTTAGGTCGGACCCCTGAATAGTAGGTTGCAACCCTTTCTACTCAGGTCTAAGTACTTGGACTATCCTAGCTCTTCACTAGGGCTGTGTGAAGCTTCGGGTGCTGATTCAATTTAGAGCAGATTCGGCCCGATTCAGTGGCCGAATCTTCAAATCCGAATCGAACCAAGGGACCTATAAAAAGGTCCAAATCAATTCAAAGCTCTCCAAATTGATTCAGAAAAGATTCGGCAAGCTTCGCTGATTCAGGCTGTCCCTGCCTGCTACAGCAGGGAGCTGGAGCCGGACTCGGAGCTGGTAAGCAGGGGGCTGGAGGAGGGTGGAGGGGACCATGGGGGGGACCCCTGCCAGCCCCCAGCCCCTGCCTGTTTCCCCAGCCCCCCTGACCCCCGCCTGCTCCCCCAGCACCCCCACAGCTGCCCCAACCTTCCCAGCTCCCAGTGCTTTAAAAAAACACCTCTACTCACCGGGTGCTGCCTGGTGTGGGGGGTGATCCCCACACTGCCCCACACTGCATGGGGAGCTCTGCCATGAGCTCCCAGACCTCCCGATCCGCAGCCCCAGCCACCCCCAGAGCTGCCCCACCCACCCCAGTAGGACTAGGCAAAATGGCACGGTTCCTTTTCGACTTGTGTTTCACCATCTCGACGGAACTGCATTTCATTTCAAATTTCATTTTGACTCAAAACCACTGTTCCATTTCATCTCGTTGAAACAGTTTCATTGTTTCAACCCTGTTTCAACGTTTTGACCATAGACTACAATGGGGAAGCTTGAAACAGCCTATAACTTTCTCATTTCTGGCTTGATTTGGATGAAATATGCAGGAATGGTAGCTCCTTCTGAGGGCATGAAGTTTCAAGGAGATAGGTGCAAGGGGTTTGGGGAAACTGCACCTCAAATCTTGAAAGCAAAACTCATGTCATGTATATATGTTAAGACACAGTGGGGTCAAAACTGCAGGCATGCTAGCCCCTGCTAAGGCCACAAAGCCTTCCAAGTTTCAAGGAGATGGGTGCAGGGATTTGGGGGAAACTGCACCTCAAGCTGCAGACATGCAAAACTCGTGACATGGGTGACACTGTGTGTGTTAAGGCACAGCAGGATGAAAGCTGCAGGCCTGCTAGCCCTACTGTGGCCACAAAGCCTGTCAGCTGTCAAGGAGATAGGTGCCGGAGGGTTCTGGGGCCCTGAAAAGCCATAAGAAATGTGAAACTAAACAGTAAGTATACAGTTTAGCCCCTGTATAAATTCAAAACTGTAGGGGCAAGAGAATTGATGGTACTAGTAGGGGTGTGTGTGATGCAAATAAGAAATGTGAAATGAAACAGCAAGTATATGCCTTAGCCCCTGTATAAATTCAAAACTATGGGGCAAGAGTGTAGGTAGGTATGAGGTAAAAATAAGAAATGTATAAAAGCAAATAGAAATATGGTTTTGTCCCTATATACATTCTATAATGTATGCTGCAAAGCTTTAAAAGTATAGAAATAAAATACAACTGTATTTCACTTCCTATATAAATTAAATCCTATAATAATCCTATCCAGTATAATTGTAGAATTCAAAAGAGTGAATCGATGAATATAATTAAAAAAAAGAGCCTCAAAGAAAAAGGTATTCTGAATCTGAAATCCCTCTTGCTAGCAAGTAGGGAATCCTTTAGAAGATCAGTGCTGCTAGCCGTAGTTGTCTGACACTGAGCTGCTGGAACATACAGCTCACTAACTGATACCAAGGCAGAAAGCAGGTCAATTTAAACAAAGCTGCCTTTGATGCAGTTTTTCTATCCCTCCCCCAGAGCACTGGGATTGGAAGGGACCTCAGGGAAGGATGACAGTCACTGGCCAGTTACACTGTCAATAATGAAAGCACTCCTCCCCGCCCCTTCCACCTCCCTTTCCTTACTTTAGTTTCTATTTCCCTAGTGCAGGCAAGCCCAGCTTGAGCTTCAAAACTTGAAACATTTTGAAGATCTTGAAACGTTTCGACTTGCCTCATTTCATTTTGACGCTGTTTTGAAGCTCTGTGTTTCATTTCGATTTCACTGTTTTGAGCTTGAAATGAGTCAAAACAGCGTCGAAACAAAACTGGCAGCAAAATTTTGCACAGCCCTACACCCCAGCTCTGGCCCTTTAAAAACCTCCCCCCACCCCGAAACCCTGAACTAAACAGCTCTTGCAGTGGTCTTGGGGCTTTGGGGGGCTTGTGGTAGAGCTCCCCATGCAGCGTGGGGCAGAAGGGGGCAGCGGGGATCACTGAGCAGGATCCTTTGCTGTTTAAGCTGGGTGCGATGTGCTGCTTGTTGGGCTCCAGAAGCAGCATGAGACGCATGGGTGTAAGCCCGTCACGACCCCACTCCCCAAAGCCCCCCAGCGACCCCCAGCAGCCACAGAGCACCCCCGACTGACCCCCAGCACAGTCGGAGCTAAGTGAGGCCCATGGTGGGAGGGGGCTAGCACAGCTGTGGAGAGACAGCTGAGAGGAGCCGAGGAGGGTGTCACCCCACCCTGGCTCCTACTTCGCCCAGCCCTCCAGGGAGCCACGTGACCAGAAATGCACAAACAGACACGTTTGTCTACTTGGCACATAAGTTAGCATGGGAGTTTGCACAGGAGGGTGAGCAGGAGGCCCCAAGGCTCTGGGCACTAAGCTATAGCCAAGGGTCTGCATAGTAGTAGCCAGACTACTACAAGGACCATGGTGAGTGGGACACGTCGCACCCTGAAGCTCTCCTGCTCTGCCACCACTGGGGTCTCCACCCAAATGGAGCCCATGGTTCTGGCCTATACCCAGACAGAGCCTGAGGTCCTTGCCCCTTCCTGGGTGGGACCCTCAGCCCTGGCCTCCACTCAGACGGAGCCCCAGGCTCCTTGTGGAGGCTGCCTAGCAAGGCTGCAGGCAGCTGGGTTTGGGGACACTGATACCCAGCCTGTGGGGCGTGCCCAATGGTGGAGGCCCTGGAGTGCCAGGTTAGGGAACTCCAGGCAATGGTCAAGCAGGTGCACTCCATTAGGGATGTGGAGCAGGAGCTGGACTCTTACTTTCAGGCTCTCCACCCAATGGCTCATGACAGAGTGGAGGAACCTAGGAACCACCACGAAGTCCAGCCTGGGGTTGCCTGGACGATGGTGGTCTCCAACCCAAAGAGATGCAGCACCAGGGTTACCACTCCACTGGAGCTGCACAACTGCTTTACAGCTCTTGCATCAATGGACCCAGCCATTCCGCCAGCTCCAGCATGTGAGGACACAGGGCCACCAGCACCTCCACCGAGAAGAAGGCGCAGAGTTATCATGGTGGGTGACTCGCTCCTTAGGGGGACTGAGGGAACAATCTGTCACCCTGACCCCCTGGCCCATGAGGTCTGGTGCCTGCCTGGAGCTCATGTCTGGGATGTGACAGAGAGGATCCCCAAACACATTCAGTCCTCCACCCATCATCCCGTGCTCCTCATCCATATGGGCACCAATGACACAGCACGGAGAAGTCTGGGCTGGGTCATGTGTGACTACAGGGTTCTGGGAGCTGGGCTCAATGGTCTGGGGGCACAGATAGTTTTATCTTCGATCCTTCCTGTCACAGGACACGGGCTCCAGATGGACAAGTGCATCGGCAAGGTGAATAGGAGACTCCGGCGATGGTGCCATTGTGAGGGTTTTGGCTTCCTCAACCACGGTCTGCACTTCAGAAGAGCCGACTGTTGGAAAGGGATGGCTTCCACCTCACCTGGAAAGGGAAGAAGCTCTCCTCGGCCAGAATGGCTGACCTTCTTGACAGGGCTTTAAACTGAGACAACTGGGGGACAGGCGATCTACTAACAGTTTTAGCCCAGGTCATGTCAGCTGCACTACCAAAAACTTGGGCAGCCTAAGGGGTCCCACTCTGGCAACAGCCTGAGGAAAGGTCCCTCTTAACCCCTCAGGGGAAGCATTGGACTTCACATGGCAGACTTAACTACCTGTACACAAATGCCAGGAGCTTGGGAAACAAGCATGAGGAACTGGCTCTACTCCTATGCGATAATGACTACAGCCTTGTAGGAATTATGGAGACCTGGTGGGACTCCACCTATGATTGGTCAGTGTCAGTAGAGGGTTACACCTTGTAATAGGAGAGACCGTGTGGGGATGAGGGGTGGGGGTGTTGCTCTCTATATCAAAAATCAGCTCCCCTCCTTGCAGGTTGAGTTTCCAAACCAGGAGGGGTGTCTTGAGGCCCTCTGGGTCAACGTATGAGGAGAACAAGGGGAGGGTGACTTACTTGTAGGAGTCTACTATAGGCCCTGCCACCAAGAAGATCTAGATTGCGAATTCATTAAGGAACTGGTCAAAGCCACATGCTCCCGATTCTTGATCATCATGGGGGATTTCAACTTCCCTGACATCTCTTGAGATGAGTGCACAGCCAAATCTGACAGGTCGCATAGATTTCTCACATGCATCAGTGACCTCTACCTAACCCAGGAGGTCTAAGGACTGACTAGGGGAGAGGCATTGCTGTATCTGGTCCTGGCCATAGGTGACTGGTAGGGGGTTGTGAGGCCCATCTGAAGAGGCCTCTGGGAGGAGGCCAAGCTGACACCCTGGAGGGGGGGTCAGTTTCGCGGAACCTAGAGGCCACAGGATAATAACCTAATGCATCTGCTTCTGTTTGCTGATATGCAAAGACAAAAATAAGAAAAAAAGGGAACTGCTCTTGTCCGACCAACGGCCCTGGAAAAGTCCCGACCCAAGAGGAACTTAGAGATAACAGTTTTACTTAGAAGCAACAGCTTTGCAGATTACTTAGAAATGACAGCTTTGCAGAATGAGATAATGGCTTGGCTCTAATCCCAGAAAGGCAGTGAGGCTAAAAGTGAACCTCTTCTGGGAGAAATAGTTAAGACGAAGGAGGGTATAAAAGTCAGAAGAACTGGGCCCTGGGCAGAACTGCTTCAGGGAGGACAAGGCTGAGGACCCAATAAAGGAGGTAGTCTCGCCACCCTGGATGCAGGGTGAGGTTCCCGAGACCTATCAGGTAATAACTTAAGAGCAGGGTGGGGAGTGACTTTCCTCCAGCCCGACGCACCTGTGGCTTGAAAGCTTTTAGTATTGATTTTGATAAGTGTTATTTTCCCTTTCTCCTAATAAAGAGAGTTCTACTTGTTGTTTTACCTTAGTGTGTGACCTGTGAGTTACTCACCTTCCCTTGGGAAGAGAGGGAGCCCTAACAGGGGTGCACATGCCCCCCCTGACAGGGCCAGTGCCCCCCGAAGGTTGACACTGATACTGTCAGTAGGGCTGGTGTCCCCCTGACAGGGCCGCCACCATCGACTGTTTCTGCGGGTGCCCCTTCAGATTCAGGAGGCACCAGTCACTCATGGTCCTGGCCAAAGGGGAGGACCTGGCGAGCGATCTGCGGATCGAGGGGCAGCTTGGTGACATCAACCATGAATTGGTCACCTTCTTAGTTCACCAAAGAGCTGGCAAACCTCTCAGTAAAACAGAAGTCCTTAACTTTGGGATGCCGACTTCCTCAGACTGAGAGAACTAGTCAGTCAGGCAATCAGAGGCTGTATACCCCCAGAAAAGGGAGTACGTGAGGAATGGTCATTGCTCAAAAACATAATCCTTGAATCACAGGGCAAAGCCATCCCTTCTCACAAGAAATGCAGTCAATGAGGAAGGAAGTCCCTATAGCTGAATAAGGAACTGTTGGGCCTCATTAAGCTAAAAAGAGTGGCTGGAAAACAGGCAGCATTACCAAACAGGATTACTCTGCACTTGCCCGCCGATTCAAGAGTGGTTGAGAAAAGCCAAGGCACAAACAGAAATTAGGCTAGCTACGAGGATCAAGGACAACAAAAAGTCCTTCTTTAGATATGTGGGAAGTAGGGAAAAGAACAAGGATAGTATTGGGCCCCTGAGAGATCCAACAGGGCAACTGACATCAGATGCCCAAGAAAAGGCCAATCTCTTAAATGACTTTTTTGCATCGGTTTTTCACCCTCCCATGAGGATCACGCTGCCAGGAACAGCACAAACCAATTTGGGAGCAGGTGACGGGCCCAAAATCGATGTGGATCAGGTGAGGGAACACCTCAAGAAACTGGACATTCACAAGTCCATGGGCCCGGATGGAATGCACTCGAGGGTCTTGAAACTGCGGGCAGACATCACTGCATCCCCCTTGGCAGAGATATTTGAAAAATCGTGCACTTGGGTGAGGTCCTGGATGACTGGAAAAGAGCCAACGTAGACCCTATCTACAAGAAAGGGAGGAGGGATGACTCAGGGAACTATAGACCAATCTGGCTGATGTCCGTCCCTGGAAAAATCCTGGAGAAAATTGTCAAGGGATCCATCAACACCAGTCTAACGGGAGGCAAGCATCAGAATGCCATCAAACATGGCTTTGTGACTGGCAGGTCTTGCTTGACCAACCTCATCTCCTTCTATGACCAGGTAACATGTGCCCTGGACAAGGGAGATGATATAGACGTCATTTATCTGAACTTCAGGAATGCCTTTGACCTAATTCCCCATGATGTCCTCATGGTTAAGCTAGGGAACTGTGGCCTTGATCATCATTTGGTCCGGTGACTAGGCAACTGGCTACAGGGTCGGACCCTAAGAGTACTAGTTGAAGGGAGCAAATCAGTGTGGTGCAGGGTTACCAGTGGAGTCCCTCAGGGCTCGGTACTCGGACCAGTACTCTTTAACATTTTCATCAATGATCTAGATTTGGGAGTCAGATGTGAACTGGCCAAGTTCACGGACGATACCAAATTATGCGGGAGGGCAGTCACACTGCAGGACAGGCTGGGAATCCAGACTGACTTGGCCACACTCTTAAGGTGGGCCGACCAAAACCTGATGGCCTTCAATGAAGAGAAGTGCAAGGTGCTGCACCTCGGTAGGAAAAACTCTCAGCCTGCTTACAGGCTCAGCAGTGCTACACTTGCTAGCACCATGACTGAAAGGGACTTTGGGGTCTTGACTGACCACAAAATGAATATAAGCCACCAGTGTGATGCGGTGGCGGGCAAAGCTAACCAAACTCTGGCGTGCATCCACCGATGCATCTCAAGCAAAACCAGGGAAGTCATCCTCCCACTTTACTCAGCCCTGGTGAGACCACAGCTGGAGTACTGCGTCCAGTATCAGGCCCCCCACTTCAGGAAGGATGTGGAGAAGCTTGAGAGAGTCCAGAGGAGAGCCACTCGTATGATCCAAGGCCTGGAGGGAAGGCTGTACGAGGAGGAGCTGAGGGACTTGGGTCTCTTCAGCCTGGAGAAGAGAAGGCTCGGGGGATTTGGTGGCGGCCTACAACTTCATAAGAGGGGTACATCAGGACCTGGGAGAACATCTGTTCACCAGAGCTCCCCAAGGGATAACAAGGTCTAATGGCCATAAACCTCAGGAAGGCCAATTTAGACTGGATATAAGAAAAAAAGTTCTTTACAGTGCGTGTGTCCAGGATCTGGAACAAACTGCCCCCCCCCCCCCCCCGGAGGTGCAAGCACCTACTCTGGACTCCTTCAAAAAACAGCTGGATTTATTTCTTGCTGGGGTCACTTGATCCCAGCTGACTTCCTGCCTATGGCAGGAGGGCTGGACTTGATGATCTCATGAGGTTCCTTCCAGCCCTAATGTCTATGAAATCTATGAACCCCTGTCCTAGTAAATATTTAGCTGCAGCAGTGTTTTCTCACCAACGCAGGTGAAGGAAGCTAGTCCAGTCTTGCAGGCTTCACCAAGCAGGATCCTTTGCTGATTAAGCTGGGTGCGATGTGTTGCAGTGATCTCTCTTTGTTTCTCCTGGAGTGCACACCTTGCTGGCAGTTCTGTCTTGCTTTTTATACTGTTTTAATTGTATGGCTTTAAAGCATCTTTCTTTGATGGTTGGCTGATTAATGTCCAAACAAAACAAGAGGGAAAAGAGTGACTGTCATATTAAAATTGTAAAACTGCTCTGCTCATGTTTTTGGATTCGCTTAGGTTTGAAGATTTGTGTTTCTTGCAGCCACTGACTAGTTTGGCAATTAAATGTGATGGGTCTTGAATGGCCAAACAGGATGCTGAGGCATTGGTTACTGGACCTGTCTTTAGGTATTTGGGGCAAATTTGCAATGGTCTATTTACAAAAGGTCTACCTTTGTAGACATTTTTCCTGCATGCAATGCACTTTTTACAGGTTTTGCTTGAAATGTATATTTAATCTTTTGTCTTCTTTAGTTTCTAGTTCAATTGAAATGTATATGTAGTTTCCTTGCCTTCTTTAGTTAGTCCAAGCTTTCACAGCCAGCATCAGGTTTGACATTAGGCCACTTTCAGAGTTACTGAATCCTGTGGCCAAATTGGGCCCAGTTCCCTGTTGTTTGAGTCATTTAAGGCAGCTCTGCTTTCCTGGGTAAAAACTTGATCCTCCATTGCCTAGAGGACACTGCTCCAGATACTGGGAATCACTGTAGCAGAAGTGCCCTGGCCACATCATACACCTCTGGCAGCCGGGGCTGCCAGGAGCAGTAGAAGCAGTGATGTTGGACTGCTCTACGTGGGAAAATTCCTGGGGAGCTGATTCAATGGTTTTTTGTGGCAGCATGAAGCCAAGATTTCAGCCCAGAACCCTAAATAGGGGTACACTGCTGAGTGCTGTAGCTGACAGGATTAAAACTGACAAGAAAGTAATTTTTTCTTCAATGCATAGTTAAATTGTGGCCACAGGAGGTTGTGGAGGCAGACAGCAGAACCAGGTTCAAGAAGAGAACAGGTAAATTCATGGATGATGGATCTATTAATGGGTGTTGAACAGAATGGTTGGAGCTGTTTCCTCTGGCATCTCTAACCCAGTAATGGTGGAAGCCAGTACGGGATGGATCACTCTAGATGTAGCTGGTTCAATTCTCTCCCTCTTTAGCATCCATTTCTGCCACTGCTGGGGATGGGACCCTCGGCTAGATGGACCATTGGTCTGACTCAATGTGGCCCTGCTGATGCTCTTATGGCATTACAGCAGGAATAGTTAATAAGCATTGTCATTGCTGTTACCCCATCTTGAAGGCTGGGTTTAACAAGGGCAGAATCTGGGGCTTTTGAAAGAGGCTCTCTCTGTGCCTCTGTGTCATCTCTGCATTATTTTAATGTCTAACATTTAAAAAATGAATTATCTCCATCCATGGTGTTCCTTCTTCCCTTCCCCAGCATTGTTTTTTCTTGGACAGTTCCTCGCTCTCCCACCAGCAGACACACAAATGACTAGCATCATGGGTGAGTTCCCAGGCTAGCAAGCAGCAACACTGCATATGAAGTGCTCATGCACAACTTACAAGGGCCGGGGAGGGGGGAGTGTCTCAGAAAACTGATACCAACTTGACAGTCCCTCGGTGGCAGTCTCTGTACTGGAGTTATTTGGTGCTATGACCTTGCCCTCTTGGAGATTGTAAGATGAGCTATGTAGGGAAGCTGACGCCATGACTGCAATGAGGGACCATGGGTTGGGATGCCATCCCAGGGGCAGTTCCAGAGCTGAGGAAAGTGGAGCTGGGACTGTGCTGATGGAGTCTCTCAATACTTTGAAAATGTCCTCACAGAAAACAAGAATTCCCTTTTTCCCCTCCATGCTCAGAGGCACCACTCCTCCCCTTCACTCCCCTCCCCATCCCATCCCCTGTTCCCTACATGCCACAGCCACTTTCCCCAGTGTCCCAGGGGCCAGGTAATCTTCCAACCTGCTCCTGCCCTCTCCACCTGGGCTGCACAGGGGCTGGCCTCAGTGAAGACAGCCACATCTGCAGCCGCTTCCCTGCATGCTGGGGAGACTGAGCAGCTTGGGCTACCCCACTGCCACCCCACAGCTGCTTCCAGTGTTCCCAGCTGGAGAGGGCAGGAGCAGTTCTGAAGCTTCCCCCATCCCCAGGACACCAGGGAAAGCAGCAGTGACTGGAGGACCAATGGACCAGGGAATGTAAGGGGAGGGTATGGGGAGAGGGGAGGGGACATGCCCCTGAGCACAGAGATGAAGGCAAGGATCCTCACTCACTTTGGGAACTGTAAAAAGTCCCCAAAGGCTCCAGCAGCCCAGCTTTCCCCCATCAGTGGGTTGTGGGGGAGGAGGCTGGGAGAGAAGGTGCTGCACAGGTGGCTGCTTCCACACCCTGCTTAGCCAAACCCTGGATCCGCCCCTGCGCAGTCCCTGCCCTGGGGAACCCCACACAGCCACTGCCTGCCCTGTGCCTGGCTCTGGGAGCCCCTAATGTTCCTGAGAGCTGCAGAGACTCTTGCACCTTAGCAAAGAAACACAAATTGGACACTCAGCCCGGGGGGTGGACTAGGAACTAGAAGACATTATCTGGAGAGGAAGTGTTGGGAGGATGAGAGAAAGGGGATGAAGAGTGTGAGATGAACCTGGAAAAAGGGCCAGGGTGGGACTGGGAAGAAGAGCCAATCGCACTGGACAGAGCCTTCTCACCCTGTTTCCATCCCCTGCAGGTAGCCCTGAGAACTGTCTCGAGATCTGCCCAGAAAATTCCTTCTGTGTGAATGCCACCCACTGTACCTGCCAGTCTGGGTTCAAGTCCCTCAAGGAGGCGCTCTACTTCCTTGGCAACAGTGAAGTCTGCGATGGTAAAGGGGACCCCCAGAGGGGCACTGGTGGGTCGGGGCTCAGCCCCTCTGCCTTCCCACACAAGCAGGGGAGAGTGGGGACTCAGGGTCCAGCTGGGCGAGGGGACAGGAGTTGCCCTTGGGGCCTGGATGTCTGTGTTCAATCTTCTGAGTCCCACCCTACCACCCCGTTCCCTCCCAGTCACAGCAGGGGTGGGGGGAGGTGAGGAGGGTCCTGGCCCCATCTCAGCACAGAGGTGTTGCATTCAGCTGAGAGTTAGGCCCCCAGACTCCTGGGTTCCATTGCCTGATGGGAGGGACCCCCAGCATGGAGGATGGCAGGTCCTGGGCCCATTACAGTGCTAGGGGACCTGAATGCACAGGAAAAACAGGCTCCAGGGGGCCCAGAGCCTCGGATCCATCCTGGGATCCAAGCCTGGGATCCATCCCATGGAAGCTGTGGGCGGGGTGTGTCTCCAGGGTACCCCAATGGGCTCCAGTGCCCAGTGGGTCCAGGTGGGGTGCATAAAAGGATGCCTTTCATCCAGAGCTGGCCCGTCCTACACAGTGAAACCTGTGGCCGCAGGGGGCCCTGTAGCTAAGGGTCTCCCTGCATCTAGCCGCTTGCCACCCCCTCCCCCTGTTGCCAATGCTGCTGCTGCCTTCCTTGGCTGCTCACCACCCCCCACCCCCCAGCTTCTTCAAGGCAGGGGGCCCCAAAACTATTTCTTGCAGGGGACCCCAAAAAATTGTGGGCCAGCCCTGCTTTCATTCCACAAAGGGGCCCAGACTCCTGGGTTGCATGTTCCTGGCTAGGTCTGGGATGCGGAAGGTTGGGGGTGTTCTGGAGTCTCAGCACGTCCCTGGCGTGTTGCAGACGTGAATGAGTGCGTAGCACCTGATCCAGTGAAATGTGGTCCCGATAAGCAGTGCATCAACTTCCCTGGTGGATTCAATTGCACATGTAACCCTGGATTCACGGCTGAGCCAGGCAAGGAGAACTTCACAAATACCAGTGGCACCGTGTGTCAGGGTAAGAACCCCCCCATGCCCCCACCCACCCAAGCTGGGGCTGCCCTGGGGAGCAAGGATGGCTCCAGCCACCACCCATGGACCAGGCCACAGGCATCCCTCATCCTCTGCTGTGGGCTGGGACCTCAGGGGGTTTGTCCAGGGAGGGTGGGGTTCTGGGTGTGGGGAGCTGGGGGACTCTCTCTGTCCCCATGGGCAGGATAAGTGCCCCTAGACTGGGGAGGGGCCATGGGGCCCAGCCCAAGGTGCTTCCCCAACCCTCCTTCCACCCCCTCCCCATCAGGGCAGAGATCACCCCAGTCAGCAGTATGCCTGGTGCAGCACTCGGGGGAGAGTCTCTCCAGGGCCTCTAGACAAATTCCCAAGCTGGGGCTTTCAAGGGTTAACTGGGCCGGCCTGGACATTTCATGCTGGTACCTTGTCACATACCCCCAGTAAGTCCCTGTTCTAGCACCTGAGCCCTTCCCCCCTAGTAATAACATGGGAGAGGGGTCCTGGGGCCATCCCAGCACACAGGAGCCTAGATACAGGTGGAAAACAGACCCTGCCAGTCCATGACACCTGGGTTCCCCTGGCCTGAGCTGGGTTCAGAGGGGGTTGGGGGCTGATCCAAGGGGCATCTCCTGCTGGCTTACCATGTTCCTGATGTGTTGCAGACATAGACGAGTGTGTGACACTGGGGCATGACGCGTGTGGACCCAATGCCACCTGCATCAACATCCCCGGGCGCTACAACTGTGTCTGTGCTGTGGGGTACCAGGCTGATCCCGGCAAGGAGAACTTCATGGGGTCCAACAACAACACCTGCCAGGGTATGCCCCCCTGCCTCTGCTGCACTCCCCCCATCTGCTCCTTGGCCCAGCTCCCAGCCTGGAGGGGGCTGGCCCCCTCCTCCTCTCCCCCCCAGCTTCCTACATCTGTGGAGTGTAAATCACAGCCACCTCAAGGTTGGTTTAACCCAGCAGTGGGGATCAGGGATGGGGGAGCCCTTGGGGATCGGGACCTGGAGCGTTGGTGTCGTCTTGGTCCCCGGACTCCTGGATCCCATTGCCCTGGCTAGCACCAGCAGGGGATTGGGGGGCATCAGCATATCCCTGGTGTGTCACAGATGTAGCGAATTCATGTTGGTGGGCCTGAAGGTGTGTAGGCCCCACACAATGCACCAGTGTCTCTGAAAATTACAGCTGTGTCTGTGAGCCAGGGGGTTGAGTCCCACCCCAGGAAGGAGAAGTGTGAGTCTGGGACTCTGGATAGCTCTGGGGTGTGAGTGAGAACATGTGCTGAGGACAGATCCCTCAGCTCTTGATGCTCCCTATAGACCCCCACCAGACCTGGGGCTGTTCCGGAACTCTGGATAGTTCTAGCTGGCACCCATGTGCACCATCTCGACCTGGATCACCCATGCCCCCATCCCCTCCAGCAGGGGCAGTGACATCTGCCCTGTAATCCTGAAAGGGAAAGGAGCTGGGGCAACTACCCACCCCGCACCCAGACATACTCTAGGCAGGTCCCTATTCCAGCACCAGAGACCTAGAAGCGGAAGGGTCCCGAGGCCATCCCAGCACATAGCCTGGATGCAGGTAGAAAACAGGCCCTGCCAGTCCATTCACCTGGGTCCCATGGCCTGGATACCTGGGTCCCCCTGGCCTGGGCTGGGTCCAGAGGGGGTGAGGTGTAAACTGAACCCTCGCACCCCCCTCCCCCCCCACCCGATGCCTTCCTACATCTGTGGGTGTACATCGGAGACACCTGGGGGCTGCTCTAACCTGGGACTGGGAGTGGGGGAGCCCCTGGGTATTAGGCTCTGGAGGGCTGGTGTCTTGGTTCCTGGATGCCTGGGCCCCATCACCCAGGCTGACCCCAGCAAGAGTTTGGAGGGCATCAGCATGTCTCTGGTGTATTGCAGATGTGGACGAGAGATGCTGCTGTGCTCTGTTGGCTTCACTCAAGCTGCAGCTGTTTGGTGCTTTTTACTGACAGCTCCAGGTTTTGTTTTTTTGTACAGACTTTGCTGATTATTTTTTACTGGCAGGAAATTTTACTGACAATTAGCAACCCACCACTACCCGCACCTCCCTACAGGCTGCCTAAGGCCAGGCCTTCTCCTGACCTGACCTGACCTGACCTGTCCCGTTGCAGACATAGACGAGTGCCGGGAGAATGTCAGTGCCTGTGCCCCCCATGGGAACTGTATCAACACCCCCGGGGACTTCATGTTCACATGTAAAGCTGGCTTTGCGAAGAGAAATAAGGGCGAGGCCAAGATCTGCATAGGTACCAGCAACCCCAATGCCCAAAGCCCTGTGATGGTGGTAGTGGGGTGGGGGTGGGTGTGTCTTTGCAGCTGTGGGAGTGGCAGAAAGGTTGTGACCCCTCCTGGTGGCCAAGGAAAGGATCCTGGATTGGAGATCTCACAGGAAATTCAGGCAGATTCCCCTTTGGAGCCTTGAGATCTCTGCCAGAAGCACTGCGTGGGGGCTGAGAACCAGCAGCGAAAATGAACCTGACATTGTCCCGGGATTGACTGGAAAGCATCAGAGATTAACAACATTAACAAGGATTCAAGTCATTCCCTCCCTGATGCCACTGATGGGTGTTACTGAAAGAAGAATTACCCAGACAGTTACAATTAACAGTGACCATTGTAATGAATCCTGATGACTGTGTTGACCCGTGCCGTTGTGATTGGTTGAGTGTGGAGATGGCAAAATTCTCCGGAATCTGGGACTTTAACCACGATGTGAACCGGCAGTGCTGGGGACAGTCACGTGGAGAGCTTGACCTGGATCACAGGAACTAAAGGAGCCTGGGGAGCTGCTGTGATCCATCCCCACCCATGAGATTTGCTGGAATCCACCTGGATTCCTGGAATCACCTAGATCCAGTTGTGATGGGGAGCGGGGTGGTGGCTAGAATCTGGGGAATCCTGTGAGACCGACCAGGATCAATGAGATGAGGCTGGATGGGTGGAACTGTCTGGATTGGAGATATTCATTTTTAAGAGTGAAATTACCCATGATTCATTAACTCAAGAGCTGTCCAAGATCTCAGGCCCCAGGGGCCACTTATGACCACCCCCTCCATGCTGCTTGTGGGTGTGGAATTTCCCTCCTGCCCAATCCTCTGTACAGGGCCTAGACCTACCCTTCTGGGGCTGGGGTCAGGGTGTTGGGCCTAGGGGAATTCACCTGGATGCTGCAGTTGCCCTCTTGGAATCATGTGGATTAGAGCAATTAGTTGTGATGGAAGAAATTAACTGGCACAGCTGAAACAAAGGGAAATCAGGGAAGTTTACAGGGATTGCTGGGATGTGAACCCACCTTTCATTGAGATCAGAGAAATTAACCAGGATTGTGTCATTAACCCTGGTGATGTCATTAACCAGCAAGGCTGAATTTACTGGAGATCAGTGATTGCAGTGACACTAACCCTGATGATGTCATTAACCAGCATGATGGAATTAACTGGAGATTAAGAGATTGTAGTGAAATTAACAGGGACAGGTATAATTAATGGTGATGATGTCATTAGGCAGCAGGGTTGAAATTCCTTGAGGTCAGAGATTGCAGTGACATTACCGAGGACTGGTGTCATTAATCCTAATGATATAATAAACCAGCAGGCCTGAAGTGAAGGAGATCAGAGATTGCAGTGCAATTAATGAGCCTCAGTGTAATCAACCCTGATGATGTCATTAATGGGCCTTCCTGAAATGAACTGAGGTCAGAGATTGCAATGAAAGGAACCAGCCTCTGTAATTAACCTGGATGATGTAATTAACCTGAACTAATTTGAGATTGGTGAAATTAAGGAGGATTAGGATGTAATTAACCTTGAGGCTACAATTACCCAGCCCAGCTGCAGTGAAGTACAACCACTGCACTATGCCTGAATGGCCAGAATTAATTGTGTTCCGTGTAACTAACCTCGATGCTGTCATTGCTGGGCAGCAGTGAAATTCACTGGGATCCAAGATTCCAGGGAAATGTTCTTCTGGATCCACAAGTTCACCTGGATGATGAAATGCACTGGGATTGGCTGAAAGGAGGGGAATGGATGCAACCGACTGGGCTTGCTGCCAACAATTGGTTGAAATTTGGGGGAATTGATGATGTCATTGACTCTGATGTCACTGACTCTGGGGTTATGCCGAGTTAGCTGGTGTCACCTGTCGTGGCTGGGATTCCCTGGGATCCAGGCAGCTGGTGGGGCTGGCTGTGATTGACTGGGTACTGTATCACTGGGTTCCATTTCAAACCAGTCCAGGTCCCTGCGCCTACTGGGAGCTGTTCTTGTCCCCCTGCTCCCATCTGGCTTTTGCTTCTGCTAGCAGCTGGTGCCCCCAGTTCCCCCAAGTCTGTGCCTGTAGCAGGATCAAGCTTGCAGCCTACCAGGGTGCCAGTCCACTAAGGGTGCAGCTCTGGAGCTGGCAGCAGTAATATAGGCTGTTCTCAGAGGCCTCCCAGTCTGGGTGTGTCAGGCTATGGCCCTGCCTTTATTGGACAGCAGCAAGCCCTGTCCCTGTGCAATACTGTGTGTGCACAAGGCTAGTGCAAGCCCCACCCCCATGCAACACCCATGCATGTGTACAAGACTAGTGAGAGCCCTGCCTCTGTAATGGTGCATGTATGTGTACACAAAACTAGTGCAAGCCGTACCCCGTGCAACACCAGTGCATGCAAGTGCACAAGAAGCGCACATCCTACTCCCATGCAACACCCGTGCATGCGCGTGTGACACTAGTGAGAGCCCTGCCCCCCCCTGTAACACCAACAGGCATATGTGCATGAAACTAATGCAAGCCCTACCCTGTGGAACAGAAGCATGTGTATAGGCATGAGACTAGTGGAAGCCCTGTCCCCTGTGCAATGCCAGTGCATGCATGTGCATAAGATTAGTACACGTCCTGCCTCTGTTACCACCATGTACATGCACATGAGACTAGTGCAAGTCTCCCTGCCCTCGTAATAGTTGTGCATCCCCATGTGACTGCTCACAAGTGTGTGTGGAGGGAACTGTTCACAGGGATTCTAGAAGACCCTGGCAGCAAAGCCCCACTGCCAATTCTGGGGAAAAGAGATCCCATGGCCCAGTCCAGAATTAGTGTCGCCCCTTAGAGAGCACAGTGAGTACCCCCTGAAGACATGGGGCATTTAAAGGGCCAGCACCCCAATTTTTCCCCCCTTTCCTCTTCCCTAGATATTGACAAACGCAAGAGGCACCCTTGCGACCCCCGGGCCACCTGCAACAATACACTGGGGAACTACAGCTACTTCTGCCCCCCCGACTCTGTCCTCATCTCCGCCAGGGACCCCAGTGCTTCTCACAGGACTGTGTGCAAAAGTAAGGGGGTGGGGCAGGGGCTGAGGGAGGATTTGGGTCTCAGTCTGTCTGGGGGTAACACATGTACAGCCCCTGGTGCACTGGGCTGCCCCCAGCCCAGTGGGGCTGGGGCTCCAAGCCCCCCTCCGGCATCGGAGATGGGGGGCTTGGGTAGGTCGCGAGGCTACAGTGGGACCCTGGGTTCCAAGGGTGGGGAGGGCAGCAGCCTGGCGGGTACACAGTGACTTTAGGGTGGGATGCAAATGACTTGCAAATGAGCCTGTTTGCATAGGAATTCTGGGGAGGGGGGGGGGTTGTTACTGGGACACCTGGGTTCTTGGGTGGGCGGGGGAGCTCTCCTCGATACACGGAGGAGCCCCAAGGCCCTGTCGCGGGGTGGAGGGCTGGGGGGAGGGCAGTGCACATTTGTGTCCCTGCTGCCCCTATGGGCATTTGAGGCCTGGGCTGCGTGTCCCGGACACCTGGGTTCTCTGTGTGCGGGAGTCTTGGACACCTGGGTTCCGTGTGTGCCTGTGTGCATTTGTGTCTATGAACACACCTGCCCGCCCCCGCTCTCCAGATTTCTCCTGCTCCTCCCTGGAACAGATCCTCTGCCCCAAGGGCTGGGTGAGTGACCGACCCCTCCCCCCCCAACCCTCCCAGGAGGCTGCAGATCTCAGCCCCCTTCCCCATAGGTGGCAGAGCAGGGTCACCCTAGCAGGGGACACCCTCCCCAGCCCCAGATCCCATTACTGTATTCTGAAGTATATAAGCACTCCTTAAAGGAAACCCGAGCCCCAGAACCCACCCTAGAATGTTCCTAGGCCCTTTGCAGCCCAAACGGTCCACAACCCAGTCACATTGGGATGGTGGGGTTGGCTCTAGCTGGGCTGGGAGGTGGCTAGTACCCAGGGGGAAGGCGGGGAGGGGGCCTCACCGCTATTTTAATCCCTCCCCTGTTCCTTTAATGCATTGGAGGTGTTATATTCAGGTGAAACTTATAAACAGGAAAATACGGTAGACCATGGCCCCTCCAGTCCTTGGGGCTGTGAGCCCCCCCACTCTCCCTGCCCCCACTAGAGGGCTTGGAGGGGCCTGATCCTGTCTGCTGACTTCCTACCCCAGTTGTGGCTCCCCCATCCCCTCCCCTCCCCTCCCCTCCCATCCTCAGGATACCCCCTGTGAGCACAAGGCCAAGGTGGAAAACATATGTGGTGCCCTGCGCAGCTGGCTGGATGCCCAGAAGGCCAAGGAGATCCTGAAGGTACTGGGGCTGGGGCACATTGGGCTGTAAGGCGGGGGGAGGGCTTGGGGGCAGGGCCTTTTGCCCCCTCCCCAGCTCCCATCGCCCCCAGTGGCTTAATTGCTTGGGGAAGGTAGGTGCCTGGGGGGGTGTCCCACCTGACACCCTTGAAGCATCCTCCAGGGCAAAAATGCTGAGATTCAGCCTCCACCATCTTTTCACCATGCAATCTGCCCCTCTTGGGGCAGTAACTCCTGGGTTAACCCCTCGGGCCATGGGGCAGGGGCTGGGACATGCCTGGGGGGCTGATGAATCCCTCCCCCCACCCCCAGGACTTCCTGCTGCTGCTGGAGCATGGCCTGGCCTCCCAGGCCCCCATGGAGCAGAAGTACTGGCATGTCACGATCCTGCTGGCAGTAGCTGAGGACCTGATGCGGCTACTGGGCCCTGTCTTGGGCCCCAGCACCACCCTCAATACCAGTGCCTCGGGTCAGTGCCCCTCTCCCTCCCCCCAGCTCTGTCCCCTACCCACAGTGGGATCTCCCTGCAGTGCCCCCCTGCTGTTAGCTTGTGTCCTGCCCCCGCCCCCACTAAAGCTTGTACCCTGGCCTCTCTGCAGGGGGTGGGCTGGGACCTCAAGGGGTTTGTCCAGGGAGGGTGGGGTTCTGGGTGTGGGGAGCTGGGGGACTCTCTCTGTCCCCATGGGCAGGATAAGTGCCCCTAGACTGGGGAGGGGCCATGGGGCCCAGCCCAAGGTGCTTCCCCAACCCTCCTTCCACCCCCTCCCCATCAGGGCAGAGATCACCCCAGTCAGCAGTATGCCTGGTGCAGCACTCAGGGGAGAGTCTCTCCAGGGCCTCTAGACAAATTCCCAGGCTGGGGCTTTCAAGGGTTAACTGGGCCGGCCTGGACATTTCATGCTGGTACCTTGTCACATACCCCCAGTAAGTCCCTGTTCTAGCACCTGAGCCCTTCCCCCCTAGTAATAACATGGGAGGGGGGTCCTGGGGCCATCCCAGCACACAGGAGCCTAGATACAGGTGCCACAATGGAGATGGCTGCCTTCCCTGCTCCTTGCTGCCAGGTGCACCTCCCTGCACTCTGCTGGGAAGGAGGGAGTGGGGCTCCCCTCTGCTTCCAGCAGAGTCCCAGGAGCTGCATGTGGTGGCAGGGAGCAGGGAAGGCAGCCGGCTCCATCACGCAAGGCTTTTTCCCGGTGGTGCACGAGTCCCAGGAGCTGCATGTGAGCCCCACACAACAGAGGCGACCCAGCCTGGCTCTGCTCCTTGCAGCCACATGCAGCCCCCAAAACTGGCTGGAGCTGCACGCCACCGGACACCTGTGCTTGCACGGCCCATGAGCACCCTGATGTCCCACTGCCTGCTGCTACCGCCAGTGTCAGCAGGAGCTGTAAAGTCTAGGGGAGCCATGTGTGGGACTCCCCACACTCCCCCACCCTACCCAAATCCCACCCTACAACTCCCCTCCATATACACACTCACACCCGCAGCAGACTCCTAAACCCCCTACACACACAGCCAGACCCTATCACAAACCCCACACAACCCACCATACACACACACACCCCAACCACACCCCACACACTCCTTCACACACACACCCCATACATAATATACAAGAGCAAGACTTGATTTTTCAGCTAATGTGCAAACACTTCTATATACACTATGCAAACACATAACTCAGGTCAAAAATAGTTTTTGAAATAAAATTAAAATGCATTATAGTATATGTTTGACTTTAATATATGATTTGGTTTTTTTCCAGTTCCAAGATGGCCCTCTCAAGGAATACTTTCTGCTAAGTGGAGGGCGGAGGGGAGGAAATGGAGGGACTTCTGGTGACAAAAGTCAGGGGTGGACCTTCGAATCCCAAAATGGCAACCAGGGGGTGGGGCACCTGTCAAGGGAGGGGACTAACACTGCAGCCCTCAACAGCTCACCAAAGCTAATTAAGTGGAACTCCCATTGAAATAATTTCCCAACCCTGCCCTGGAGCCTGCATCTCAAAGCCGTGTCCAACCAGAGCATCCTGGGCCTTGCACACTGCCCCACACAGGCTCCACCTCCTCCTTCTGCAGCAGGACTCAAGAGTTCCCAACCTATGCGGGGGCTCCCTGTGTCCCTTCATACTGTACCATGGTTCCCTGCCCTGCGTCTGTGCAGGTGGTGAAGAGAAATAGTTCTGTCCTGGGCACAGGTAGGATCTCCTTTTGTGTTGCAGACATTAATGAGTGTGTAACACTTGGCCATGACGTTTGTGGACACAGTGCTATTTGCCACAATGTCGCTAGAACGTACCTCTGCAGCTGTGTCCAAGGACTCACGTCTGATCCTGGGAGAGAGAACTTCACAGGGGCTAGATGGAACACCTGCCGGGGTAAGGACCCCTGCTGCTCCCCTTGGCCTGGGAGAGGGTGGTGCTGAGTTGTCATTGTGTTACTCCAGCTGCCTCCCATGTCAATGGCACAGTCCTGGCTGGGGACAGGTGGGACCATGTACTAGCCCCCCTCACTGCACACATCCTGAGGGGGAGGAGAGATACCAGGGCCATGTGTGAAGGTTGGTTCCCCCATGTATGTAGAAGCAGGTCTGTTTGCAGGATGGATGGAAATGTCTTGGTCCATGAAGCACAAAGTGATGTGGACTGATTTCTCCTCATTCATGGAAGGGTACCATTGAGTGGTCAAGGGGGCCCAGGACCATGGGAGAGATACAGGACCCAGGAACAGAGGGTGGAAAGGGTGGAGAGCATGGGGCAAAAAAGAGTCTGAAAGGAGTGGGGAGCAGAAGACAGAGTGAGTCATAGTGAAGGGGAGACAATCTACACAGCTGCCAATATGTGACCAAGGAAAGAGCAGCCATCGGGGCTGGGGGCAGAAGGAGGATTTCCCTGAATGGGATTGGATGGAAAAGTTGTAATATCTGGTCCTTTTTCTCCCTTCACAGAAGTCCCCACCACTAACTGCAGTACCGCGTTTGAGGCCGTCACAGAGATGTGCAGGAATTTCTCTCTACAGGTGCCTTGAACTGATTGTCACAGATGAGCTCTGAGCCAGCTTCAGGGTCTCAGTTATAGCCCCTGAACTGGGAGAGTCCACTTTTGCCCCCGTGTCCCTAAGGGATACCACTGTCACATGGAGCACATGTGAGGCCCTCTTACTCACAAGATGCCTCCTTTCCTGTCCCCAGGAAGCAGACCGCTCTTTCAGTTCCCTTCTGAACATCTCAGCCCGACCCGGCTGCAGCGAGGACAAGGTGACATTGGCCGTGACACTCCTGCTACAGAAAATGGAACTGGCTGCTCTGGCCACTGCGTTGAGGTCCCCAGAGGTGACACAGACCATAGAGATGGAGTCCATGGGTGAGGAGAACGCATGGGCATGGAGCATGGATACCATAGAGTAGGGGGTTCAATCCTGCAGTCAGTGCAGACACACAGGAGCACTGCCCCATCCCGGAGACTGGTCATGACCCCAAAGAGCATCAGCAGCTGCCAGAGACAATGTAATGCCCATTCATGTCCTGCCATGGGGCCTGGCCAAGGCCATTCCATCCAAGAGCTACATATATGAGTGGAGTGGAGATGCAGCATGGCTGGGTGGCCAAGGACGGGACACACAGAACATGGGGAGGGGAATAAGGACACGAGCCCTGAACCCACCCCAGCCCTATAGGAAAGGTAAGTAAGGCCCCACAAGTGAGAAGGAAGCATGGAGCAGGGATCCAGCCTTACAGAGGGGGACACCCAGGAAGGGGTTTCACAGCCAGGAGTTCTCCTGCTTCTTCCCCCAGCTCTGGAGACACGCCGCATCACAGGGACCTGCAGCCAGGACAGTGAGATCTTTGTGCTGAGAGCCCAGGAGCAGGCAATGGAAGTTCACTGCAGCATAGTCAGCAATGCCGCTTCCCAAGGTACCATCTGAGCCATGTGGGGCATAGGGAACCAGCCCTGGAATGGAGCAGCACAGATCCATGGGACTTTCCCTGCTGAGAAGGCACCAGTCCCAGCCCTGCTTCTCCTCTTCCATCCCTGCCTGGAGCCTCCTCTGAGCTGGGGCTCTTTTCTCGGTCTGACACTAGACAAACCTTGGGGGCTGCCCCAGTGCTCCTGTCACTACAGAGACCTTCATTCCTGGCAGTCTCACCACCTGAGGACTGAGCAGTGGGGGAGATGGAAAGGGGGATGAAGTGGGTCAGAGAATGGGAGGGGAAGTGCTAGTTAGTGGCTAAAGAGTCAGGACTGGAGCTAGGACTCATCTGGGACCAGCCCCATCATGCACTAAGTGTGACCTTGGCCTTGGATTGCTCTTTTGTTGCTTCTCACCCACTCAGGTTCTGGGGCTGCTGTTTTTATCTCTTACTCCACCCTTGACTCCATCATGAACAGTCCCATCTTCCAGAAAACTTTTGTACCACCTGGCCAGGCCCTGAGGAAAGCACAGCTGCTGTCCCGGGTGGTGAGTGGGGTCATTGGACCTCGGAAACCCAATCTCCAGCTCTTGAGACCTGTGAAAATCACCCTGCTCCACACACAGGTATGTATTGAACCCCTTTCTCTGACTTTTTTCTGGGCTCAAGGTGGGCATTGGCAGGGATGTCTGCTCCTCGGGGTTTATATCGTGCTGCCTTACCAGGCTGTTAGTCACTGAGAAATTGATGGAGCTTCCAGCCTTAATCTTGGTGCCCCAGACCTATTCTGCTGGAGGAGGATCTGTGGAGTTGACCCGTGTCACAGTCTGTTCCAGTCAATCGTGTAACAGGGTCTGGGGTAGGAGCTATGCCCAATTCATCTGCTGCCCAGGAGAACTTAAAGCAACTTTCCAATTATATTAGGACTCAGAGTGTGCTGGCAGGTGGGCTCATGCTTCTTCCCTTGACCACAGCTGCTCAGCTATGTCCCATTGCTGCAGTGCTAGTGGCCAGTGAGGGCTTTCCTGTACCTCAAGCAGCAGGGCCTCTATTACAGGGCAGAAAATCCAAGGTCTGTCTCCAGAGTCACCAGGGAGTCCTGTGTAGGTGCTGGGTGCCGCACTGGGGTACCCTGGAAGCCCAAGTGACCTCAAGGCCCCTATTTGTGGATTGTAGATGAGTGATTAGCGCAACCATATTGTCTTGGTGATACCACAAGGATGCTGAAGGTGCATTTCTGTTTTCAGCCAAAGGCTGAGGCCGAAGAGGCTTTCTGCGTGCACTGGAAACTCATTGCTGGAAAAGGTGTCTGGGCTCGGGATGGCTGCTTCACCCTCCACATCAACAGCACTCACACAGCCTGCAGCTGCAGCCACCTCTCTACCTTTGCCCTACTCATGGCTCCTGTCCCTGTGGAGGTATCTTTCTTGCCCCCTCAGATCAAAGGCTGGGCTCTGAGCTTAGTATTTGCCCAATCCTGCTTCAGGTGAAGCAACTTCTAAGGCTTTCTCTGAGAACGAACCTCAGTCTTGGGCTGAAGTGTTTGGCGTGGGCTTGATGGTGCTCATCCCTCTGCGCTGCAGGACAGTGACGCCCTGAGTGTGCTCACCTACGTGGGGCTGAGCATCTCCCTGCTGTGCCTCCTCCTGGCCATCCTCACCTTCCTCCTGTGCCGCTCGCTGTGGAACGTCAGCACCGCCATCCACCTGCAGCTCTGCCTCTGCCTCTTCCTCGCTGATCTGCTCTTCCTCACAACCGTTACCTACACCAAAAACCGGGTACGTCGCCCTGCAGGTGGGGCCCAAACCCCACTCACTCTTTTCCTCTTCTAGCCCAGGGCTGGGCTGCACAGCTCTGCTGCCCCTTTGGGATATGGGGCAGGGCAGTGCACAGAGAAAAGCACAGAAAGATGCTTCCCTTTCCACCCTGCACGAGGCTCCTTGAACAAAGTGATCCAAGTTTCTATTCACACACTGAATTTCAGGCCAGGGCTCTCACTGCTCCACAGCAGAGGAACTGGAGCATCGGTAGATTGAGGAAATTGTTTAGCGCCTGGGAATGTGGCACAGAGCTGGGGCCAGAACTTGGATTGCCCAGGCCCCACTGCCTTGCTTTAAACATGGTTCTGTCTCCTTTTTCATGTCAGTGAAGTTAGGTGCGGGACCCCCAGAAACCAGGAAGAGCTCTGCAATCAGAGAGACATGCGTAATCAGTGTGAACCCCATGACGGGCCTCACTGTCCCCAGCATTTCTCTTCCCACATGCTGTGTCTGAGCTCTCTGTCCCCCCGCAGACCGCATGTGCTGTCATCGCTGGCTTCCTCCACTACCTCTTCCTGGCTGCCTTCACCTGGATGTTCCTGGAGGGGCTGCACCTCGTCCTCACCGTCAGGAACCTGAAGGTTGTAAACTACACCAGTGCCAGCCAGTTCAAGAAGCAATACATGTACCCCTTTGGCTATGGGCTCCCAGCTCTGGTCGTGGCCATTTCAGCAGCAGCCAACCCAGGTGGCTACAGAACAGAGCATCAGTAAGTGCCTCGTCTCTCCCCATGGGGAGCTGGCTCCTGATTTACAGTCAGTTGCTTTGGCTCACACTGGCTCTGAATTTATCTCAGACTTCCCAGGAACCCCCTCAGACCTCAAGCTGGCAGTGGGATCCCTCTCCTGCCCCATACTATGAAGCTGCCCCCCCACAGTGCAGCTGAGCTGCACATGTTTAACAGTAGAGTCCCTGCTCTGATGAGTAGGGGACTATGGAAATCATGGCTCAGGTTGGCTGCACAGTGGCTCTTTAATCTTTCAGGTTCCTCTGTGTACCCCCACCGCTGATTGGTGGAGAAGCCCCACCACTTGCTCCTGATCAGCTGGGAGGTGAAAACCACAGTTTTAAAACCAGTGTGGTTTTTGCCTCTGGCCAGGGCTCGGCCTGTGGCCAATCAGCAGTGGGAGGCAAAATCCGTGCCATGTTTAACACTGCAGCTCTGCCTCCCTGCCAATCAGGAGTGAACGGCAGAGCCCCTCTGCCAATCAGCAGTAAGAGGGCTCATGGGGGGAACCCGCAAGATTAAGGAGCCATTGTACAGTCCACTTCTGCTGTGACTTCGGTAGGTCCCTACTGATGAGGATGATGACTTGTGCATCTGCAGTAGCCTTGTGCATCTTTGTAGACTCTTGATTGCCCAGCGTAATTGAGAGCAGCCCCTGGTGCTGGGACTGTCGCCAGGACATTCATCTGGAGAGAATCCTGCTCTCTGTCCTGCAGCTGAAACAGGCTAAGGTTGCCATTACCATGCTTTCCTGTTGGGGATAATGCACCTCTTCTTTCTTCCTCCGTGTTAGCTGCTGGCTCAGCCTGGACAGAGGCTTTGTCTGGAGTTTCCTGGGGCCTGTCTGCCTTATTATCCTGGTGGGTACAACGCAGAACCACAGGACCCTGTTCCCCTTCTCTGCCATGTGATGCTGTTCCCCCTCCTATGTCCTTTTTGTGCTCCCCTGGGCAGCAGCATCTGACATTGTCCCCTGGGATTGGTGAGTCCCTTAGCTGGAGCCGTGGTCCCAGACAGGACCCTCATGAGGGGACACATGCTGCTGTGTCCACAGATAAATCTAACCTGTTTCATCCTGACGCTGTGGATCCTAAGGAGCCACCTCTCCTGCCTCAACACAGATGTGTCCACCCTGCGAGACCACAGGTGAGGCAGCAAAAAGCAGTTCTGGAGAATCTGAGCCCTGGGGGTGGAAGCCCCTGGTGTGGAGAGAGTGAGGGTGTTTGCTAGGGATGTGCAAAGCTTCAGGTGGTGATTCGATTCAGAGGAGATGTGGCCCGATTCAGAGGCCAAATCTCTGAATCTGAATTGAATCAGGGGACCAATTAAAAGGTCAGAATTGATTCGAAGCTCTCCAAACCCAGAGGGTAGTAATTGATGGAAGTCACTCATCGTGGTGTCCTGTGACCAGTGGGGTCCCCCAAGGCTCTGTCCTTGGACCCATACTGTTCAACATCTTCATTAATGATGTGGACACTGGAGTCAGAAGCGGACTGGCCAAGTTCGCCGATGCCACCAAACTTTGGGGCAAAGCATCTACACCAGAAGACAGGCGGGTGATCCAGGCTGACCTGGACAGGCTCAGCAAGTGGGCGGATGAGAATCTGATGGTGTTCAACACCGATAAATGCAAGGTTCTCCACCTTGGGAAAAAAAACCCGCAGCATCCTTATAGGCTAGGCAGTGCTATGTTGGTTAGCACTATGGAAGAGAGACTTGGGGGTCATCATTGACCACAAGATGAACATGAGCCTGCAATGCGATGCTGCGGCTAGTAAAGCGACCAAAACGCTGGCTTGCATCCATAGATGCTTCTCAAGCAAATCCTGGGATGTCATTCTCCCCCTGTACTCGGCCTTAGTGAGGCCGCAGCTGGAGTACTGCGTCCAGTTTTGGGCTCCACAATTCAAAAAGGATGTGGAGAAGCTTAAGAGAGTCCAGAGAAGAGCCACGCGCATGATCAGAGGTCAGGGAAGCAGACCCTACGATGACAGGCTGAGAGCCCTGGGGCTCTTTAGCCTGGAAAAGCGCAGGCTCAGGGGTGATCTGATGGCCACCTACAAGTTTATCGGGGTGACCACCAGTATCTAGGGGAACGTTTGTTCACCAGAGCGCCCCAAGGGATGACGAGGTCGAATGGTCACAAACTACTACAAGATCGTTTCAGGCTGGACATAAGGAAGAATTTCTTTACTGTCCGAGCCCCCAAGGTCTGGAACAGCCTGCCACCGGAGGTTGTTCAAGCGCCTTCATTGAACACCTTCAAGATGAAACTGGATGCTTATCTTGCTGGGATCCTATGACCCCAGCTGACTTCCTGCCCTTTTGGGGGGGGGGGGGGGGGGGGGGGGGGGGGGCTGGACTCGATGATCTTCCGAGGTCCCTTCCAGCCCTAATGCCTATGAAACCAAACCTTCAGAAAAAATTCTGAGAGCTTCGATGATTTGGGCAGTCCCCGGTGGCTGTAGCAGGGAGTTGCAGCTGACTCAGAGCTGGTAACTACTAGGGGCAGGGGAGGGAGGGCTGGGGGAGCGGGGAGGAGACCATGGGGGGATCCCTGCCAGCCCCCCGCAACTTCCCCAACCCTCCTCACCCCTCCCCTCCACTCCCCCAGCCCTGCCATGGTTTTCCCCCCCCCGCCGCCCCCCCCAGCTCCCAGTCCTTTAAAGAAGAGCCCCAGTGCTCATCGGGTGCTGCCGGGCGTGGGGGCAATCCCTGCTGCCCCACACTGCCCCATGCTGCATGGGGGGCTCTACACGAGCCACCTGATGCCCCACCACCACTCCCCCAGTCCCCCCACAGGTGCCCCGCCAAGGCCAGCTCCAGCCCTTTAAGAAAAAAAAAATGGAGAAAAGCCCCAGGATCTCCGAATCAGATTCAGCCGAATTGAATAGGGACAGTGATTTGAATCACTGAATCGAATCACCGTCCCCCGAATCGGACGAATCCAAATTCGAAGCAAATACTAGCTGCTTCGCACAGTCCTAGCATTTGCACAGGGGAACTGTTATCCCTGAACCCCGTGGCTCAGTCGCTCTCACCAGGTTTGTTCTGATGGGGTCTCTCCACCTGCCTCTGTCCAGGCTGCTGACTTTCAAAGCCATCGCCCAGCTCTTCATCCTGGGCTGCACATGGAGCCTGGGTCTTTTCCAAGTTGGAGCAGCTGGCAGAGTTATGGCATATTTATTCACCATCATCAACAGTCTGCAGGGAGCCTTCATCTTCCTGGTGCACTGCGTCCTCAATCGCCAGGTGAAGCCCAGGGCCTGTACCATCTGCCGTGGCTGTAACAGCCTCATAGCTGTTCCTCCCTCCCCAGGTGCTAGTCCCCTCATTTGTCTGTGTCCCAATGTCGCAGGTGAGAGAGGAGTACCGGCGATGGATGAAGGGACGCCAGACATCTGCCTCCAAGTCTCAGACATCTAGTCTTGAAATGCCCACCATCCCCCCCAGCACCAAGTTGGTAACTGGAGCTGTGCTGGGTGCCAGCACCAGCCTCTAAGTCTGCTGCCTCCCATCCACTCTCGTTATGGCTCTGAGATGCTTTGTGCCTCACTAGCCTAGTCCAGCTTTGTTGCCATTTGGAGCCTTGCATGTGTCCCCCTCCCGTCATGACCAGCAGAGCAGTGTGTAACTTTCCCAGGGGACTCGACCCTGTCACGTGCCTTCCTTTCAAGGAATGAAGAAGGTGGAGGAGGAGTGGCTCCTCTTGTGCCTGAAGAGGCTCCCTGCTCACGCCCGGCGTCTGGCAGTGCATGGAAGAGGAAGCTGCCGAGTTCAGTGCCGAGAGCTGATTGATCCCTGCTGCCCTCTGGCCTCTCTGTGGAGGAGGTGGGCGGGGGAAAGGGAATGGGCTCTAAAATGCCTCATCCTGCTGAGCCCCATTTGAAAAGCCTCAATGCCCACAGCAGAGTCTGCTTCTTCCTGTAGTTGCCTGTTGAGGGAAGAGCCAGCCCCTGCGCCAGTCCCTGCAGACATCGGCCATGAGATGACCTGCGCAGCCATCCCCATGGAGGCCTTTGCTTCCAGCCATGGCCTTCCTCACACATAGCCATGTGAATTGCTGAACTGGTTCAGACTGCTGAAGCATTCCCAAGCTTAGCAGTAGCAATGCGGTACCATGTGCCTGGCTTAGCAGTAGCAATGCAATACTGTGCTCAGTAACACTTCAAGGAGACCAGGTGCAGCCCCAGCCATCACAAGTTGCCCTGCTCTGACCAAAAGAAGAGGGGAGATGCCATCCCACATTACATGAAGCCCCCAAGGAGATAAGTGTTGCCCAGCACAAAGGGTTACCGACTAGGCAAACAAAACACGTGGCTCTTTGTATAAGCATGGATGTCTTGTTGCCAGGCCTGGTACTTGTCCTCACAGCTGTTTTCGACCAGACCCAGGTTATTTTCCTTCCCCTGCCTTGGAACAGTATATTCAAGGTCTCTGCCTGCTCCACTAAACCTCCACCTCATTACGGGTGCTCAAAGTTGTCTCCCTGGTGGTCCGGCCCCATCCCACTAGGTCTCCCACTGTTCCTGAGAGATCCTGTAACAGGCCCTAAGGTTGGAGAGTGAAGTACCTGTGGCTTACTGATAAGGCGGCAAACCTTGGTGTCAGTGAAAGGAGATTGAATATCCCCTAAATCCTCCCCAGCAGCAGGGACTTAGAAACCCACAAAACAGCAGGTCTGCAGCAATGCAAGACTTAAACAGCCAATAACTGTGGCAGTGTCCCTAAGGTCCAGAAGATCCTGCACTGTGTTTCTGAGCTCAGTCGCATCAATCTGGAATAACTGCACACTCCAGCGGAGCTCCTCCAGATCGGTACCTATGTGACCAAGAGCCTGTTCCCTTATACCAGCTTCTTTCTGTCCTACTTGTAAATGCCTGCACATGGCACCCCTCATGCTTTCCTGACCTATAACTGGCAAAATCATGAAATCAGTGCAAAAACAATGCTAGGAAAAATAAATGGCAGAGTCTTTTTCTTGGCTGACTGGTTCCTGAACATTTAGGTTATGTCTACATCATGTTTTTGGGTATACCTGCAAGGGCTAGTAAGTTCTGTTATTGTAATGAAATCTGCAGTCCTTCCCTCCATGCATGTACAGACGTGAGAAGAGGCCTGTAGACAAAACCCAAATATCTTGCAGGTTGGCATCAAATCCTGTGATGCACAGCTGTGGTGATCACTTCTCCACTGAGAGTCTTGCTTCTCCTAAAGAGCTGGTCAATACTCAGCTGTAGCAGAGCTTTTCTCTCTTACACAGGACACACTCCCCACCCATTGGGGCATGTGGTCAGGGTTGATGGCAAGGGAGGAAGAGAGTCGCAGGATCGGCCCCATCTACTGCAGCATGAATACGGCACTTGACTGCATCATTCCCTGCCAGGTCCTAACATCTTTGCAGACCTCCCCCATTGGCTGTAGGCCAGGTATGCATAAAGCTCATTTGTTGATTGAGTGTGGGGTAGGCAGCCAGATCCTGATTGATGGGCTGGATGGAGGTGTCTAAGCCTGACTGGAGTTTGGGAGCATGGAGCTTCAGAGCAGAGCATGTCCCACAGCAGCCCACAGCCCATGGAGCTGCTGGATTAAATCTCCATTGACAGCAGCACTTCTCCCATCTATGAGTCACCTCCACCACAGCTCTTGTGCACTATACCCCACCCATGGCCAGTCTGACTGCTCCTAGAACATCAACACTTCCTCGTCCATCGGGCACTCTGGCCTTTGCCAAGTGACTCCCAATGCAGCCAGCTACTGCACCAGCCATCCAGAGATGCTGGCACAGGGAATTCATCTTCTGTCTCTGTGGAATCAGGGAGACCAGTGGATGTGGTTTATCTTGACTATAGCAAGGCTTCAGGTATGTGCTCCAACAACATTCTCGCAGGCAACCTAAGGAAATGCCGACTGGATGAATGGACTGTAAGGTGGCTAGAGCATTAGGCTCAGAGAGTAGTTATAAATGGCTCAACGTCTAATTGGCAGCTGGTAGCAAGTAGAGCACCCCAGGGGTCAGTCCTGGGCCAAGTTTTCTTCCATGACCTGGAAGATGGCATAGAGAGCACCCTCAGCAAGTTTGCAGATGACATCAAGCTGTGGGGAGTAGTAGATAAACTGGACGGTAGGGCTAGAATTCAGAATGGCATAGACAGTTTGGAGGATTGAGCCAAAAGGAATATCATGAGTTTCAACAAGGACAAGTGCAAAGTAAAGTCCTGCACTTAGGACAGAGCAATCCCATGCATCAGTATAGGCTGGAGGCTGACTGGCTGGGCAGCAGGTCTGTGGAAAAGGACCTGGGGGTTACAGTGGACAGTAAGCTGAATATGAGCCAGCAGTGAGCCCTTGTTGCTAAGAAAGCTAACAGCATCCTGGGCTGCATTGGTAGGTGTGTTCCCAGTAGGTCAAGGGAAGTGATTATTACCCTCTAATCAGCACTGGTGAGGCCACATTCATAGATTCATAGATTGTAGATTCGGAAGGGACCACAATGGATCATCATGTCTGACCCCCTGCCCCTGGCAGGAAAGAGGACTGAGGTCAGACGACCCCAGCCAGGTGACTATTAAGCCTCCTCTTGAAGACCTCCAAATTAGGTGATAGCACCACCTCTCTTGGAAATGCACTCCAGATTCTGGCCACCCTTACTGTAAAAAATGTCTTCCTAATGTCTAACTTAAATCTACTCTCCAGTAGTTTTCACCCATTCTTCCAAGTTACTCCCTGGGGCACTCTGGTAAATAGCACATCACCAATTCCCTGTTGTCCTACCTTGATAAACTTGTAGGCAGCTACAACGTCTCCCCTCAGCCATCTCTTGTGAAGGCTGAAGAGATCCAGATCTCTCAGCCTCCCTTGTAGGGTCTTGCATGGAGGCCACTAATCATGCAAGTGGCCCTCCTCTGAACCCTCTCCAGATTTTCTGTGTCCCTCTTGAAGTGCAGTGCCCAAAACTGGACACAGGACTCCAACTGTGGCCTGACCAATGCCACATAGAGGGAGAGCATCACCTCCCTTGATCTGTTGGTCATGCATCTGCTAATACACGACAAGGTGTGATTGGCTTTGTTGATGGCCTCATTACACTGCTGGCTCATGTTCATCTTGGAGTCAACTATGACTCCAAGGTCTGTCTCAGCCTCTGAGCTGCTGTGGAGGTCATCTCCCAACCTATAGGTGTGCTGGGGATTCCTTCTTCCTAGATGGAGTACCTTACATTTATCTTTGTTGAAATTACATGTGGAGTAATGCTTCCAGTTTTGGGGGCCCCACTACAGAAAGGATGTTGACAAATTGGAGAGTCCAGCAGAGGGCCACAAAGATGGTGCAGGGACTGGGGGCATGACTTATGAGGAAAGAATGAGGGAACTGGGCTTATTTAGTCTAGAGAACAGAAGACTCAGCGGGGATTGAATAGCAGCCTCCTATTACCTGAAGTGGGGTTCACAAGAGGATGGAGCTAGACTGTTCTCAGTGGTGGCAGGTGATAGAACAAGGAGCAATGGTCTCAAGTTGTGGCAGGGGAAGTTTAGGTTAGATATTAGGAAGAATTTTCTGACTAGGAGGCTGGTAAAACACCAGAACAAGTTACCCAGAGAGGTGGTGGAAGCTCCATCCTTAGAGGTTTTTGAGACCAAGCTAGACAAAGCTTTGGTTGAGAAGATCTAGTTGGTGCTGTTCCTGCTTTGAGCAGGGGCTTGAACTAGATGACCCTGAGGTCCCTTCCAACCCTAATTTTCTATGATTCTCTCTCAGTGTTAACGGACACCGTGGAGTTGATTTATCTCTGTGGGTCTCACCAATTCTGTAGAGTATCGTAGGTGTTGTTGTGGAAACACACGCAACATACTTTTGGGTCAGGTCAGCCAAAGCTTTTATTCAAATGAAAGCTACAGCTGTAGGGGGGACTCCAAAGTGACATGGATTTGCCAAGCATTTGGAAGGGGTTCCCACCCCAAGAGCAAAATCAGGAGGCTTATATACTTTTTAACAGTCGCTTACAACTCACGTGATCATATAGTCAAGTTTGCTAGAAAAAAGCAGCTACAAACACTACCTCATTACTTCTTTGCTGTTACCAGGATGAGAACTATGGGGGAGACGAGGTTAGTTCACAAAGCGAGAAATGGGGGAGAACACTCCTTTCTTGCACCTGGAAATCAGAGTTGTACATACTTTTTTTCTGCTATCTTTAGGGCAGCGGTGAGCGAAGCAGTTGCAGAGGAGTTACAAAGAACAAACACTTTCCCTTATCTGTTCTACCTTGCAGAGCCAGCAATTCCCCACAAAGCAGTTATGTCATCTTATAAATCGTATGATCAAAGTTTAAGGCATTTTTTTTTTTCTGATTCCACAATGTGTATCAGCTGGGGGCTGAGAAATGTTTCCATTTCTATAGTGATACGTGCCGCTTGTTTGTCTGACCCCAGGCATGGAGCTGTCTAGGGACACAGGCAGCGCTGGTGGGGCTTGTCCTCACCTTTGAGCAGCCGCTCAACACCCATGTTCTGAATGCTGCAGTTTAGACAACAGAGGCTTTGTTGCAGATGAACACAAGTACAGCAGGGAACAAGCCTGGACTAAAAACAAACATTATCATTAGGGCCTCCAGTGAACAAAATTTGCTTAACTGCCCTGAATGGGGTGGCTAAGAAGAGGAAGTGGTGCAAGGTGAGCAATGTCACCCTGATCACTGCTGTCCATGCAGGGCAGCTGCCAGTGGCCAGAGTGTTCCTGGGAAGGGGGAAATCCCTAAATAGAAAAGGGGTTCGTAGGCAGGTGCAGTGTTTTCTCTTTGGATGTTGAATACATGATGTGAGAGGCTGAATCCTTATTGGTCCATCCCCATGATGGAAAGAGATGGCAGAGAAGATGGTGTGGTACAACCGACCCCTGAGCTTTACTGTGGGAGAAGAACGAGGCATGTCCTCCTATGCCTCCCTTCAGCTCGTGCTCAAGGACAGCTGGAAGGAAGGTAGGTTTAGAGTGACCCAAGACCTTGCAGTCCCATCAACGAGAACGCCTGAGTTCTGGCTATGAAAAGCTGTGAAAGCTTGGACAGTGTCTTTTGTACAAAAATGCAAGACGGAGCAAGGCTGGGTTGTGGTGACAAGACTGTCCCAAGAAAATCAAACTCTGCTAATGTCTACAACCCATTAAAGTGTCAAGATAGTGGTGCTCGAGGCACTCAATATTAGACTAATGCCATAAATAATAAAAATGATGGTTAAAATTGTTGGCAAAGACCTGACACTCTCATCACATGTTATATCCAAGCTAAGAAAGCCAGAAAAAAGGCATGTTGTCTGCAAGGGGACTAAGTCTACCCAGACAAGGAACTGTGCACATCTGGAATCCAAAGTCTCTTGGACAGGGTGCCCTTCTACCCATGCTGTGACAACCAGGCAGCTCCACACTTCATTTTCTCTACCAACTGCATAACTGCAGTCTATCACTTCTGCTGGTTCAGGTTCCTTCTTCTCTTCAAGGCTACGAGATACAATATCAGGCCTCCACTGCTCTGTCAGCCCACCGCAGCAGTCCTTTGAGAAATGACCTGTCTTCCTGCACCAGAAGCAGACTGTTTCTCATGGTCCGACTCTACTGGGAGGCTGCCTCTTATCCTTTTTCTGTGGGTTTCTGCTCCCTGGGCTCGAGATAGGCCGCTCCTTGCTATATTTGCCGTCTGAGGTGGCAAAGGCCTCAGCTAGCCTCAATGCCTCTTCACAATTCTGTGGTGAGTGTTGCTGAACCCAGCATTGGGTGCAGTCCTTCTAATCCCCCAGGAACTGCTCTAGAAGGATCTGGTCGGCAAGTGCGTCCCTATCGTAGATGGAGGGTCTCACCCACTTATTCATGAGGTCTCTAAGGAGTTGTAACAGGATTTGCAGCCATTGTTTTTCGTGACTTTTCTGGGCTCAAAATAGCCACCTGTAATATTTGGAGTTAATTTCCAGCTGATACAGGATGGCTGCTTTAACTAGCTCATAGTCATGAGTCTCATCTCTGGGTATGGCCCTGTATGTGGCCTGTGCTTTACCCATGACTAAGGCCCCAAGTTGGCTTGCCCAGTACCCCTTCTCTAGTCCAGCCTGTATCGCACTCTGTCTGACTGCTTCAGTATAAGCCTCCAGGTCATGTTCCCAGGTCATCTTAGGCATTTAAAAAAAGAAATGTTGTGTTGCAGCCAATCCTGCTGCCGGGCCACCTGCCGCTGTTAAACATCGAGAATCTGTGTAAGTGCTTGCAGGGTCTGCCGTAATATGTCGGGGTTCGCCATTATTGGCACTTTCATTGCAACTGAGTTGCACCTAGCCAGGTCCTTTTTAAGGGTTTCCGGCCAATGCACCACTTTGTACCCATTGGACTTCAAGTAGCCGTTCATGAGCAGCTTGGGATCAGTTCTTATTATCCCGTCTCAGCATTCTCTCAGGCACTTTCGCTGACCAGGCGTCACCTCCCCATGGAAGCCTCCTATAGTTGCCTGCCGCATCTATGATGTTCTATTTTAGAGTGGGAGTTCCCTTAAGGCTGAGGCTTGCTTGCATGTGCCGTCAGCGGATGTTCCTGGGGCTTCACCTCCCCTACACCCCATCCATACACCAAACAGCTGGATTCACTTGAATGTTAAGCCATCTGAGTGCAACATATACCGGACTCAGTGCCATTACCCTGACCCAGGTTTCTGATGTGTCGATATTATCAGGGTCTCCAATAGCAAACCACTTACTGCCCCATGTCCCTTCCTTCTGGGCTCCGTTCAAGTGTCCAGGACCATGGGCCCTCTGGCTTATGTAGCATGTGGTAGGTTTTAAGAATCCCCACCTGGAGTCCCTGAGGGCCCCTTGATCCCTCAGCCCCAGCGTGTACCTAGTGGCCACTCTCTGCCCTCAGGGACAACGAAAATGCATATGGAAAAAATCAACAAAAAAGAGCTCCAGTGAGGGAATATTCCTTCTCCCTACTCGCACATCAAGGGTCTGTCCCTTCCCAGCTCTGTCTCTGGATGCTGCTTTGTTAGGGTTCTGATAGTTTCTGGGACCCTGATGAACCGACAGGCAGCTTGTCCAGTGGTGGCATGTTCCCAGCCACCATGCGAGTTGGAGATAAATATCCCTCTGTTATGGGGTCACTTCTCCAGGGTCACAGCTGGGTTTCCCCAGTCTCTTCCACATCTTTCCTTTTGACCACCAGGACATTTCAAGACAAACCTATAAAAAGTGGATTGAATACCGGAAAGATGTCCTGTACGTGACATCCACATGTTTCTAAAAACAGGTAACCAATGTCTAAGGTGTCACAAATGTTTCTATAATTCAGTGTGTGACGGGGTGGCTGGTAGTGACTTAGCCCAGGGGTTTTGAAAGGGTAAAAGATGACTGGAGGGCTTGGGATTCCCTTTCCTCACCGATTAGGCTCCAGAGACTCACCCTCCATGTCCCCTGATTGGCCCCTTGGGTCACCTGGAGGGGGATAAAAGAGGCAATGTGGCTGACTCAGGGGAGATCAGCAAGGGACCATAAGGAAGTGTTTCAAAGAGCTGGCAAAGAGCTGGGTCACCGAGGCAGGAGCAGTTGCCCCAGAAGAGCCTGAAGGAGTGGGACCTGCAGGCAGAAGTTGGACCTTCAGCAGCGCAGCATGCAGCCGGCAGGAGAGGCTCCCCGCTGGGCTCCAGGAATGCCTACGAGAGGCTGCAGCCAGCAGGAGAGGCTCCCCAGATCCAGCAGGGATCTGAGCAGCAACCTGAGAGGTTCCCAGATCTGGTTCCAGCTCCTCCAATAAGAGGTCAGGAAGCTTGACATGCGGCAGGGGTTCCTGGAAGGTCAAGACCCCTAGCAGCTTGGTACAGTACTAGCACTGGTGGCTGTATGGTAGAATTTCTGCCTACCATGCAGGACAGCTGAGGTCAAATCCCAGCTGGGTTGACTTGGGGTGAGTGAATTAACAGGGAGAAATTCTTGTTGCAGTGGAAAGGGGCCATTGTGTTTTCTCCCCCTCCAGGTACCTAAGCCCTATATTCCTTGTCATTTGACATTTTGTATTTTGTGCCTTTATATTTCACCAACCAGTATTGTTCTGCTGTTTGTGTTTTATATTTTGGTTAACCCTGTCTTTTGTCAACTGGATGAATATGTCTATGATTGTAAGTGTATAACCTTTGTTGACTCCTGTCCCCTTGGGGCATTGTAGTGTCCCCTGTACCCCCTGGTTTATACTGGTTATGTTCCCAGTACTGTTCTCTCATTAAAAGGTATATGGTTAAGTCCCCATTGGTGGTCTAGCTCTGCTCTATAGGGGGAAGAGAGTCCCTACACCTCCCACAGCACTTGTGCACCTGCTTTGATCCCTTCAATTGGAGAGGGGGTACCTCTTGGAGTACTGCCCGGGTTACATTTTGGGGGCTCATCCAGGATCCCCACGTAGTGGGTGCTAGAATATTATTCAAGTGCTGTGTACCCCTGTAGAGAGAGAGAGAGAGAGCCACCAGGAGACATGTCCAATGACGACCAGTTTGCCATACCCTCCAGGAGTGATGGGACGGTGCAGGGGGGAGCGGGGCAAACTGCTGGTACTGAGGCTACCCCAGAATGGGTGAGGGTTTTCCAGCAGATTCTGCAGGAAGTGACCCATTCCTCCAGTGACCAGGCAGCCTATAAGAGACTCCAGAGTTTCTCAGGAACTCTTCCAGTCCCTGCAGGGTTGGAAGGATTCGAATTTTGGCTCTTCCATATACAAGAAACTTTACTGACTTGGCAAATACCTAATGAGGATAAGTGATGCCATCTGCTGGAGGTCCTGAGGGATTGTGAGGACTGCCAAACTCCAGAATCCTGTTATCACTACCCAGCAATGTGTGCAGGTCCTTCAGGTTGCTTTTGGCCAACCCATAGGGAGTGGGGGGGCGTACTACAAATTGCTGGGAACTTTCCAGCACAAGGGCTCTTTCAGCATATGTCCTGCGCTTAGAGCCAGTGTTACAATGCCTGGTGACACAAGGAGCACTTAGTGTCACTGACACTGATCAGATACGGCTCCGGCAAATTCGTATTGGAGCACAGTATAGCTCGGACTTACTCCAGAACCTCAACTTAGTGGGGAGCAGGAGCAGCCCATCTGACTTCAGTCACCTCCTCCAAGAGATTCGTGGAAAGGAAGAGAGATCCAGACTCAGAGAAACTATGTGGGTCGCAGAGGATGTTTCCCCCCAGAGAGGACCCGTGGGTCAGGTGCTAATGGTGGCTCCCCATGAGGATACATTGGGAGTGGAGGAGGAGCCTGTGGCTCCAGCACTAGCAGCTGCCATGGCCAGAACCCCCTCAGGGGTCAGCCCTTGCCCGTCATTGTGCCTCAGGAGGACCTCGGCCCCATACCCGCTCTAGGGCCCCAGGGTTCTGCTATAGATGTGGGGAGCCGGGACACATGGCTTGGGAGTGCACCCAGCCTGAGAACCCTGAATTGGTATTTGGAAGGTTAAAAGGGTGGTGGGCAGTGGGAAAAGGGGAAGGGGCAAAGCAATGGAGGTGGCTCTGTTCTGGACCCAGACAGACTCCTGCACATTACCCTCAGTAAAGTCACAGCCAAAGGGGCTAGTGGGACCCTGTGCAGAGGTCCCCGTGACTGTGAATGGTCGCCTGTGCTGAGCCATTCTAGACAGCGGGTCCCAGGTTACCATGCTATTTGAATCCTTTTATAAGGAACATCTGAGACACTTGCCTTTGCTTCCCCTTATGGGGCTGGGATTTTGTGGCTTAAGCTAGGAACAGTATCCTTACAGGGGTTATATGAATGTGAGGCTAAAATTCCCTGCTGAAATAGCTGGGGTGGATGAACAAGTGTCAACCATCACTCTAGTATGCCCTGATCTGGGGTGGATAAAAAAGGGACACTCTCGTTGTAGGGACCAACACCAGCCTTTTCCTGGTTCCTGTAACACCGATGTAGCACTCCATCAAACAAGTGACCTCAGCAGGCCAGTGCCTATTGGCACCCCTTTGGTCACCCCATTCACCCCCACCCCCTTGCTATGGCACTGGGCAGAAGGTTGGATTAGATGACCTCAGGTCCCTTCCAACCCTAATTTCTCTGATTCTCTGATTCTGCAATTTGACCTCAGGACAGAGGAAGGCAGGAGGCCTGAGACATGACGGGCAGTGCTCAGAGAGGCCAGGATGGGGACGCTTCCCTTTTCATGGATTTCAACACGTACCTAGGAGGATTAATATCAGGGGAGAAGGGGTTTGCATCAGGAGAACACATTGATGGTCCACGTAGAGGGACCGACATTGCCCTCATTTCCTCCCGGAGTCCTGGAGTAGAGAAGGAAAGGTATTCTTGTCTTGGCTGTGAAACCTGATGGCCCAGTGGCTTGGGAGGGGTCACCAGACTCATGGGCATGCCCAGAAGAGTGTTCCCATGAATGACATACCAGCAGTCTTCTTCAAGCTTATTGCTAGCCAAAAGATGTTGCATGACTTAGTGGACTAGGTAATAAGATGTTGTAGGGCATGAACACTGTGAGTCACAAGAGTTGCATCTTCTGTAAACTACAGGTCCCTTCTGATGATTTCCTTCATTTTCATTTAGCTCTGACCCTTGCAATGTTAAACAGTCCTCCATCATGTCTAGTGCTGAGACAGACACCCTCTCAAACATCACAGAACACATGTTGAAGCAGGAATAAGAAGTAAATTTATAAACAACATGGGAGCCAGTGCACAGCCTCACTTCACTCTGTTGCTGATGTTGAACAGGTCAGACCTTGATTTTCATACATTACAGTTGCCTTCATCCAATCGTGTAAGGATTTCACAAGTTTTAGCAGTAAAGGTGGACAACCAAGCTTCTTTAGAACAGTGTAATGTTCTTACCAACTAATCATATGAAAGACTTCTGTTAAATCTATAAAAGCCATGTATGGTGGGATATGCTTCTCTCTGCATTTTCCCTGCAGTTGCCTTATAGAGAAGACTATATCTATGGCGGACCTCTCTGAGCAGAAGCCAGACTGGCTCTCAGGATAGGTTTTCTCAGCTAATGAATGGCAGCAGTACTTCCAAATGGTCTGGAAAGCAGTCAATGATCCCTTACCAGGTGATCCCTAACCAGGGCTGCTTAGAAATCTTGGTGGTTGCCTCAGGGCCCTTATGCCTCTCTCTGATCCCTGTGACCATCTTGCCAACACCTTCAGTGCATAGGCCTAGGCAGAGTTACAGAGGAGTGGAGGTTGCCACAGACCTGTCATCCCCCCTTTAGATCACAGCCAAAATCCTACGGCCAGAATAAGTCTAGACATTCAGTGACACAGAAGTGGTAGCTGCTGCCAGAGAGCAACCTGAATAGAGCTGCTAACTGCCTGTTGCTTCAGCATGAGCGTCTTCTCTGTTGGGGTGAGGTCCCTTCTCCTTTCTTCATCAAGAACTGCCCACAAGGCAGTGGAGGATGCAGTTTAACGTCATGCCCAGGACAAATGGCATGTCAGGCAGAGGGCCACCAGGCCACAGACAAACTGCCAGGGAGTCAGAGAAAGGCCTCGTCTGCGAGGGCAAAAATGGCAGTCAGGAGTTTGTTTATCTGGTGTTGTACTATTCAGGCAACCGTCGATCATCTTGATCATGGTTTACATGCAGGAGGTCTATATGACCATCACACCAAGACCATCAGCACATACACCTAGGCAAGAGGATGGAGGAGCAAAGCCTGCCGTAGACCTACCACCCCCGCTTCAGACCATCGAGACAGAATCCAAAGGCCAGAACAAGTCCAGACATTCAGTGCCTTCATGGTTCTGCCATCTGGTGCCAGAGAGTGACAGATAGAGCTGCTGCTGACTGCTGAGCACCTCTGCGAGGGCACATTTCTCTCAGGATGGTGTCCCTTAGTCTGTCTTCAACCAAGGAGTACCCACAAGGCAGCATGGCTTAATTGTACTGTATATCTGTATAGAATAGAAACCTTTAATATTTATAAGCAAATATATCACCTGAGTCGTCATAACTGTCATGTGATTACATGTTCTCACCTGTCCCTACAAGAGGTATAAACACCTGCCATAACACATATCTCAGGGCAAGAGAGTCCTGTTATAAGGGCTCTCTCATACAAAACATGGTTTTTCTTGCTGTCTCCTCACTGTTTCTTGGGGAGAGGGTGGGCACAGGGACTGGCTGATTCAGAGGGTGGAGAATAGGGCAGGGCTTTCCCTTCTAGAGGGCACTAGCAATGATCTGCCTCAGGCAGGGGCACCGGGTGACTGCAGGGCAAGGAAAGGACCAAGGGGCTTTTCCACACCCAGGGCTATTAGTGGAGCAGCTCCCCCATCCTGTAGATACAATGTGCCCTTTCCTCTCCCCGCAGCAAGTTCAGGTTTTGTTGAGCATACTATTTCCTAGGTTGGATCCATTTGCGGGAATGAGCTGCTTTCCCATTTTGCTAAGCTGCTGGGAAGGGCCTGCTTGTCATGAGTGCAAGATGCAGGAACCTACTAGGATCACTCCAACATGGAAGGATCTGAAATCTCCATGTAACATGCTTGTACTATACAAGGGATTTTTTTCAAAATGTTTCTGGCTGGGGGAGGGTCAGTGAGACCCATTGAGCATGCTGGGTAGGGGAATGGGGGTGGCTGGCGGCCCTGTTGGAGGAAGGGGTAAACTCTGTCCTAGCAGTCCAGTTTGAAAGCGTGTGGCACTGAGCTCACAGGGGAGTGTTGCAAGGAAAGCCTCTGTGAAGAGGCAAGGGCTGGTTGACCGTCATGGAAACAGTGACTGAGCAGGGCTGGGTGAGCCCAGGCTTTTGCTGGCAGAGGGGGTTAATCTGCCCAGTGTCCCAGGAAGTGAAGAAGGTTAAGGAGAAATGTTAATGACTTCTCTCCCAGCCAGAGAAACGTGCGTCCTGTTCTGAGTGCCTGCTGGGAAAAGAAACCACATGAGTACGTTGGATCTGCCCATTGGCACCACAAAGCATGGATTCATTCTGTGCTAACCTGGCTCAGAACATGAGGAGTTTAAAGGAAGATAAAGCTGGTTAGCAGCTTCTTGGTCAATAGGTGTGTGTGTGAGTATGTAGTGATTTGTTCTTGTAGCAAAAGGGCTGGCTCATGTGAGTGACAGTGATGGACACAGCCAGCTCCAAAAATAGGTTTTTTCATAAACACTCTCAACTAACAAAATAGACAATCTAGATTGACAGGGGAAGCGGAGGTACGTGCGACCCCCCGCCCCCCCCCGGAAGTCTGGGGAAGCCTAGGCAGTATGTGGAGGCCCTCAGAGCCTCAGGGCTGGCTTCGCAAAGGCCTTACGCTCCACCTGGGCACAGAATTTCTCAGGGACGCTAGTGGCTCTGGAAATCAAAAAAACCAAACAAACTGGTAAGAGCCTTGGACCACTGCCATGGAGTAGGATATGGTATGGGGCCACCTGCCATGGGACCTCCAGCTACACCAGGGCCCAGATCTAGACACAAGGGGCCAGCAAGACATGTGGCGCCTCTGACCCCCGGGAGCAGGGGGTGACCCAGCAACAACCCCCAGGGCTCACCAGTTACTGCTCCGTGGGGGGTGATACCCGCTGCCCTCCACTGCCCCACGTTATATGGGGGGGCTTGTCATGAGCCCCCTGAAGCCCCAAGGCCACTGCAGGAGCTGATGAGTTCAGGTGGGTTTTTTTGGTGGGGGTGGTTCTTATGTTACCCTGCAGGGTCAGGCCAACTCTCAGGATCTCAATATTGCGCTGTTAGACAGGAGGGTATGACACAATTGCACATATACAAACACACAAATCAATTAGGTGCATACACACACACACACACACACTACCAACTCAGGCACATACACATCCAAACCAGCCTAGGCACATGGATACCTATCACCAATTCAAGCACATACACACTACACACCAAAAATTAGGCAACAATCAGTTGTCAATACCCACACACTCCGCACTCATACACGAATCATTACTTTGTATATCGTGCACACAATGAATATACATATATATGTGTGTGTGTGTATTCACCAGTTCACACACATACCACCCACATACACATACACACAGGTGAGTTCCTAACTTGGATGGTGCGGTATGTATGTGTGTGCTTGGGGTACTTGGGATACCTGAGGGAAAGTTAAGGTGAGAGAGAAAGTGTAAGAAGTGAAAGTTGTTGGAACCAGGATTAGAACTGGTAGACTAGAGAGAAGCTGGGCTGAGGCTTGGGGTTGGAAACTGAAGCAGAAAGCTGGGAGCTTGGGGATGGAAACTGAAGCAGAAAGCTGGGAACTTGGGACTGGAAACAGAAGCTGAAAGCTGGGAGCTTGGGGCTGGAAACTGAGGCAGACAGCTGGAAGTTTGGGGACAGATAAGTGGTGGCAAGGAGGAAATAGTCAGAAAACAGACAAAAACCCAACTCCAGGTTTCAAAATAACAGGTTTATTAAACAGACAACACACTACACAGCCCCATGAAGTTATTGGTTCACACACACACACACACACACACACACACACACACACACACTCACAATGACAGCAGAAGAAAGAGACTCAGTGAAAGGGTTGGAGTCCAGGTAGGGAAGAGAAACAGAGTCCAAGTCCTTGGTTGAAGATAGGGTAGGGGTGATAGCTACCTATCCAGGCTGAAAAGGGGTCTTTGTCCAGCAGGTGTTGTTCGGGGGTGGGGAGTGGCATGGTGCTGGTCCAAATGGAGAGGGCGTCCCAAGGAGTCAGTCCCCACTACCCCTTTTTATGGGGCAGACTACCTATAATCTCCTATGGGGAGGGCCTGTCCAGGCAATGTCAGTCCTGTTCCAGAGGGTTTCCAGGTGTTCATGCTGAGCATGTGCAGCCTTGGCACAATGGTGGGTTGCCTCATCTTTTGTTTCTTGAATGCTGAGGGTGGTTCGAAGGGCTGGGTCATTGGTCCAGGTATTGGTTTTGAAGGTTCGGTCATTCAAAAGGAACTATTTTTAGGCCTACTGCCATTGTCTCTCAAGCACCCTCATTCATCCCCATTCATTCAGAAACCAAGTTACATAGGAGGGGTAAGTAGGAGTCATAGGTTACACAACAGGCCATGGAGACAAGATAGAGACTTGACAAACAAAATGGAAACTGGACATAACTTATGCTAACTTACATATGTAGGCCTAAATCATATAGTATCAGCAAAACAGCAATATAGAACAGTAAAACGCAATATAAACAAAATAATCATACAATATAAAGAAGGAGAAAAAAACAAGACAAATACAACTTGCTACCAAAATAAAACACTGAAGCTTATTCTATGTCTTAGCTCACTTATATATATGGAATAGAGAGGGAGAGAAAAAGTCAGAAACGGTTGGGGAAGGGGAGGGAATGCATTTTAAAAGAAAAAAAAAAAAGAAAAACTGAGGGTTTTGCTACACCTAAAGGGCCAGAGCTGGGGTAGGCGGAGCAACTGGGAGGGGGGGCTGGGGGGGGACTCGTGGCAGAGCCCCCCATGCAGCATGGGGCAGTGGGGATCACCCCCCTGCACAACAGCACATGCTGAGTAGGGGCTTTTTTTTAAAGCGCCAGGAGCAGGGGCAGGCGAGGCAACCATGGCGGGGGCTGGAGGACTGGGCGGGGGTCAGGGGGCTGGAGCAGGTAGGGGATGGGGCCTAGTAGGGGTCCCCCCCATGGTCCCCTCCCCCCTCTTCCAGCTTCCCCTCCCCCGCCCCCTACTTACCAGCTCGGAGTCTGGATCCAGCTCACTGCTGCAGCGGGTGGGGGACTGCCCGAATCATTGATGCTCACCAAATCTGAATTGATTCAGAGAGCTTTGAATCGATCTGGATCTTTTTATTGGTTCCCTGATTTGATTCAGGTTTGTAGATTCGGCCACCTAATCGGGCCAAATCTCCTCCAAATCGAATTAGCACCCAAAGCTTCACACAGCCCTACTAAGCAGGTACAGTAGTTTCCCTAAAAGGAAAGAAAACCAAAAACAGAATAGAACTGGAGTACCTTATCTAAAAAGATGAGGTAAGAAACTTGAGGATTGGACACTTTGAGATGAGAAAGATACAAAAGTAGTAGATAAGCAAAGAGACTAGGGGAGATCATGCTCAGGGGCAACCAGCATGGGTTCACCAAAGGCAGGTCCTGCTAGACCAACCTGATTGCCTTTTATGACCAAGTAACTAAATCCTTGGATGATGGTGTTGCTGTGAACATAGTCTTTCTAGACTTTAAGAAGGCCTTTGACACTGTCGCTCACCCCATCCTCATCAGTAAATTAAGTGACTGTGGCATTGATGTCCGCACAGTTGGATGGGTAAAAAATTGGCTGATGGGGCACACCCAGAGAGTACTGGTGGACGGGTTGTACTCAACCTGGCAAGATGTGAGCAGTGGGGTACCCCAGGGCTCAGTCCTCAGGCCCGCACTGTTTAACATGTTCATCAGTGACTTGGACAAGGGGGTGAAAAGCACACTGTCCAAGTTTGCTGATGACACTAAGATGTGGGGCAAGGTGGACACACTTGAAGGGAGAGAGAAACTGCAACTAGATTTAGACAGACTACTAAAGTGGGCAGACGAGAATAGGATGGGGTTCAACGTAGACAAATGCAGGGTGCTGCACCTTGGGAGAAGGAATCCACAGCATACATACAGGCTGGGGAGTTCCCTTCTTGAAAGCACAGAGGCAGAAAGGGATCTCGGAGTCATTATTGGCTCCAAGATGAACATGAGCTGCCAATGCCAGACCGCAGCCGGCAAGGCCAGCCATACCTTGTCATGCATCCAAAGGTGCATCTCAAGCCAGTCCAGAGAGGTGATACTCCCCTTCTATGCGACACTGGTCAGGCCACAGTTGGAGTACTGCGTCCAGTACTGGGTGCCACACTTCAAAAGAGATGTGGCCAGTCTGGAGAGGGTCCAGAGGAGGGCCACCCATTTGGTGAGAGGGCAGCAGGACAGGCCCTACGAGGAGAAACTGAAGGACCTGAACCTGTTCAGCCTCAGCAAGAGGAGGCTGAGGGGGGACCTGGTGGGCAGAACTGCCTTGTGGGCAGTTCTTGATGAAGAAAGGAGAAGGGACCTCACCCCAACAGAGAAGACGCTCATGCTGAAGCAACAGGCAGTTAGCAGCTCTATTCAGGTTGCTCTCTGGTGGCTGCCTACAAACTCATCAGGGGAGATCAACAGCAAATAGGCGGAGCTCTTTTCTCCCCAGCACCACCTGGGGTGATGAGGAACAATGGTAATAAGCTGATGGAGAATAGGTTTAGGTTAGAGATCAGAAGGCAATATTTTACAGTTAGGGTGGCCAAAATCTGGAACCAACTTCCCAGGGAGGTGATCCTCGCCCCTACCTTGGGCAAATTCAGGAGGAGGTTGGACGATCACCTGTCTGGGGTCTTGTGAACCCAGCATTCATTCCTGCCTGTGGCAGGGGTCAGGCTAGATGATCTGTTCAGGTCCCTCCTGACCCTAGCTACTATGAAACTATGAGACAGGGTATATCTGTTTTGCCACCCTGGGGAGACAGGAGCAACCTTGGAATTCTTGTTCGAACAACAAGGAATCCAGAAATTAACATCCCGCACACCCAGCAGAGGATCTGAGGCCAGTACCACCGAAAGTCACTGTTGTAACATCAAAGGAACCGCTTACCAGGTCATATTGCAAGGATAATTAACTTGTAATAAGCCTAGGGGCTACTAACAAAGTTCACTTGATATCAAATAAGACAAGGGGCCATGTCCATCCTTGGGGGTCTCTGATAAAAGGAATCCTGAGGCAACACTCCACCCCACAAAGTTCTGCCCGGACTGGCAGAGTGCAGTCTCAAACCAGGTCTGAGGCTTCTTTTTTTTCTCCTCTTTCTCTTTCTTTGCCCTGAGCAGGGGTGGGGCAAAAGCCATTCCTAACAATTATTTGATTGGTGGATGGGCTCCACGAGTCACAAAGAAGATTCTCCGAGCCCAGGCATGCCGGGCTGTAAGTTTGCCACACTCTCCCTTGTGGAACCCTTCACGGTCCTCAATGAAAGGTGGCCATGAGCCTGACAGTTACTGGGTCCACAGAGTAGAGATGGGCACCTCTCCTGACATCCTAGGGGCATCATATGTAAACCGCCTCACAGGCCATCTGTCACGCCTGAGGTGAGTAGTGCTGTCTTGCTCGGGACTCCATGGAGGCCCAGGGGATGTGGGCTTCATCTCATTTCTGGGGTCCCCTCTACTGATGGATGGAAGCAGTAAAGCTGTCTCTCTGTGACAGCATGCAGTTAAGTTGCCCTCTCCGGTAGCCCCTGCAGGTGAAGTTCCATGAACATCAGCCCCCTGATTCGGCTTACCTTCCGGGGTGGGAGGCCCCAAGCTAGGGTGGATTTCGGAAGGATACCACCCATCACAGTCCAAGTTGGAGTCAGATTCCTCCGGCACCACTGCAGACAGAGGATCTGGTTTAGATGTGCTGTCCCAGCGCAAAGGTCGAAATCAGGCCTGAGGGGGCCTGCGGGGGTATTCATTCAGCAGACAAGGCCCCTCCCATTCCCCGATAGGCAGTAGGAGGTTTCTATGGACAACCTGCTTTCATCTGGGCCCAGCCTCCGGGACAATTTTGTATACAGGTAGATTCCTGATCTGCCGAATTATGGTATAGGGCTCGGCCCTCCACTGGTCTTTTGTTTGTTGGTCAGTCCTAGATTGCCTATGTGGTGGGAGAAACCTCCCTAAGGTCCGTTGTTTAGCTGTAATTTGATTGACAGACAACGCGGGTAAAGAAAGACAGCTGTTTATTTGCTCGAGCAAAGACCATAAAGCCAGCAAAAGGCAAAATGGCCCCCCCTCAAGGGTGAGGCGATCTTTTATACTTCTTACAACAAAGCAAGACTATATGGTTAACAAAAAGCAATACTTGGGGCGGTGCCCTACAAATCTTTGTAACAGCATATTTCTATTAAGCTGAACTAGCACTTTTTAAAAGCTAAAAGTTAAGTAACAGTAACATTATGTTAGCAAAACCTTACACAGTAGAAGATACTTCTCAAGGACACAACCAGTAAGCTCAAACAATGGTTTCTCTGTCTTATCTTACTTCTAGCTGTAGCTGATTTTTTTTTTAGCACACAGACACAGATTCACTTTTTAACTCAGAAAATGCTTGTTGCGGTTAAAATGATTACTTGACACAAGCAAAGGCCTAGCTATCATTCTGCCTTGTGGTCAGCTGCATTACTAGGCCACAGGTCATGCCTTGTATTCAGCTGTAAAGCTAATACTTCTTAAAAATCCAAATTATTGTTAACCTAACAGTATGCTTTCAGAAAACTATTCTATTTCAGGGCAATGACAAACCTGCGGACTACACCTAAAGGCACCAGGGCACAACCCTACTCATGAGCATCATAATTTCTCTTGTGGCACTGTTGATTTCTTCCTGTGGCTTCAGCCGCTAGGTGATACACCCGCCTCAGTTGGTCCTGCAACTGTTGGGCATACTGCCCATTAGGCCTGTACAAAGCGGCTAGTATTCACTTTGTGTTCGGATTTGGCCAATTTGGGGGACAGTGATTTGATTCGGTGATTCGAATCTCTGTCCCGAATTGATTTGGCCGAATCTGATTCGGAGATTTAGCTACTGCTGAATCTCCGAATCACACAGGCCCATCCCCCACCCACTCTCCCGCCCTGGCAATGGCTGCCCTGCCCACTCCAGCTCCCAGCACTTTGAATAAAAAAGCCCCGACTCACTGGGTGCTGCCAGGTGGAGGGGGGGGCGATCCCCACTACCCCCACTGTCCCCCACTGCTTGGATGGCTCTGCACAAACCCCCCAACCCCTGCCCACTTTCCCAGCCCCTGCATGGCTGCCCTGCCCCACCAGCCCAAATGGTTGCAAGCTCTGTGTGGTGTGCAAGTATGCTGTTCGGGTTGGAAGGTTTTTTCTCTTTATACATCTCACACAGGTGAGGCATTTATCTTTCACATCCTCTGCCATCCGGGGCCAGAAAAACCATTCCTGGGCTAGAGTCAGGGTGCATTTCACACCCAGGTGACCAAAGTCGTCATGCAGAGCCCTGAGTGTGAGCACCTGCTGCTTCTTGGGAAGGATCAGTTGCAGCAGCGTCCTTCCCTCTGGATCTTGTACTTCATGGTGTACAAGATCAACCCATCAATGAGCCACATCCTTTCCTTCTCTCTCACCAGAAGATGGGCCATAGAGGTGACTTTCTCAATGCTGAGAGCGTGCTCAGTGCTCTTCTGTCAGGCCCACAACATGTCCCTCACATCAGGGTCTTGCTCATGGACCCTGTGCCACTCAGTTGCTGTCATTTGGGGAAGAATAACAGGGGTCAGGGTCATATACTGTATCCACGCCTGTGGGATCCTGTTAGGTGGTATTCCTAGGATCTCAGCCGCACAGACCGTGTTCACTTCCTCAGCCACAGGGTTACCTGCAGGCAAATCACAGGGGTCTGGACTGTCTCTGGGAGCAGCACGTCCCGGTCAGTTGGGGACGCCAGCCTTGAGAGGACATCAGTGTCAATGTTCCGCCGCCCTGCCCTGTAGTGCTGGTTAAATGAATAGTCCGCCAGAGCAGCCACCCACCAATGCCCAGACACATCCAGCTTTGCGCTGGTCAGTATGTAAGTCAAGGGATTGTTATTGGTCCATACTTGGAACATGGGTCCATACAAGTAGTCCCTGAACTTCTTAGTGATGCCCCACTTGAGAGTCAGGAACTCGAGCTTGTGTGCCAGGTGTCAGGTTTCACTGGGTGCCAAACTTTGACTGGCATAAACTATTGGGCATCGCCGTCCTTTATGCAGTTGATATAGGACATCCCCCAGCTCTGATAGACTGGCGTCTGTGTGCAGAATGAATGCACGATTCAAGCCGGGATACACCAACATGGGTGCTTCCATAAGGCACTGGATGATTTCGCAGAACACATCCTCACACTGAGGTCCCACTGCGACCCGAAAGGCTCTGTGGGGCTGCACAGCCTCTGAATCCCTCGGGTCATGTCTCAGGTTCCCCTCTTCTTAGAGGGCTTTCCTATTTGGTGCATTTGGGTGAGCTGGTTCAGGGGCCTTGTGATGGCTGCATAGTCTGGTACAAACTTCCTGGAAAGCCCGGCAAACCTTAGGAATCTCTTAAGTTTCCTGCAGTTGGAAGGATGTGGCCAAATGGTCACAGCCTTGACCTTTTCTGGGTTGGTGCTGAGTCCATTTTGGAATATGATGTGTCCCACATATTTGATAGCAGCCTAGCAGAATTTGTACTTGTCAAGCGCCAACTTAAGCCCAGCAGCTTCAAGACAGTCTAGCATGCAGAGAAGCCTTTCATCGTGCTCCTTGAGGGTTTTCCCAAACACTATGAGGTCATCCAAATACACCAGCACCTGGGTTAGGTGCATATCTCCAACACTTTTTCCATTAAGCGCTGAAACATGGCCAGGGGCCCCCAAGATGCCCTGTGGCATGTACTCAAACTGGAAAAACCCCAGTGGGCAGATGAATGTGGTTTTTTCTTTATCTGCGTTTCTCAGTGGGATCTGGTAATAACCGCTGAGAAGATTCAGCATGGTGAACCATTTGCTGTCCCCAAGACAGTCCAGGGCCTCTTGCACTCAAGGGACAATGTATTGATTGACCACTGTGCAGGCGTGTGTAGACAAAATGATATTTCCCGTTTACACCAACACAACTGCATTTGTGTTTGCACAACCCAGGATTTCCTGCCACTCTAAAAGTCCTTTTAGCGCCTTTAACTAACGCTACTCGGAGATGTGTTATTTTTCAGTGTTCCCCAGTTACGTCGCCCCAGCTATGGATTTGTTCATGCAAGCAGCCAGAGACTCCAAAAACTTCTAATTAATCCCCTTCGCCATGACGTGGTGCTGTGTTCGGTCTTTAGTCAGTAGGTGCTGCTGTGTGGGGTTTTATTTACCCTCTTTCACTCCTCCCTCAGAGCACACAATGGAGTGGCCACAGGTATGGGTTAGGTCTGGTCAGCAAATTATTATTTTTATTTTAACAAAAGAAAATGGGGGAGAAAGTCAATATTTCCTTAATTTACTACCCCCTCTTAATTCTTCTGCCCCCCCTGCCACCTATAGTGTATGCCCTCCCGCCCCCACCCATGTACCCTCTTGTCCTCCTGCCCCTGCCATGTACCCTCCACCTGCGCCCCCCACATCCCTTGTCATGTGCTGCTACTGCAGTGAATGTAGCTCCTGATGACAGCTGCAGCATCACCGGAATGGTAAGTTTTTTGCAAGTAGTTTGAAACTTCGGAGTGAGTGGTTACATGACTTCCTTCAGTATTGTAAACCTTCTGAACTTCATCACATTCCATTTCAGAACCATGACCAAAAGCCCAGGGGCAGGATGCTGCCTGCAGGCCAGGATATGCAGTGTTCCCATACTTAGGTAATATGTCCCACTAAGCTTGCGGTGGGGGGGAGGTGGGGTGGCAAAAGTTCCATTTTTAGACTGTGCTCCAAACCCCTCTCCTCTTCCTCTTCCTCCCTACCTGCAGAAAACTTTCACAGGTGGAACTCACTGGGGGTGGCAACCAGTAAAAATAAAAAATAAAGAGAGTGAAAAAAAAAGACCTATATTGTGCAGATTTGCAGTTTTTATTTTTTACATTTTGTATATATTTTATATTGTAACAGTGCTGGGGAGGAAGATCCCCGTTTCAAATAAAATGTTTTGAATAAAGTGTTTTATTTTTGCTCTATGCATCATGTTTTCTTGGGGGGGATGGGGGGGTCTTTTGGAGACTGCACCCGCCTCAGCATAGGGATGCTGTGCTTTGGGGGATTTATGGAGTCATGGCATTACTGGAAAGAGTTGCAAAGAGTTGCAGGGTGAACTGTTATCAGAGGGAGGTCAGATGCTTGTTAAGTGCTAGGGTGCAACCAGCATTTCTTGTAAGAAAAAAGACTAAACAACCCCACCCACACCCAACAGCAAGCAGGCAATCTGCTAAACTTCTCAATGCATGGACTTCCCAAGATCTTTAGTCTTTAGCAAGTCTTTAATGCATTATAATCAGGGATCCTGGTTTTCTCTGATTAAAAATTGCAAATTCTCTAATTAAAAGCCCCAAATCTGTGATAAAAATTACAGGCCCCCCACAGCCCCTCCCAGTGCTGCTGGTGCCCCGCACTCCCCCCCACAGTCTCAACAGCCCTCCTGATGCCCCTTGCAACAGCCCGCCAGACATGCACACACAGACACTGACACCCAACCCTGAAGGTGCGGGGGGGAGGGACAAGGCAGGGCGTGGGAAAGGGAAGGTGCTGGGGGGGTAAATCAAGAATGGCGGGTGCCCCTGTGCCCACACCCAGGAGCAGGGCTGGGGAGTGACGGCAGGGATGCCACTCTGTGGGCTACTGCCCAGCCTGACAGGAGGTTCGCACGCAGAGGCCGCCACCGCAACTCTGCCACTGAGCCCTGCGCTACCATCTCATGGTCACCTGAATGACTTTGTGGGTAAGTGGCACAGGGTGCAGCAGCAGCAGTGCAGTGGCAACCACCGTGTGCAGGCCACATATGTGCTGCCTGGCCAGGGGGCGTGAAACAGGGGCTTGCATTCAGCAGCATGGCCCGCAACCAGCTACACGGCTCCATGGTGGCATCTGCATGCAGGGTGGGGGGGCTTTTTAGGCAAGCACTGCCACCGCAGACCCATGCCCTTCTCCCCTAGATCCTAGAGGTAAGTGGGGCTTGGGGGCTGGGGGGCAGGGCTGGGGAAGATGGTTTGGGGGCTGAGGGAGCAAGGGGTGCTTCCGGCCCCAGGTGGCACAATGCAGCTGGAAGCAGGGCCAGAGGGTGAGGGCAGGGGTGCCCCTCTGTGGGGAGGCTTTGCAGGCAAGGGAGGCAGGGCGCAGTGTGGTGGTGCCCACCATGTGCAGGCTGCACACATGCTGCCCAGCCAGCTCCCCAGGGGAGAGGGAGAGGGAGGCTGGCATGTGGCACAGCTCTGTGACTGGCTCTGCTGCCACAGCGAGGGATGGGGGATGGGGCGGGGGCTTGAGCTTGCACACGACGCTGCCGCTTACCTGGAAGCCTGTTATGGCAGTGATTGCCACTGCCTCCAAAACCTCTCATTGCCGCCACAGAGCTCTGCCCGGAGCTGTGTGGCCGGCCACCAGGCGGCACGGCTCTGTGGCGGTAGCAGGAGGTTTTGGAGGCAGAGGCAGTCATCACTGTCATGGGCAGCTGTTGCCACTTGCTTGTGGGGCTGCTCATGCCAGCGGTGACGACTGCTGCGTGCAAAACCTCCCACTGCCACCGTGGAGCCATGCTTGGAGCTGTGCAGCCGGCAGCAGCAGCACAGCACAGTGTGGTGGTGAGGATGGCTGTGTGCCACCTGGCCACCACCCGGCTGCTGGCTGCATGGCTACAGCGGCAGTGGGAGGTTTTGGAGGCAGTGGTCATCACCGCCATAACGGGCCTCCAGGTAAGCGGCAGTGCCGCCTGCAAGCCCAAGCTCCCCTCCACCTAGCCCCCATCCCTCGCCATGGCTGCAGAACCAGCCACAGAGCTATGCTCCAGCCAAATGCCAGCCTCCCTCTCCCCCTCCCCTGGGCAGCTGGCTGGGCAGCATGTGTGCAGTCTACACATGGTGGGCACCACCACACTGCACCCCATATCACTTGCCTGCAAAGCCCCCCTGCAGAGGGGCAGCCCTGCCCTCACCCCCTGGCACTGCTCCCAGCTGTGATGTGCCACCTGGGGCCAGCAACACCCCAACCCCCAAATCATCTTTCCCAGCCGTGCCCCAAGCCCCACTTACCTCCATGCTCCAGAGGCGACGGGCGAGTGTGAGCCTGAGCCTGTGTGGTGAGCATGTTTGTTATTACCCTGAAATAAAATAGTTTTCTGATAGCATACTGTTAGGTTAACAATAATCTAGATTATTAAGAACTATTAGCTTTGCAGCTGAATACAAGGCATGACTTGTGGCCTAGCAATGTTGCTGACCACAAGGCAGAATGATAGCTAAGCCTTTGCTTATGTTAAGTAATCATTTTAACTGTGTTAAGCATTTTCTGAGTAAAATGCAGCAAGTGAATCTGTGTCTGTGTGCTGTAAACCAGATACAGCAAGGAACAAGATAACACAAAGAAGCCATTGTTCTAAGCACAGTGATAGTGTCCTTAACAAGTATCTACCACTGTGCAAGTTCTTGCTAACCTATCATAATGTTACTGTTACTTAACTTTTAGCTTTTAGAAAGTGCTAGTTCAGCTTAATAGAAATATGCTGTTATGAAGATCTGTGAAGCACCGCCCAAGTATTGCTTTTGTTAACCCTGTAGTCTTGCCTTGTTGTAAAAAGTATAAAAGAACGCCCCACCCTTGAGGGGGGGCCATTTTGCCTCTTTGCTGGCTTAATGGTCATTGCTCGAGCAAATATACTGCAGTAAAAACTTTACCCGCGTTGCCTGGTTTCTATGCAACTAGACAACAAACTCCAGGGAGTTTTCTCCCACCACACCTGGCCTTGGCTGCCTTGGAGGCTCAGGCTCCAAGGCAGGGCTGGGGGTTTTCCACCCTTTTTGCAATCTGCTCTTGCAGGCTGGAGCTGTGCCAACCTGCCAGAGCTCTTTGCAAAAGCGAAGAATCCGCAGATTTCTCTGTTAAAAAGAGAAATCCACGTTTTCTCCAATAAAAACAGGGAATCCATGGTTTTCTCTGTTTTTCCATGGGAAGCGGAAAACCCGGACTCCTGTTTATAATGCATTTCATATGCATGGTCACCAAGGAGGGGTTGGGGTTGGGGTTAATGCCTGCTACCACAGCTCTAAAAGGGTTTCTTTCTTTTTTCTGACCCCCTGGCAGTTTTTAATATGCAGGCTGTGCTGTTCTGGGAGGTACAATGCAAAAAATGATATTTTTCAATGCTTTCTTTGCAATGCAATGTTTTCTTTACAAAACCCTGCATGCAACATCTTTTGGAGCAGGTTTGTAGACCACGCCCCCCCCCGGGCCACCTACAACCCATGTCCCCCCTGGAGAGAGCTCATCAGATTTTGGTCAGGGTTGCTTTGTCCTCAAAGGACAGGGAGAAGGCTTGAGGGAAACGAGGAGCAGCACTCCCGAGGCAACCCAGAGTAATCTGTTCAGCTACCTCTAGGCCTCTGCAGAGTATTCAAGGAAAGCATTGTTCTTTTCATCGAAATTCAAGAAATTTCTCTGCATTTCAGGTCAGAGCACTGGATAATCCTGCCAGGGGCTCTACACTAGGTATTGGCATGTCCTCATCAGATGGGTCTAAGCTAGCTCAGGGAGTCACCCTAGCAGGGAGCTGCTAACCAGCCAAGGCCAGGGTTTCAAAAAGCACTCTGCTCCCTATAGAGAGGCCAGAAGTGTTATGCAGCAGGTGGCTATCCGCAGATATATTATTGCAGTGTCCAGAGGGGAGGCAAACCAATCTGAAATATGGGCCCTAACCAGTTTTGTGTCCAGCCTCGGAAGCTACTGAACTCCTGCTCCTGGCCGGCTACAAAACCACTCCCCCACTCCCAAGTCCATGCCTTGAAATCAAGCAGGAGCAAGTACAAATCAGTAATTTTTGTTCCTCATCTTTCTTTTTTTCACAATAAATTGAATTGCAATCAATCTGATCGAGAAATCACAATTAAGCTAATACTGTATACCCATTTTTGTTTTGCTCAACAATGTCATTGGTAGTCAACTGGTGAATACATTTTTTTTTACAGTATAGCCATTGCCAGCAAACACAATACAATAGGATAAAACACCAATTCTCAATATGCTTCCAAAGGTAAAGGGAGAGCAGACATGGTCCGAAAGGCCCCTCAGGTGGAGATGCATGGCCTGACTCAGCTGGCTGGCTAAGTCAGGCCATGCTAGTATCTGTTACAAAGGAACTTTCAAATGTTTGGTGGCCACAAAGGGAGGGATGGATGGGGGAGATGGAGGGAGGCAGGCAAACAGGTAGGTGCCCTTTTATAGAGGTTTTACAATATCTTATATTGTAACGGTGCTGGGGAGGAAAATCCACCTTTCTGTTGTGGTGGGAGAAAACTCCCTGGGGTTCATTGTTCAGCTGTATAGGAACCAGACAACCACGGGTAAAGGTTTACTGCAGTATATTTGCTCGAGCAATGACCATTAAGCCAGCAAAGAGGCAAAATGGCCCCCCCTCAAGGGTGAGGTGATCTTTTATACTTTTTACAATAAGGCAAGACTACAGGGTTAACAAAAGCAATACTTGGGCGGTGCTTCACAAATCTTCATAACAGCATATTTTTATTAAGCTGAACTAGCACTTTTTAAAAGCTAAAAGTTAAGTAACAGTAACATTATGATACCTTAGCAAGAACTTGCAGTAGTAGATACTTCTTAAGGACACGATCACTGTACTTAGAACAATGGCTTCTTTGTTTTATCTTGTTCCTTGCTGTATCTGGTTTACAGCACACAGACACAGATCTACTTGCTGCATTTTACTCAGAAAATGCTTAACACAGTTAAAATGATTACTTGACACAAGCAAAGGCTTAGCTATCATTCTGCCTTGTGGTCAGCGGCATTGCTAGGCCACAGGTCATGCCTTGTATTCAGCTGCAAAGCTAATACTTCTTAATAATTCAAATTATTGTTAACCTAACAGTATGCTATCAGAAAACTATTCTATTTCAGGGTAATAACAAACATGCTCACTACACTGTTATACTAATTTCTGTTATCATTATATATTTAAAATCTTCCTTCCTTCCACAAGTCAGAGATGAAACTCATGGAGACAGAAGCCTCAAGGAGACAGAGTGGTGGGTGGGTGGAAGTCACACAGTCCAAATTGTACCCCACTATCCACAGACATGTACCCCAGTCCGAATTTGCTGGGACATGGCCAGTAACCAGGAGGAGGGTGAGAGTAATATGAAATGAACCTGCAGAACTTGTGCAACAATTCAAGTACACAGAAGAGAAGCCCTAGTAGTACTAGTGGCCATAAACAATTCAAATATTACAGTGTATAAAGGCAATTCATAATTTACAACCATAATTTGCAACCGAGGAGGAGGGCAAGCAGAAAGCTTTGCCCTCCTCCTGGCACAGCATCAAGCTCAGAATTCAGTACTTTTCCCCAAGACAGAAGGCCCAGCCACAGGAACAGAGGGACCTAGGGAGGAGCTTGCTCATTATTATGGCCAGTAACCAGGGGTGGGCATGCCATGGGGAAAGAGGCAGGGAGGATGCATAATCATCTGCCTTATGCTCGCTGTCTGCTTTCTCATCATAAGGGATCTAACAGCGTCATTTTGGTGTGGACAAAAAACCAGACACTGGCACCAGGCTGGAAAAGAGTGCAAAAAGAAGGCGGAAAAGTTTGCAAAGTCCCTCTGTTTGTGTGCAAGCAAAGAAGGTCTTAAACCCCATGCTGCTCCCCCCGGCTTTGCTTTGATGTTCTGAATCAAAGGAGACAGTGCCTGGCACCTGGCTGGAAAAGAGTGAGCAAAAAATCGTGAAAAAGAGCATTTTCAAGGTTTCTGTCTAGGGAAAATGCAAGGATTGTGAAGGGTGATCCAAAGAGCCTGGGCCGGCATGAGTCCCTGTGGGTGATTTTGCAATGTGGCTGGTGGTTTGCCAAAAAGCAAACCAGGCTGCTGGGAGGTGACACCACTTCCCTCCTCCCAACTAAGGGAGGTAAAATCAGAAGCACTATAGATATGGCCTCAAAAGTGACTTTGCAGAGTGAGTGCTGCCTTTGCAAAATGCTGGTGTGCAGGCCAGCACTTGTGTGTTGTGACCCACCCAGGCAGCCCCCCTGTGTACCTGTGCAAGAGATTGCCAACCCCTCCCCCCCATGCAGCAAGCGGCAGGAAAAACAAGCAGAGAAATGAACCCAAACAATGAACAGAATCCACCTTCCCAACCAAGCAGTGTAAGGATGGATATGTAGGCAGACTCAGGAAGCCAGGAAACCATGAGGTTTTATTGTTTACAACACACTATTACAATTACTTGTGCTTCTTTGCCTTCACCCCACCATGATCCTGAACCAGACCTGTCTCTCTGAAATGCAGTGGTGCCCTCCTGGCCTCACTGGCAGTTGTACAGCCCTCCTGTGACCCCACTGAGCTGGGGTAACAGGCTCGGCTGTACTTCTCCGCTCATCTTGCACAGAGGCAAGACGAGCAGACTGACTTTTCCCTTTCAGGCGTGGTACCCGTTTATTTAAGAGGTACAGGAAATGCTCGCTATTCGTGGGTTCAGCATTTGCAGTTTCAAGTATTCACAGTGTGCCAAATATTCCTGCACACCATGAATATTCACCTTGTTACAGCACTGGCAACGTCTGCGAGAGCTCCGCGCTTGCTGTCACCTGGCTCCCGCCACTGCCAGCGCAGCCATGCCCTGCACCAGCCACCAAGGGCTTGCACCATTCATGAATGCAGATGACGTTCATGAATGCAGTGCAGTATTCGTGGATTTCGCCATTCACAGGGATCTCCAGAACGTATCCCTCATGAATGGCAAGGGTCTTCTGTACTTCTGCACACTCTGAAAGGCATCACTGAATGTGGCCTGTGACCTCTGGCAGACAAGGTTCCTGTAATTTAACATGGGACTTGTTGACCATATCTTTGAAATTCCACATGGAGTCTCACACTTCCTCGAAGACGGCATCATCCTTACTCAGCGACTCATGGAGTTTGTCCTGCCAGGCATCTGTGCATTCCATTCTGGCTACTGAGGACTCCACCAAAACAGAAGAAAAAAAAAAAACCAGGTTCATCTCTGCTTGCTGCAAAAATCTCTGCAGTGCTCTGCTATAGTGCAAGCAGGACGCCGTTCCAGGCGGTCATGCATTGCGGTGGCTGATAAACAAAGGAAACAACAATGGTTGCCTTCCCCGCCAAGAGGAGGAAAGCCCTCCCACCCCCACCATGCAGTGCACAAAATGCCGGCAGGCACAGAAACAGACCCCACAACAGTGGGGCACCACTTGTGCTGCCCAAAACTTACAAGTACCCACTTTGGAAACAAGTCCGTGGCTGCCACTGCCCATGCTAGCTGCAAAAAAATTAATTAAAGCAAATAATTAGTTTGGTATCTGTTACATTACGAGTTATTGAACCTGTCTTGCACCACCACCAATAGAACATGGTGACCCACCTACAGCAACGCATGAATTTCTCCCCCTCCTCCCTTGGCCCCCCAAACCCAACCAGCACAAACCCAGGAGTTGCCTGGCAGAGGCAAGAGGCACATTGCAAGACACTTACCAGGTCCAGCATGCTCTTGGGTCTCACTAGCAGTAGATGATATATCGGCCACATGGGTTTCTTCCTGACCCTCCACCTCCTCCGCTTCATTATTTGTGCTAGTCTGTGGAATGAGGCTAAGTGGCGATGAATGTAAGGTGACCAACCTGCCAGTCATGGTCATCAGGGAGCACAAAGCAGTCTGCGTAGAGCTGAGACATGCTCATGGTTTCACCCTCAGGAGGGGCTGCTGCTGCCGCCTCCTCCTGCCCAACCCCAGTAATGAAAGTCTCCATTCCCAGGTTGTCGCCCCCATCTTTGGAGAGAATGATGGGTAGCTTGTCATAGAAGGGAGCAATTTTGTGACCTGCCCCAGAACGAGAGTTTGCATCTTTGGCTCTGTAAAATGCTGATCTCAGGGACTTGATCTTATACCGAACCTGCGTCCAGTCATGATTGTGCCCTCGTGCCTGCATGCCTTTTGTGATCTCAACATAAACAGGCTTATTCCTCCTACTTTCCAGCCTGTCTATGATCCTTTGCTCCGACCAAATGTCAATCAAGTCCTCCAGTTCTTCCCAGGTCCAGTTGGGTCCATGGGCGTTGGAGGTATCAGACTCCTGGGCTATCGGCTCCATACTGCTGGCGTTAGCTTTCTGAAACATGGTGAAGCAGTTTGTGGTCAATAGCACAAGCAATTTGTGAAAGGGGGCTGGCAAAATTTGTGGGGAGTGCCTTTATACTCAGGCTGTGCTTGCATGAGGGTCTTGGAAAATTCCAAGGATTGTGAAGTCATTACCTGTTAAGTGTCAAAACACCCAAAGGTAATGAAGCACCCAGTTTAACAACAAAAAATACCTGGTGATGGGATAAATAAGGCCATTGTACATTGGGATGGCTGCTCAGTGGCCAGGAATGTTGCAAAAATTGATACCTACCTGCCTGTTTGTGCAAAATAATTTTACTGCAGAAGCACAGCCTGCTTTCCCTGAAGTGGCAAAAGTTTTGAGTAGCCTACATTATCAGGAGAGGAGTAGGCAAAACATTATTTGTTTGAAATTTTGATTACATCAGAACAGCAGTGACTGCTTATCTCAGGATGAAAGGATGTGCAAAAGCCCCAATGCCCTGGGGAGACTTGTTGTAAAGGCAGCTACACCAAGCTCCAGACCACAGAACACCCTGTGCTTGGTGCAGGTGGGTGAGAAGCCTCTGCTGACGGAGAGGGGCAAAATGGAGAATGAAGATGAAATGTGTGACAGTGGAGAACAATGCAGTGAAGAGTCCTCCGACATGGAGAATATGGAGGACGTGGGTGAGCAGGAGGAGGAGGAGATGGCAGTACTGCTTCTGGAAATGCTGTTTACCTAAGGATTACTGCTGCAATGCTTGAGAAGGGTAGGAATGATGATACAGTATTCAGTGGCAAGGTGTATTCCTGCTTTAACAGCAATCAGAAGAAAAAGAAGAAGATACAGGCACCCAGAGCACCTGAAATTCCCGGAGGAAAGTGAAGAAGTGGAATTTGACTGGGCTCTGTTGAGAAACCTGAAGAGGACCAGAATCTGCACGGTGTGGGCCTGCAAGAGCAGCTCAGACTGGTGGGAGCAAATCGTGCTGACCACTTGGAATGACCAGCAGCAGCTGGAGATGTTCCGAATGAAAAGGAAGATGTTCTATCATATCATCTTGATGCTGGGGCCCCACGTCACAAGGCAGGACACTAACATGCGTCAGGCCATCCCACCAGACAAGAGGGTTGGAATGGCCATCATGAAACTAGCCAGCCCATTCAGCCGCTACTACATTGCGAACCAGTTCGGTGTGGCTGCCTGCATAGTCAGGCTGGCAACTTGTGAGGTATGCCAGCTGCTAAAGGAGACCACTTAAAACAAAATTATCCAGCTGGCGAATCTGCAGCAATTCACAGATGGCTTCAGTGACAAGGAGTTCCCAAACTGCGCGGAGGCTTTAGACAGCACTCACATCCCAGTGCTGTGCCCTGCGAGGAGTGGGAGGGCTTTCACAAACAGGAAAGGATATGCCTCCATGGTCCTGCAAGCTATGGTGGACCACCAGGCCTGGTTCACGATCATTTTCACAGGGTGGGCTGGCAGTGTGCATGATGTGTGCATGTTCAGAAACTCCCCTCTGTCTGGCCTTGTGGAGAAAAGACACTATGCACCTGGCGTGGAGGAAACAGTGATCCACAGTATCACTGTTCCCCTGGTTATTTTAGTGAATGCTGCCTACCCCCTAAATCCCTGGCTCACGAAACTTTATGGAGAGAACATCACCAACCTGCAGAAGCTGGGTTTTAACTACCGTCTGAGCAGTTGCAGGATAGTTGCAGTGGCCAGACAACAGAGACATGTCCAGGCAGCAGTAGCACAGGGACTAAGGAGAAATCATCAAGGAGAGGCTGGTCGGGCGGCCCTTGTGCATGATTGTCTGGCAAAATATATTGCTGACAACAATACCTAGGAGTGCTTTGTTTTTTCTCTTGGTTATGTTAAAATAAATTAATTTACACTTTAAATCTGTGCCTGTATACAAGGGCATGCGATGTTGCAGATGGGGAGCGGAGGGAAGGATGGTCAGGGGAGTGGAGAGGAAATGTGGACTGGGCTAGGGGCTTGCTGCTTTCAAACTGTCAGTGGTTTGGGGGAAGAGGGCATTACATACCATCACCTACAGCTGAATGAACCCTGCACCCCCCAACCCGCACATGGGTGAGAAGGTTAACTATACCTCTTGGTGGGCTAGAAGGGTGAGGGACCAAGCTGAACAGCAACCCTCATTTTCATGTGATGGGCTAGCTGGCAGTGACTTAGCCCAGGGGGTTTGAATGGGCAAAAGATGATTGAAGGACTTGGGATTCCCTTTCCTCACCAATCTGGTAATGATTTGGCCCAGGGGTTTTGAAGGGGTAAAAGATGATTGGAGGACTTGGGATTCCCTTTACTCACCAATCAGGCTCCAGAGAATCACCCCTCAGGTCCCTTGATTGGCCCCTTGGGTCACCTGGAGGGGGAATAAAAGGGGCAGTACGGCTGACTCAGGGGAGACCAGCGAGGGACCAAAAGGAAGGAGCTTCAAAGAGCTGAGCCAGCAGGGCAGGAGCAGTTGCCCCAGAAGAGCCTGAAGGAGTGGGACCTGCAGGCAGCAGTTGGACCCTCAGCAGCACGGTATGCAGCCAGCAGGAGAGGCTCCCTGCTGGGCTCCAGGATCCCCTAGGAGAGGCTGCAGCCAGCAGGAGAAGTTCCCCAGCTCCAGCAAGGATCTGAGGAGCGACCTGAGAGGTTCCCAGCTCTGCTTCCAGCTCCTCCAAGAAGAGGCCAGGGAGCTCGGCATGAGGCTGGGGCTCCAAGAAGGTCAAGACCGCTAGCAGCTGGACACAGTACTGGCACTGGTGGCTGTGTGGTAGAGTTTCTGCCTACCATGTGGGAAGTCCAAATTCAAGTCCCAGCTGGGGTGACTTGGAGTGAGTGAAGTAACAGGGAGAAATTCTGGTTGCAGTGAAAGGTTACCTAGGTCCTATATTCCTTGTTATGTGTCACTTTGTATTTTGTGCCTTTTATATTTCACCAGCCAGTATTGTTTGTTCTGCTGTTTGTGTTATATATTTTGTTAACCCTGTCTTTTGTCAACGATCATAAGTGTCTAACCTTTGTTGAATCCTGCCCCCTGGGGGTGTTGTAGTGTCCCCTATACCCCATGGTTTATGCCTGTTATGTTCCCAGTACTGTTTTCTCATTAAAAGGTATATGGTTAAGTCTCCATTGGTGGTCTGGCTCTGCTGTATAGTGGGAGGAGAGTCCCTACACCTCCCACAGCGCTTGTGCACCTGCCTTGATCCCTTCAATTGGAGAGGGGGTACCTTTTGGAGTACCGCCCGGGTTACATTTTGGGGACTCGTTCGGGATTCCCTCATAGCAGGTGCTAAAATATTATTCAAGCGCTGTGTACCCCTGTACAGAAAGACAGAGCGAGCCACCAGGAGACATTGTCAAATGCTGACCAGTCTGCCAGACCCTCCGGGAGTGATGGGACTGTACAGGGGGGAGCAGGGCAAACTGCTGGTACTGAGGGTACCCCGGAATGGTTGAGGGCTTTCCAGCAGATTCTGTGGGAGGTGACCCATTCCTCCAGTGACCAAGCAGCCTATAAGAGACTCCAGAGTTTCTCGGGAACCCTTCCAGTCCCTGCAGGGGAGGAAGGATTTGATTCTTGGCTCTCCCATATTCAAGAGACTTTACTGACTTGGCAAATACCTGATGAGGATAAGCGACGCCATCTGCTGGAGGTACTGAGGGAGCCTGCCTTTGGGGTTGTGAGGACTGCCAAACTCCAGAACCCTGTTATTACTACCCAGCAATGCGTGCAGGTCCTTCAGGATGCTTTTAATAGATTCATAGATGCTAGGGTCAGAAGGGACCTCAATAGATCATCGAGTCCGACCTCCTGCATAGGCAGGAAAGAGTGCTGGGTTTAAATGACCCCAGCTAGATGCATATCTAACCTCCTCTTGAAGACCCCCAGGGTAGGGGAGAGCACCACCTCCCTTGGGAGCCCATTCCAGACCTTGGCCACTTGAACTGTGAAGAAGTTCTTCCTAATGTCCAGTCTAAATCTGCTCTCTGCTAGCTTGTGGCCATTATTTCTTGTAACCCCCAGGGGCGCCTTGGTAAATAAAACCTCTCCAATTCCCTTCTGTGCCCCCGTGATGAACTTATAGGCAGCCACAAGGTCGCCTCTCAACCTTCTCTTGTGGAAGCTGAAGAGGTCCAGGTTCTCTAGTCTCTCCTCGTAGGGCTTGGCCTGCAAGCCCTTAACCATACAAGTGGCCCTTCTCTGGACCCTCTCCAGGTTATCCACATCCCTCTTGAAGTGTGGTGCCCAAAATTGAACACAGTATTCCAACTGCGGTCTGATCAGTGCCCGATATTGGGGAAGTATCACCTCCTTGGACCTGTTCATCATGCATCTGCTGATGCACGATAAAGTGCCATTAGCTTTTCTGATGGCTTCGTCACACTGACAACTCATGTTCATCTTGGAGTCCACTAGGACTCCAAGATCCCTTTCTGCTTCCGTGCCACCAAGCAGGTCATTTCCTAGGTAGTAGGTATGCTGGACATTTTTCCTCCCTAGGTGCAGCACTTTGCATTTCTCCTTGTTGAATTGCATTCTGTTGTGTTCTGCCCACTTGTCCAACCTGTCCAGGTCTGCTTGCAGCTGTTCCCTGCCCTCCGGCGTGTCCACTTCTCCCCACAGTTTTGTGTCATCCGCAAACTTGGACAAAGTACACTTCACTCCCTCATCCAAGTCGCTAATGAAGACATTGAAGAGTATCAGTCCAAGGACTGAGCCCTGCAGGACCCCACTGCCCACATCCTTCCAGGTCAATACCGACCCATCCACTACGACTCTCTGGGTGCGACCCCCTAGCCAATTCACCACCAACCAGACTGTGTAGTCATCCAAGTCACAGCCTCTTAACTTGTTCACCAGTATGGGGTGGGATACCGTATTGAAGGCCTTCCTGAAGTCTAAGTATACGACATCAACCTCTACTCCTGTGTCCAGGCATTTTGTAACCTGGTCATAAAAAGAGACTAGATTAGTCAGGCATGATCTATCTGCTACGAACCAGTGCTGGTTTCCCCTCAGCATAATTTGTCCTGCCAGGATCTCGCAAATGTGAGCCTTGATAATTTTTTCAAAGACTTTGCCAAGGATGGAGGTGAGACTGACTGGTCTATAGTTCCCCGGGTCCTCCTTCCTCCCCTTCTTGAAAATGGGGACCACATTGGCCCTTTTCCAATCCTCCGGGACCTGGCCCGTGCGCCACGAGTGTTCAAATATTCCCTCCAGTGGCTGTGCAATGACGTCAGCCAGTGCCTTCAGTACCCTCAGATGGAGCTCATCCAGGCCTGCCGACTTAAAGGCATCCAGTTCCTCCAAGTGACTCTGCACCATCTCAGGTTCTATGCGTGGAAGTCTGGCGCCTTGCTGCTGCCTCTCTACAATCCAAATAGGGAGTGGGAGGGCATTCTATGAATTGCTGGGAACTTTCCAGCACAAGAGCAAGACTCTTTCAGCATATGTCCTGTGCTTAGAGTTGGTGTTACAACACCTGGTGACACAAGGAGCACTTAGTGTCACTCACGCTGATCAGATATGGCTCCGGCAAATTCGTATTGGGGAACAGTACAGCTCGGACTTACTCCAGAACCTCAACTTAGCGGAGAGCAGGAGCAGCCCACCTGACTTCAGTCACCTCCTCCAAGAGATTCATGAAGAGTGTGGTAAAAATATAGCATAATCTATACATCCTGCTTTTATAATTGCTTCTGCATATTATCACAATTGCTTTTGCTAAGGCATATATGCTAATGATAGATTTACGAGTAGCACCAAACTTCTGCAGACAGAGCCAGGAACAGATGCAATAAATAGCTCCTTACGAGAGATAAGAGAAGAGGGACAGGGAAAAATGCTGATGTGAAGAGACCAGACCCTGACCGAAGGATGACCGGGAGGGGGCTTAAGAACTGCCCCTGGGAGGGGATTTAATATGTAAATGAGACATGTATGTAAACCATCATAGAACATGTAACTGCTAGACATACGATGCAAGACGTAATGCTAAGTCTACCAATAATTGCACGATACGTTGAAATCTGTTTACATTGGCTATAAAAAGAAGTTGCAGACACAATTTGTGGTTGACTCTGATTTGAGTGGTTCAGCTCCTGGGTCGATCTGTTTGCAAACAATAAATCTGAAATTGGACCTAGCCTGTGTGTGTGACTCTCTCCTGGGGGTGGATTGGACAAGCCTCCAGGGGCACGAAACTAGCCGTTTGTGCAACAAGAGGAAGAGAGATCTAGAATCAGAGAAACTACGTGGGTCCCAGAGGATGTTTCCCCCCAGAGAGGACCCGTGGGTCAGGTGCTAATGGTGGCTCCCCATGAGGACACACTGGGAGTGGAGGAGGAGCCTGTGGCTCCAGCACTAGCAGCTGCCGTGGCCAGAGCCCCCCAAGGGGTCAGCCCTTGCCCCATCATTGTGCCTTGGGAGGACCTCAGCCCCTTACCCACTCTAGAGCCCCAGGGTTCTGCTATAAATGTGGGGAGCCGGGGCACATGGCTCGGGAGTGCACCCAGCCTGAGAATCCTGAATTGGTATTTGAAAGGTTAAAAGAGTGGTGGGCAGCAGGAAACGGGGAAGGGGCAAAGCAATGGAGGTGGCTCCGCTCCGGACCCAGACAGACTCCCACACATTACCCTCAGTAAATTCACTGCCAAAGGGACTAGTGGAACCCCATGCAGAGGTCCCTGTGATGGTAAATGGTTGCCTGTGTCAGGTCATTCTAGACAGCAGGTTCCAGGTTACCATCCTATTTGAATTCTTCTATGAGGAACATCTGAGACACTTGCCTTTGCTTCCCCTAACAGAGCTGGGACTTTGTGGCTTAAGCCAGGAACAGTATCCTTACAGAGGTTATATGAATGTGAGGCTAAAATTCCCTGCTGAAATAGCTGGGGTGGAGGAAGAAGTGTCAACCACTCTAGTATGCCCTGATCCGGGGTGGATGAAAGGGGCCACTCTCGTTGTAGGGACCAACACCAGCCTTTTCCAGGTTCTTGCTGGCTACTGTAAACAACAGGCTGGCCCAGGTTATCAACAACGGTTGACGATGCATGCCTTGTGTTCAGAGGCATATGATGGATGGGAGCATAGAAAGATGTGGGGTCACCCTGAGTTTGTGGGACCCTGCGCTTCTCTGGAGCTAAGCCCCAGCGAGTCCCTGCACAGGGCCAATGGGCTTTGCCTACTGTATGTAATTGGATTGAGAGGGATGAAAAGAATAAGCTGCTGGTGGTGGAGACCCCCACTGGGAGAGAGAGACCCAGTACGGTGAGGGTCCTTAATGGCATGATTGAGACAAAAGGGCTCAACCAAGACCTGGTTACAGTGATAGTGGTTAACTCAACCTTGAAAGATATTATGGTCCACCCAGGACAGAAGGTGGCCTTGATAAAGGAAGCTGAAGTGGTGAGCCCTGAGCAGGAGGGAAACCCCCCTCCAATTGACCCTTCAAGGTTCTTTTTCGGGAACTCCCCAGTGCCTGAAGCCTGTAAAGCTTGGCTCAGGGACAAACTTGGGGCTCGAGCCCATGTTTTCTCCCTGCATGACTGGGATGTGGGGCAGGCTAAGGGGGTGGAGCATCACATTCATCTGAGCAACCCACGACCCTTTCACGAAAGGTCTCAGTGCATTCCCCTCGCTGATATGGGGGAAGTAAGACGTCATCTACAGGAGCTCATGGACCACCGCATCATCATGGAATCTAAGAGCCCTTATGCCTCTCCCATTGTGATTGTGTGGAAGAAGAACAGCCAACTCCGTATGTGTATTGCTTACCGGATGTCACGGCGGGGTCCTCGCGGAGGGCCGTGATCTCCTTGAGGCCCTCTCACCGCGCTACTCCGGCCCGAGGGCACCCTCCATTCTCGCCCGCCACGTCTTGATCGAATATGTAATAGGGAGGCTGCCTTGTGTTTCCTCGGGCCTGTCAGCTCCTGGACCCCCCGTGGGTCTCCCCGTATAATGGGCGCTACCCAAGCGCCCTAGCCTTATGGGCTATGCGTGGCTCCAACCAGCCCCTAATACCACGCCCCAAGCCTCGCAGATGTAAAGGACGTTGTTCGGTCTATACGCCCGCTTCCCGGGCCTCTTCTCTCATGCCCAGCCTCTTGCTGGGACTCTCGTCTGGCCCACTCTGGGCGTCCCCTGCCAGTGTGGTTCCGCTCCGGGACTCTCTAGCGGGCCACCAGTCCGATGGGCCAATCGCACGGATACCCTCCCTGACTCTGGCTCCCGGCGCTGCTACTCCCTGTCTTCTCAGGGGCAACCGCAGCGCCCTGCCTTGGTCTGAGGGGGATTGCCGCCCTAGCCTGCGGCCGGGCTCGCTATGCCCGTGCGCCCACACTAGGCTACTCAATAATACACAAGGGCGTTCCCCCTCTCTGGGGGCTCGCCGCGCCCACACTGGGCTACTCAATAATACACAAGGGCGTTCCCCCTCTCTGGGGCTCGCCGCGCCCACACTGGGCTACTCAATAATACACAAGGGCTTTCCCCCTCTCTGGGGCTCGCCGCGCCCACACTGGGCTACTCAATAATACACAAGGGCGTTCCCCCTCTCTGGGGGCTCGCCGCGCCCGCACTGGGCTCCTCAGTAATACCGCCCCTTTCCTGGGGCCGGGGGGCTATGTTCCCCCACACGCAATCCGGGGTCTCGGTCCCCGTCCGCAACCTACGGGTTGCGCCCGCGACCCACTGGCCACGCTCCTCGCCGCCAGCTGCTCATACACTGGCGTGCGAGCTGCACCTTCCCTGGCGCTATGTAGATAATGCGCCCTCGTGGCGCTAGGGCACCCCACACTCTCTGGGGTCCCTGTGATTGAGGCCTCCTCCAACCCCTACAGCCTCACCCAAGCCTCCGGGTGTAATAACACAAACACAAAGCAAAACCACAAGCCCCTAGGCTGTAACACAAATGCAAGCCGCCTGGCCATAACTCCTCATCATAGCTCAAGCTTCCAGGGCTATCATGAGCTGTACTTGCGACTTAGGCTCCTTCCCATATCTCGGCCGAGGGAGCTCCTGCCTCTCCGGCTGCTGGCAGAGGACTGCCAGCCTGGCCTCAGCCCTGGGCTTTATAAGGGCCAGGCCCTGCCCCCTACAGGCAGCTGGCTCCGCTTGGTTGCTCCGGCAACCCGCAGCTGCGCTCATTACCTGAGCCAGCCTCAGCTGGGCTCGTCATGTCAGGCCAGGGCGCGCTCACTCGCTCCCTGGCAGTTTCTCCTCTATAGGAGCAGGCACCGGGGTGCCCTGCGACACCGGACTTTGAATGCCCGGACCATCACTGATCAATACACTGTCCTACAGGTGCAGGAGGCTTTGGACTGTTTAGTAGGGAGCAAATGGTTTTCGGTACTAGACCTCCACAGCAGCTACTATCAGATACCTCTGTGGGAAGAGGACAAAGAGAAGACTGCTTTTATTTGCCCCTTGGGATTCTATCCGTTTGAGCGAATGCCCCAAGGAATATCCGGGGCTCCCGCCACCTTCCAGCGACTAATGGAGAAGGTGGTTGGGGATATGCATATGACCCAAGTACTGGTTTATTTAGATAATATTATTGTTTTTGGAAAGACCCTGGAGGAACACGAAGCATGGCTACCCCGGGTACTCGATCGGTTGGAGACCACCGGACTTAAGTTGGCCATTGATAAATGTAAGTTCTGCCAGGCCTCTGTTAAGTACATAGGACATATTGTATCACAGGAAGAGGTCAGCACTGATCCAGAGAAAGTAAGTGCTGTGACCACCTGGCCTCGACCCAAGAACTTTAGGGAATTGAAAAGATTCCTGGGATTTGTGGGTTTCTATCGGCAATATATTAAAGGCTATGCTACAATAACTGGACGTTTAAATGCCCTGGCTCGCAGATACCAGGTGGGAAGGTCGCCCCGCAAGAAGAGGCAAGACAATGGTTTAAATGGGCTTCCTGCTACACAAAGCCCCACAGAGCCTTTTAGACCCAGATGTGCGAGAGGTGCTGCATGCCTGGAGATCAGGGAATACCCACCCCACAATCCTTAATAATGCTACCCCAGCAGCCCACCTCCTGTTGAGGGAGTGGGAAAGGCTTCACTTGTTTGATGGAGTGCTACATCGGGAGGTGCAGGACCCAGAAGGACAGAAATATTGGCAGCTGGTCCTCCCTCAGAAGTATCAGGCCCTTGCGTTATGGGCCTTGCATGATGACTTTGGGCATATGGGGGTGGAGTGCACCCTGGCACTAGCCCATGAGCGGTTCTTATGGCCCAAAATGTCTGAAGACGTAAGGACTAAATGCTCAAACTGTGATCAGTGTGTGCAGAGGAAGACCCTGCCCACTCGAACTGCCTATCTACACACCATCCAGAGCTCAAAACCCATGGAGCTCGTGTGCATGGATTTCCTAGCCATAGAAGGGGAGGGGCACCGAAAGGGGAATGTGCTGGTTGTGACAGACCACTTCACCCAATAGGTCCAGGCCTTCCCTACGTGAGATCAAACAGCAAGAATGGTTGCCAAAATACTGTGGGAAAAGTACTTCTCCATGTTTGGGCTGCCCGCAAGAATCCACTCTGATCAAGCACGAGATTTTGAGAGCCGGTTGTTGTGTGAAGTACTGACAGTGGCTGGCATAAAGAAATTGAGGACTACACCCTACCACCCCCAATGGGATCCCCAACCTGAGCGCTTCAATCGCACTCTCTTGAACATGCTCGGTACCCTCCAGCAGGAACAGAAGGCCGCAGGGAGCCAGCATATAGCATACCTGTTGCATGCCTACAACTCCACTAGGAATGATGCAACGGAGGTCAGTCCGTACTTACTCATGTTCAGGAGGAAGCCCCGGTTATGCATAGATTTGTGCTTTGGGGTAGAACGAGTCTACCAACAACATTTGACTTACAGTCAATATGCACAACAGCTTCGGGACCGTCTGCATCATGCATACTGACTAGCAGCTGAAACTGCTGGAAGAAACCAGCAATGCCATAAGCGGCTTCATGATGCTCGAGTTCGTGAGCAAGGGTTACAAGAAGGGGACCGGCTGCTGCTGCAAAACCTGGGGCTAACTGGGCGACACAAAAATCGCTGATTGGTGGCAAGCTGAACCCTATACAGTGGTGTGACAAGTGAGAGACCTCCCAGTATACGAGATATCCCCTGAGTCTGGACCGGGTTAAAGTTGCCTGGTCCACCGGACCTCCTGCTGCCTCTTGGCGAATTGGTGAGGCCCCCTCTGCCCAAGAGAGAGCCGCAAGAAGAGAAGCCTAGGTCTCCCTGTAGAAGGAGGCCTCATACCACCCAGCCGGCAGCTGTACCTGCAGCTCCCTCAGAGGACTTGGACTCTGTCTCTGACTGGTGGTACCCTACTGACTTTCGCCTGAGCTTAGGAGATGGGGACTGCAGCTCATGGGGCCCTACCTGGAAAGACCAAAGGAGAAAACATCCCCACACATTTACCTGCCAGTGGGACAGGCTCGAGTGAGAGGGAACCTGAGTCACCGGGGCCCTTGTGGGGTCATGCCCCAGACCGCACCCCATGGCCAAGGCGGGAGCTTTGACCAGTCTGCTGCTTCACTTACAATGCCCCGGGAGTGCCAGGGGAGGTCCTCATCATTGCCCCGTGGGTCCAGTAGTCCCCCAGGCTGAGGTCTGTGCTTCACTGGGGACAGTGAAGGGTTCTGTGGGGGAAGATGTGACAGGCTAACTGGTAGTGACTTAGCCCAGGGGTTTTGAAAGGGCAAAAGATGATTGGAAGGCTTGGGATTCCCTTTTCTCACCAGTCAGGCTCCAGAGAATCACCCTCCGTGTCCTCCGATTGGCCCCTTGGGTCACCTGGAGGGGGATAAAAGGGGCAGCGTGGATGACTCAGAGCAGACCAGCGAAGGACCACAAAGAAGGAGCTTCAAAGAGCCTGGCGAGAGCTGAGCCAGCGGGGCGGGAGCAGTTGCCCCAGAAGAGCCTGAAGGAGTGGGACCTGCAGGCAGCAGTTGGACCCTCAGCAGCGTGGCGTGTGGCCAGCAGGAGAGGCTCCCTGCTGGGCTCCAGGACTGCCTACAAGAGGCTGCAGCCAGCAGGAGAGGCTCCCCAGCTCCAGCAAGGATCTGAACAGTGACCTGAGAGGTTCCCAGCCCTGCTTCCAGCTCCTTCAAGAAGAGGCCAGGCAGCTCAACATGAGGCTGGGGCTCCGGGAAGGTCAAGACCCCTTGCAGCTTTAGGCAGCACTGTGGTGGGCCAGTAGGGGGAGCTTCTGCGTTGAGCCTCCCACCTCACTATGCCTGTCCACTTTCCAGACTCCATGTCTCTCTCTAGGGGTGCCTAAGCCCTGGCAAACCCCCTTCTGAGCCCCACCGTAGAGTCCAGGGGTAACATGTGCTGCCACCACCCCAACAAGGGACTGTCTGGGTCCCGTGTCCTCATGGAAACACAGGCCTAATAGTGCTATGGCTACTTGACCCAATACAAGAACTTGGGGCACTTCCCCAAGTCGCGGGCCAAAAAGGATAGTCTCCCTTAGTCCGCAGACCCAAGGGGCCTCCTGGACATAATTAGACCCACCCCTCAATAAGTCTCCCACACTAGGTACAAAGGAGAACTTAATTAGTTACAGAGGGTAGGGTTAGAATAGGGTTCAGGGTAGAGCAATTATCAGAGAAATTCCATAGAGCAAACTCCTGTGGCTGGGTGTGGCGGCGAAGCGCCCCCACAGGCGAGTGAGGGGGAGAAGAGGGGACCCACAGACCCTAGACCCCGAGAGCAAGCCCCCAGGAGGGCATACATACTGGCAGAGGGGCAGCGGGAGGAAGAGCCGCAGCTGCGGCTGCAGCCGCGCGAGCCGCCATTACGCCGGCTCTGGCAACAGCTGTTCACCGCGTGGCGAACAGCTGAGCCAATCCCAGCGGCCGGAGCGGCCGCTGCGGGAGGATTCAAAAACGCCGACAGGACAGGGAAAGAGGGAGAGCCAGGGGGAGAGAGTACGGGTGCACGGCCTGTGCTGCAGGCTCTCGCACAGAGCGTCAAGGACCCCACCTGCAGGTCTCAAGCAAGCAGTATAGGCAGGAGCGGGACGCCTTTCGCCAGCAGCCAGGCGAGAGGCGATCAGAGAGTGCACGCCGAGGCACTCTCTCTGCTGCGTCCTGAAGCGGCAGCCGTACAGGAAGCAGGAGAGCGCCCTGCGGACGGGAGGAAAGGGGAGAGAGCGGAGGCCCCAGGAGGGGGCTGGAACCAGGGGAAGCAACCACCAGCTCCCCCTGGTCCGGAGGAGTGTTATCTATAAGGGAGGAGAAAGGAGAAACCCCTCTCTGCAGGAGAGGGGAACGACCGAGAACCGGGGAACCGGGCAGAGGCCATCATACTGGGCCCGGCAACACCTGAAGGACATCGCCCGGAGGCTGGCGTGTGAACGGGGTGTAGGGGAGGCGGAGCCCCGTGGATCACCGTGTCCGATAACCGTGAGTACCACCGCCTATCGGGAGGCCCCACCCAGGATAAAGAGCTCCACTGGAAACCCCTCCGAAGGTAATTGAGTACATCCAAGGCGTGGCAGGCGAGTTGAGGGGAGGGGCCACACCCCGATAGGTCAGACGGAGCAAGGTGCAGGCTCCACAGTGGTGCATTGGCCGGGAACTACATCATTCTCGTACGGTGTTGAAGGGACAGTGTCCCGACTCGGGACCCGACAGCGATGCAACAACCCGCCCTCGTGCCCACGGACCTGCTTACGCAGGCTATCCAGGCCATAGGGCAGGTGCTGGCAGTGCAGCAACAACAGAGCGCACACCAGCAGGAGTGGATACAGCGAAATGCTGCTTTATTTAAAATGCCCCGGATGACTAGGGAGGACGACCCAGAAGCTTATATCGAGGCATTCGAGAGGACAGCTGTCCAGACAGGGCTAGACCGTGGTCAGTGGGGCCACCACCTGGGGGCGCTGGTGATAGATCAGGCCCAAGCAGCCTACCGAGCACTATCGAGGGACAAAGCTCGTGATTACGAGACAGTGAAAGCGGCAATCCTCTACAGGCTTGAGATTTCACCAGAAAGTCATCGCCAGGCCTTTAGAGCCCGAAAGTCCAAGGAGGCCAGGTGACCCCGGGGGTTGTTGCAAGCTATAAGGGACTCGCTTAACAAATGGTTGCCAGCTGGCAAGTTTGACCGGGCGGGCGTGATGGACCAGATCCTGTTAGAACAATTCCTATGGGATTTGGAAGAGGATGCCCAGAGGTGGGTACGCAGACACCAGCCGCAAACTAGCAAAGAGGCACTTCGCTTGGCGGAGGCTTTTGCGAATTCGGAAAGGGAACAGGGATACGGACGAGGGCCCCAAGGCACGAAAGAGGGACCCACAAGCGAAGGGGAAAGGCGAACGGTCCCCAAACGAGGGACACCAAAAGGGGTGGTATGTTACCACTGTGGGCAAACCGGACACATCTCCCGCGAATGTGGGGAAGGCCTGAGCGAGCTGAGCCACACCCCTACAGGATATCCACCCTCCCGGGACAGAGGCAAAGAGACAGAGAGAGGGGAACCCATGGATTGCAGTTTCGGGTCGGCAGCCCAGAACGAGGGGTGGAACCGGCCCGTAGTAACCGCATGGGTTGGAGACAGGATGGTTAAGGCCACATTGGACACGGGGTGTTCCCACTCCCTACTTCGGGCAGACCTTGCTCCACAGAGGGAACGAAAGAGTGACGGGCCCCTGACGATGACCTGCATACTAGGGGGGGAGATGCGGTTCCAGACTTGCTATGTCCCGTTTAGGGTAATGGAGTTTAGCGGAGAGCTCCGAGTGGGAATTGCCCCGACCCTGGCATGCGAGATGATACTAGGCCGAGAATGGGGCCCATTCTATACCGTCCTTGAGCGAGTGAGGGCTACGCAGGAGGCGAGGAACCAGATCAAGAGGGGCGACGGGTGGGCCAGCGAGGGCACAGCCCGTCGCAACGAGACTACGACAGGCGACATCGACCTGGAACAGTTCGTGAGCGTGGCCCAATTTCGTAGGGCACAACAGGAGGACCCGGAACTGCAGCTGATGTGGGATGCCGACCCCGGGGAAGGACCCTCCCAGGGGTGTCCCAGCTTCAAGGTAACAGGGGGGCTACTATATTGGGTCCAACGGGGTGAGGAGGGTACCATACGGGGGAGACAATTAGTGGTCCTGACCTCACTCCACAAAGCGGTGTGGAGACTGGCCCATGACTCACCCCTGGGTGGCCATCTGGGACGTAACAAGACCCGGGCGAGACTGGTCCAAGAATTCTTTTGGCCTCATCTCCAAGAGGATGTGGAAAGGTAGGGGGCCGCATGCCCAGAGTGTCAGAGGGCCCAGGAATGGAAGGCCCCAAGGGCACCCCTGAAGCCCATGCCCATAGTGGAGACACCGTTCTCGCGGGTCGCCCTGGATATAGTAGGACCTCTCCCCAGGTCTCATAACGGATACCAATATATCCTGGTGATGATAGATTATGCCACCCACTTCCCAGACGCCGTGCCCCTAAGGTCCATAAATGCCACTCGGGTAGCGGAGGAACTTCTTAAGTGGATAGCCCGGGTGGGCATACCTCGGGAGATCCTCACGGACCAGGGAACAAACTTTATGTCTGGGGTAATGAAGGCTTTATGCAAGACCCTCGGCATCACCCAACTAAAGACCTCGGTCTACCATCCCCAAACTAACGGCTTGGTAGAGAGGTTAAATGGGACCATCAAGCGGATGCTCAGGCGGTGTGCCCAGGATTACCCGCGGAAGTGGGATACCATCTTGACACCCCTGCTGTTCACCTTAAGGGATGTGCCGCAGGAGTCAACCCAATACTCCCCATTTCAGTTGGTGTATGGCCATAGCCCTCGGGGACTGCTACAAATCGTAAGGGAAGAGTGGGAGAAGCCAATAGGCTTGGGGGTATCGGCGGAGAGGTATCGGGAGGAGCTACAAGATCGAATCTCCACGGCCCAACGGATCGCCAGGCAAAATTTGAGGGACGCCCAAGGCATACAGGAAAGGCGTTACAATCAGAAGACGAAAATGCGGACGTTCCTGCGGGGGGACAAAGTTCTGGTATCGCTGCCAACCTCCTCCAGCAAACAGCTGGCTATGTGGCAGGGGCCATTTACCGTGGTGAGACAAGTAGGGCCCGTGGATTATGAATTGCTTAAACCAGGTCACCGCCGGGAGCGACAGATTTACCACGTAAATCTGCTCAAAGAGTGGAAAACTCCCCAGGGCTGGTTGGCCTTAGGTGAGGATACAAAGGAGGACCTGGGACCGATGTGTCTCGGGTTAAGGAGACCCGGGAAGGAGGGAGCAGTACAGATGGGCAAGGAGTTGGGCCACCACCAACAGCAGGAATTACTAGCTTTGATAGAGGAATTTAGGGCAGTGTTCCAAGAGATCCCGGGGCGAGTAACGGGAGTAGAACATGAAATCAGGACCCCTCAGGGCGCACTGGTGAGGGAGAGATGGAGGCCGATACCGCAGCGGTGGCAACAGGAAATACGACAAGAGATTATGACAATGCAAGAACAAGGGATTATACGACCGTTCCGCAGTCCATGGCGGAGCCCCATAGTCCCCGTCGTCAAACAGGATGGGTCATTGCGCATATGTATAGACTACAGGAAGCTCAATGCCCTGACTACGTTTGATGCCTTTCCGATGCCACACGTCACGCACCTCGTGGAGAAAATCGGGGAAGCACAGTATATAACCACGCTTGATTTGGCAAAGGGATATTGGCAGATCCCGATGCTACCCGCAGATTGTGCCAAAACGGCCTTCGGGACCCCATGGGGCCTATTTGAATTTACGCGGATGCCCTTCGGCCTCAACGGAGCAGCTGCGACGTTTCAGAGGTTAATGGACAACCTATTGGCACCCCACGCAGCATACGCGGCGGCATACATTGATGACATCATTATATTTTCAGCCAGCTGGCGACAACACCTCCAAGACCTCAGAGCAGTCCTAGGGGAACTCCGAGAAGCAGGGCTGACCGCCAACCCGAAGAAATGTAAACTGGCGGGGAAAGAAACAGCATACCTAGGGTTTCGAGTAGGCCGAGGGACAGTTCGGCCACTCACAGATAAGATTGAGGCTATAAGGCAGTTCCAGGAACCGAGAACCCACAAACAACTGCGTTCCTTCTTGGGACTCGTTAACTATTATCGACGATTTATACCCTGCTTCGCAACGCTCGCCACGCCGCTTACTGACGCATTAGCTGGGAAATCTGTGACGCCACTGAAATGGACACCGGGGATGCGAAAAAGCTTCCAGAATTTGAAAGAAGCAATGCGCCATGACGTTGTCGTGCACACGCCTAACTTTAACGCCCCTTTCGTTTTACAGACGAATGCATCAGGACGGGCGCTGGGAGCAGTGTTACTGCAGAAACAAGGGCAGGAGGAGCGCCCAATTGCCTTTGCCAGCAGGAAACTCAGTCAGGCAGAAACCAGGTATGCCACCATCGAAAGGGAGTGCCTGGCAATACGCTGGGCAATAGAATATTTTAAGTACTACCTGATGGGGAGAGAATTCGTGGTAGTAACAGACCACGCACCACGACAGTGGTTAACACAGAAACAGAGCATAAACACCAGGATCACCTGCTGGGCTTTGGCTTTACAGCCATTCAAATTCACGGTGATACACCGTCCAGGCCGAGATAACTTTGTGGCTGACTTCTTGTCCAGGTGGGGAGGCGCAGACGACGCAGAGGACGGTACGGGCCACATCCATAGGGAGGAGCTGCAGGTGACACATGCCATCACGAGAGAAAATCAGCCGCCACAAGGCAACTTAAGGGGGGAGGTCTGTGGCGGCGAAGCACCCCCACAGGCGAGTGAGGGGGAGAAGAGGGGACTCACAGACCCTAGACCCCGAGAGCAAGCCCCCAGGAGGGCATACATACCAGCAGAGGGGCAGCGGGAGGAAGAGCCGCAGCCGCGGCTGCAGCCGCGCGAGCCGCCATTACGCCGGCTCTGGCAACAGCTGTTCACCGCGTGGCGAACAGCTGAGCCAATCCCAGCGGCCGGAGCGGCCGCTGCGGGAGGATTCAAAAACGCCGACAGGACAGGGAAAGAGGGAGAGCCAGCGGGAGAGAGTACGGGTGCACAGCCCATGCTGCAGGCTCTCGCATGGAGCGTTGAGGACCCCGCCTGCGGGTCTCAAGCAAGCAGTATAGGCAGGAGCGGGACGCCTTTCGCCAGCAGCCAGGCAAGAGGCGATCAGAGAGTGCATGCCGAGGCACTCTCTCTGCTGCGTCCTGAAGCGGCAGCCGTACAGGAAGCAGGGGAGCACCCTGCGGACGGGAGGAAAGGGGAGAGAGCGGAGGCCCCAGGAGGGGGCTGGAACCAGGGGAAGCAACCACCAGCTCCCCCTGGTCCGGAGGAGTGTTATCTATAAGGGAGGAGAAAGGAGAAACCCCTCTCTGCAGGAGAGGGGAACGACCGAGAACCGGGGAACCGGGCAGAGGCCATCATACTGGGCCCGGCAACACCTGAAGGACATCACCCGGCGGCTGGCGTGTGGACAGGGTGTAGGGGAGGCGGAGCCCCGTGGATCACCGCGTCCGATAACCGTGAGTACCACCGCCTATCGGGAGGCCCCACCCAGGATAAAGAGCTCCGCTGGAGACTCCTCCGAAGGTAATTGAGTACATCCAAGGCGTGGCAGGCGAGTTGAGGGGAGGGGCCACACCCCGATAGGTCAGACGGAGCGAGGCGCAGGCTCCACACTGGGGTAGCCTTTGATCTCACATCAGAGTTATTGCAAGCTATATATCTAATTGAATCTCAGTTATCTTACTCACACACACAAGTTGGAGTTGGAGATTCCCTCTGGAGGCAAGCAGTTCCTTGATCATGAGTTTTGAGAGATAGAGCAAGTTTCAGATGGTACAGCTCTTCTTTGTTCCTGAGTATCCCTCTTGGCTGCTGCTCCCTCCTCCTCGGCTTATATAGCCCTTGTGACCTCATTTACCTGGTCCAATGGAGGCCAGCACCTGCTGGCTGTCAGCCATCCAATTTGAAATACATCACTAGTTGCCGGACAGACTCTAGCCCACCCAGGAGGAAGCCCCTCACCCAGGTATGTGATGCCAGTCACGTAGGCAGAGAGAGCAGGTTTCCCCACTCCCTCATGAATGTATCCAGTTCAGGTTACCTAAAGAGATAGGGTAAGGGTTTGGCTCTCTGCTGGGCCCACCCTCATCAAATTGTCACAGAGCAGAGACTTTGGGGAGAGTAAAAGGTGGCTCTTACCCACAAACACTAGTACTGGAGGCTATGTGGTAGAGTTTCTGCCTATCATGTGGGAAATGTGAGTTTAAGTCCCAGCTAGGATTCCTTGGGGTGAGTGAAGTAACAGGAAGTAAATCCTGGTTACCTTGAAAAAGGGTCACTGTGTTTTCCCTCTTTTCCCCCCTCCAGGTACCTAGGTCCTATATTCCTTGTCATTTGACATTTTGTATGTTGTGCCTTTTATATTTCCCCAACCAGTATTGTTTGTTCTGCTGTTTGTGTTTTATATTTTGTTAACCCTGTCTTTTGTCAGTGATCGTAAGTGTCTAACCTTTGTTGAATCCTGCCCCCTGGGGGCGTTGTAGTGTCTCCTATACCCCGTGGTTTATGCTTGTTATGTTCCCAGTACTGTTCTCTCATTAAAAGGTATATGGTTAAGGCCCCAGTGGTGGTCTGGCTCTGCTCTATAGTGGGAGGAGAGTCCCTACACCTCCCACAGCACTGGTGCACCTGCTTTGATCCCTTCAATTGGAGAGGGGGTACCTCTTGGAGTACCGTCCGGGTTACATTCAAAAACATTTCAAAAACGTTTATAAAACGTTTCACAACACGCCTCCAAAAGCCATATGTCGCACTACACAAACAGATTGAGGGCGGAACCTGGGCAGTGAACAGGAAGGTTCCAATGGGAGCCCCCACTTGAAACTGTACAAAGATCAATGAGCTCGGGAATGCTGGGAAATGTAGTCCAAAAACACCAGAACAAAAAAAAAAGCCAGAAGAGCTCGCCAGCTTGCCCCCACCACCAACATGGCCAGCAATCACCAATCAACCAGGCGGCAACAAACACCCACCCATCCATTACTCTAAAGCATGAACATTTTATGATATCATAGCAGTGATATAGTAAATAAACGAAAAAGCATATATATTTGTAACATGGTGGGATGGGAAGGGAAAGGAATGGAAGGGGAGGATTCAAGCGGCTTATCTTTGAAATGGGGATTGCGATGGGGTCTTTGGGATCACGTACTGACAGAGAGAGACCAGACCGACTGACCCAGCATAGGCGGGTGCAAGTGACAAGGTTTTTGGGGTGACTGGGCCCACTGGAGACTCCCAGTGAGAGACTGGGGGTGGAGACAGGGGTGGCATGTGCCTCCTGCTGTAATACATGAGAAAAGACATTAGGGGAGATAGATTGGTATTTGACTCCCCCTACTGAAATCTGTGGGGAATGACACAGCAGACTTAACTCGCTCGAAAGCACCGTGTTGTGCAAACACGTATGCTGTGTTGTGCAAACACGAACACTGTGTTGTGCAAACACAAACGTGCCACACCACAAAAGGGCTGCATTCAAATTTTTAGGTGCTCGACATTAACGCCCATTTCATCTACACGCCCCACGATTCTATAAACAGCAGTGCCTGTGGCTGTAGCAGGCTATATAGGTGAGCTTGTTTCACTATAACATATGTAAAATAAATGAACAGCCCTTGGACCTGGGTGACTTCTTGCGCTTGAGGTTTTCCTGCCCTGCTTGTCCTGGAGACAGAGGGCCTGGTTTTCAATTATCCCAAAGCAGGTTGTGTCATCCTGGAAGTATAAAGGATCTTTAAATTGGGTGGAAATCGCCCCTGAAAGGCAAGGGATGGTCCTGGCCTTTTCCACTGCAGGCATAAGAGCTCTGCACTAGCCCTGCTCTTCACACAGCTGCTGTCTACTTCCCAAGAGTCCATGAGAAGCTCCAAAGTGAACCTGTTGATACCATCACTGGCACTGTTGGTGCAGCAGGAAATCAAAATTCAGCTTAAAAATCTGTTTTTTCCACACAAGCAGGAAAGTGGCTGTGGCTCCTTCCTCCACAAGGGTCTTCTCCAGTAAATCACCTCAGCTCAATTTTTGTTCCTCACTATTTGTTTTACAGTAGCACTAGCAACCCATTACACTTGATTCTGCACATGTAAGTAGTATGAGACTGTCCCTGCCTGACAGTTCACAGTGTAAACAGACACAAGGCATAGAAGCAGGAGGAAAGGAAGTTTATTACCCTGCTATGCAGGAGTTCAGGTGACCTGGCATAAGTTATCCATGGAGTCCACAGTGAAATATAGTACTGAATGCCCTTCTCAGTTCAGTACCTTCACTATAACCCATCCTCCCTTAAAATCAGTCCTATTTTTTTACTGCAGAGGCACTGCTGGTATAAGTCAGATTTATGCATCCAAAATGATGTTGCTTTGGGATCCCAGTACATTAAGGTGTTTGAAGGGTAAGGTACAGGGCAAAAGTTTTGCTCTTTTTGGGCTTGCTACTGAATGATGGGGTGCAGGCTTGTAGAAAGGTGGGGTGGTCAGGGCCAGATCCTGGTCTTAGTACAGGGCTGGCAGGTGCCTGATGAACTTAGCATTAATGCAGGCCTTATTTGTTACCTGGAGATGCAGGATGGTGATGGGGTTGAGCCCTGGGGAGAGTGCATTCAGTTCTTGGCTTTCCCACAGATAGCCTGTGGATAGATGGGAGTCGTAAAATCACAGAAAATGAGGGTTGGAAGGGACCTCAGAAGGTCTCTAGTCCAGCCCCTACTCAAAGCAGGACCATCCCCAACTAGATTATCCCAGCCAAGGCTTTGTCTAGCTGGGCCTTAAAAATCTCCAAGAATGGAGATTCCAAAACCTTTATGAGTAACCTATTCCAGTGCTTTACTACCCTCCTAGCAAGAAAGTATTTCCTAATATCTAACCTAAACTTCTCTTGCTGCAACTTGAGACCATTGCTCCTTGTTCTGTCATCTGCCACCACCGAACACAGAGTGCCATCCTTTTTGGAACCACCTTTCGGTAGTTGAAGGCTGCTATTAAATCCCCTCTCAGTCTTGTCTTCTACAGACTAAGTGGTTTTTTGTACATGCCAGGTTTTTTGCCCTTTCTTGTGCTGCAATGGTGTGACTGTTTGCACAAGCAGGATTTCCAGACACTTTAAAAGTCTATCTGGTGCATTAAACTAAAACTAAAACTCCTCAGATGTAGTTTAGTTTGACTCACTGGGAATTAAAGCATCACATCAATGGATTAGTTGCATGCAAACACAAAGGCACAGAAAGACATGTAATGAACTTCTTTGTCGACCAGGTAGTGCTACAACTTTTTTGTAGTTCACCCCTTCAAATGCTGTCACTTTCAAATTGCTGCAGTTTTTTGTTGTTTTCTTCTTGTGCTATGTGCTGGTTCCCTGCTCCCACAGGCTAGGGGGCAGCATGGGACTGTCCCACTCTCCTGCAGGGCTGGAAAACCTGCCATGAGCACTCCAGGAACTGTCTGTTCCCCCAAAGACACCTCCAGGAAGGAATACAGATTGTTGCAGCTGCTGAGGGGTTTGGAACAGGGCTCACAACAACCAGGAAAGAAAGGGCTCGTTCCCTTCCCTCACTCAAACCTCAAACACAGAAAAGCCAGAGAGCAGCTGTTAGAAATTTGCAACAAACTAGAAGCTTCCTCTTCTATGTGATGGCTACAGCAGCTGATGCTGGGCAGAAGCAGAGAGATTACTGAGTCAAGTCACCTTCTCTATGTTAGTCACTCCTAAAAGGAGAAGCAGAAAAATAACCTTAGATTCAAAAGGACCTGAGATGGAGGTGTACAAACTGGCAGGTTTTCTTTGGGAGATAGCAATGAAATGCACTAATCCACTCCCAACAGGTGGTCCAAGAGGAGTCCTGAATGATTGCTCACAGTCCATCTGCAGTGACAAGGAATGATCCCATTCTTAAATATTCGGATCAGTTTGTTACAAAGCCAGTGTTCATCCAGTCCAGAGCAAGTGACCCTGGGGCTCTCCATAGAGCCAACAGAAGGAAGGATGGAGGTCCCAGGAGAGGGGACCTTGGATACTTGGGACAGTCCCGTCATGCGCAGATCAGGGTGGGACTCTCCCTGGCATGTTCTCAGTGTTGTCTGCAGACTGTTTATATCAAACCCTAAACATGCTGGGGGAAAGGCACCTTTGGAGCTCTAGAGATGAATACGGGTACTGAAATAGAGCAGAGGACACTCACCAAGATGGTCTTGGTGGGGCCAGTGGACATGGAGGCAGAGGTTGATTGAGCTTTTGGCCTGGATGCTTGGAATCCTTTGATCCACTTCCTATACTCCTCTCACCTGCAAAACAGGACAGTCACTACATGATGTAATCAGCATGCAGAGAAGATCAGACATGAGTGGGTGATAAAGGGCTGTGGTCTCACCTGGCAACTGAGGATGCAATGCACCAGGAAGATCAAGGCTCCCTGCAGGGTGTTACACATGGTGGATAAATATGCCATGACCTGGGCTCCTAGGCCTAACTGGAAGATACCTAGACTATATGAGCAGCCCAGGATGAAGAGCTGGATGATGGCTTTAAAGGTCAGCAGCCTACAGAAAAGCAGGAAGAGGGATCCTATTAGAATAACCCTTGGGGGACAGCAACTGGACCACAGGGCTCAGGCCAGAAGAGGGTGAACCTGCTGTCTGATGCTTTGTTGTGTGACACGGTCATTTCCAATTAAACACAAAGGGAACTCCTTGCTACAAATCCCAAATATTTTATCACCCTCCTCCATAATTGCTCAGACTGCTCGGCATTGCTTTGTCACTGTCTCACCTGCGATCTCTCAGGGTGGACACCTCTGTGTTGAGGGAGGAAAGGCTCGTTCTCAGGAACCAGTGTCAGGATATAGAAGATGAGGTTTATCTCTGGAAACGGTGGGACATGTTCCTCACAAATGTATCTCAGTAGGACCTGGCTCAGATCCCAGATTCCATCTCTAGTCTTCCCTAACACTCAGGCTGCTACCACATTCACCTCAACTCCTGCTGTTCCCAAGCTGAAACCACACTAGCTTTGATGGGAGCTCTGTCTGAGTATGTACCATAGTCCAGGAGACTACAACCCAAGGAATGCTCTTAGGAACTGCAAAATGACACAGGCCAGGGCCTTTTTTCCCCCATTTCTAGAGGCCATGTTCTCAGTTCCACTGAAATCAGTAGGGTTACAGAGGGAAGACAATATATTGCAGGGAAGAGTGGTCCTGCAATATACCAGCCACAGTTAAGCACAGACAGGCCCCAGGAAGGCCCATCAGAAGCCTCCATTCAAGCTGAGCCAGCAGCTAAAGAAAAGGAGGGAAAAGAGATGTTAGCCCTGAAGCAAAAGCCTGGTGCTGCTCATATGAAGATCAGCCACCGAAACAAGGAGGGAGATTCAGTCCTGATACAAAAAATGGATCAGACCAAAAGGTTGGGAACACAGATCTAGAACAAGGTGCTGATCTCAGCAACACCAACAGAAATCCAGGAAGAAAGTCTACAGGGGTTACTGTAGTTACACAGGAGCGTTGATGCTCCAGAACTCAGATACCAACATGATGAGCATAGAATAAGAACCTTGGTGGGTCAGAGAGAAGTGTGAGCAAGATCTGGCCTGACATTCCCAGTGAAGCTCTCAAATCACTCTCTATCAGGCAGGTGCATACAGCAGTGATGGAGGGCTAGGTACTCAGCTGATGGATGTGCAATGGACTGACACCAGGTGAGGCTCAAGCTTGGAGTGGCAAAAAAGTACCATATATTGTGTTTTTGACCTTCATCTCTTTAGATGAGAGGAGGAGGAAAGAGTAGAAAGTACTATGGGGGACTGAATGGGATCTTCTAGACTGTGCTCATGGGAATGCTTTGGTTATACCTGGCAGCATCAGAGTACTCCTGGTGAGGTGGGAAGTTGTCAGCTTGGATATTCAGAACCCAGGACAAATTTGCAGGGAAATCTAAGTCCTATTGGGACTGTACAGGCCACTTCCCAGTTCCACTTGGGGACAGACTAGGCACTTACTGATGGTTAGTTCCACAGCCATTTGAGTTGGCTGCTACAAAAATAGTCACCACCAGGGCTGAGAGTCCAAAACCAAAAGATTATATGTATTGGTTCCTGAATTTGCAGATGCTAGTGTAGATCACAACCTTCAGGTTCCTGACAGTGAGGATGAGCTGCAGCCCTTCCAGGAACATCCAGGTGAAGGTGGCTAGGAAGAGGTAATGGAGACAGGCGGCAATGACAGCACACACTATCTGGGGGTGACAGATCAAGAGCACTAGTTGGGAAAGGGAATGCAGGGGATAGAAAGAGACCAGCCTCAAGGTTACATTAGGGACTTCTGTTCACTCATCTCTCCAGTCTATCCCTGAAGGGTGTGCAGTCATCAGCTGGTGGAGGATTGCTTCAGTCAGGGTGGTCTTTTCAGCCTTCCAAAATCCAGAAAATAGGGACTCTGGAGGTTGTGATTCCAAAGTGACCCTGAGAACTATAGGATTCTATGAGTAATCCTGGAAAAGGTGAGCTAGGGTATGAACAATGAGATGGAGACCCCTGGAGGAAGCATGTTTTTCCTTCTATATGAGTTTTCAGTGTGCAGGGATCCTATAATCACCCACAGGGGATGGAGAGCATGGGCAAGGAGCTGTATCTATTGAAATTTGTCTTAGTTCCATTCTTACATTTTAATATCACTGAAGATTTGTTTGGGACAAAAGGCTAAAAGGAGGAAAGAAAACAGTGAAGATTTCTGTGGAAGGGAATAAATCATTATTTCTGTTGCTTTATTGAGGGACTCAAGAGCTTGGAAGCAACATGATAAACTCTAAGCCACATTGTAAAAATGTTCTAGAGTGCTGGGAGGCTTAGAGGGTCCAGACAAAGCTTAATGATAACACTGGATGACATACTTGATTGCTGTTGTGAGTCACAGAGGTGAGGAAAAGCAGGTCGCCCAGAAAGAGACAGAGGCAGAGCTGCAGGTGGATGGCAGTACTAACATTCCACAGGGTGTGGCACAAGAGGAAGGTGAGGATGGCAGGAAGGAGGCACAGCAGAGAGATGCTCAGCCTCACGTATGTGAGTATGTTCAGGGTGTGACAATCCTGTAAAATGGAAAAGAGACAATGGCCCTTGAGCCCATACCAGCCTCTTGGCACTGAACCAGCCTGTGTGGCCAGCAATGAGATCCCAAAGCCCTTACTCAGTCAGAATTCCCTGCTGATTTGTCTGAGTAAGAAGCACAAGACCCAGCCTGTGCTCTAAGTCAGTGGGTGAGATACCTCTCTATCAGTGGGAGCCATGAGCACAGCAAAGCTGGAGATGGTTGCAGCTGCAGTGTAATTGCTGTTTGTGCGCAGCATGGTGCAGTCTTCCCAAGACCAGGTGCCTTGTTTCCAGTAAACACAGATAGCCTCTTTGTCCTCTTCTTTCTCCTGGAATTGCAATGGCAGTAGCAGCATATCATGAGTTTCTATCATCACAAATCTCCAGTAAGCCTCATGAATGTGAGGCCCCCAAGCTTCCTAGCTCTCACTGTGCCACAGAGAGGGCCTTTACAGCAAGAGCACAAGGTGGACTCAGTGCCTTCTGCTCCTGTAACACAAGCCTTGGCACAGAGCTGAACTAGCAGCACTGCAAGATTTACAGCAGAGGGTTCATAGGATTTTTCCCACTGTGGGGCCATCCCACACCTGCAGTCTATTCAGTTCATTCCTATCTCACCATTTCACTCTCCAGACCCCACTCTACATAGGAAGCTGTTTTCCTGTTATTCTGGCCCAGGGTAAAAAGGATCTGATATAAGGAATGAGAAGGCAGCAGAAAGCAGAAGATGAACCTTTTAAGTAACCCACTGAGACCCAGACCAGACCAGAGGTAGGAGAGTTCCACACACCTGGATGTGGTACGGGGTGAAATTCACAGGACTGGACAGGTTGTGAATGGGAGTCTAGTTTTCAGTGGGTCCCTGCTCTCCAATGGCTGCACTCACCACTCGGGACTGCAGATGAACTTTCCCCAGGTTCAGAGCAGCTGACAGGTTTTCCTCGTTGACAAATCTATCAGGAATAATGGAGTTGAGGATGGAGTAAGAAATGAAAACAAGTGCTCCACTACCTGTTGGAACAAAAGAGGACATCTCTTTACAAAGACAAAGATTCTGGAATGAAGACAGAGATATGTAAGCAAGTCTATAGTACAGCTGGGAACAGAACACAGGAGCCATGGCTAAGGAGATGGGCTTTACACAGATGCCCTGCTGATGCCTCCTGTGTCTTCCATGTAGCAGTAGCCTAGATCAGCTCATGTACCCCAGTCAGAGAACTCAAGGGTCCACCAGTTCATTTCAATACTTTTTTTAAGGAGGGATATGCAAATCAGTGAAGTTTGGGAACTGTGGATGTAGGCACATGGTACTGAGGGGGATGTCATTGCTTTTCTTGATGTAGGACAGGCAGAGGGCTTGGCCAGAGGGGGCTTTCCCAGCCCCAGATAGGTCAAATCAGCCTGAAAGGGGGAATGGAGGCATGTTTTCCTGGATCTTTCCCTGAGTGTCACACATCTCCAAGCTAGGATCTTGCTGGGGTCACCATCAGGACATTGTGTGTTGGGCCAATGGAGCTCAGACTTTTCCACTCTCTGGACTAATTCATGAGCTATCTCTCTGCCCAGCCCCCTCCATACTTGATTTTCATACTGCTGAACAACTGGGAACAAAGGTCTCTGTGCAGCTGATGGGCCACAACTACTGAGCGAGACCAATCTAATGCCACAGCCAAAGAAAAGGGCCTTAGCATGGGATCCACAGGGACAAAAGAAATGGAAGAACTGGGACTGGGGTTCAGTGCCCTGCTACAGGGGGAATGCATCTGGGAACTGCTCTGTGCCATGGATACCTTGTGTCACTACACTGACAATTGTGCTGCAGTGAATCTCCATCCTGTCCTCAGCAATCAGCTTGAAGACTTCGTTGGCATGGCTGCAGTTCCTTGGGACAAGTTGGGTCTCAATTGCTGTGGAGAGGAAAAGCAGAGCTCCTTAGAAGTGAAGAACCTCTTGGTTCCATCTCCCATCTTGCTTCCCATCCCGTATTTCTTTGTTTCCCTTTTCCCAACCTACAGTTCAACTCCTCCCCCCCCCCCCCCCCCCCAAGTAAGTGCTACTGAGCTAAAAGGCAGGGGCAAAGGGAAGGGGATGGTAGAGACGTTCACCACTGGGGCAGGGTGCAGAAGGAAGTCACCAAGTAGGCTTCTGCCTGTTCAGCTGTTGCCTGTGGTGACAGAAGCCTGGCAGTGTATTTAAAACTCTTTCAAGCAGCTGCCATTGCTGGGGTTGTAAGCCCCAGGACAGGGGCAGTGGGCTGTGGTGTTCTGTGCCTCCCTGAATTGTGTATAACTATCTTTCAGCAGCCACCAGAGGGCACTGGGAGCCTACATTCTCCTCACCCAAAGACCCTGTCTTTTATGTTCTGTGTCTCCTGCTTGGGAGACATAAATGCTGCAGTTAACACAGCCTGTTCCATGCTCTCCAGAAAGTGTCGCAGATAGTGTCACCTCCTCGCTGTCACTGGCACAGGGAAGGGAGCAATTCACAGGAGGGAATCGAACAAGCGAGCAGCTTCCTGAGTTTGGGAAAGGAAACATCTTGTGGATGAGGGGGTGGGTGTCAGAAGTTCGTGGGCACATGCTGCGAATTAATACTGTTCAGGAGTCACTGTGACCTCCCACAGCTCAGGAGACCTGCAGGGAATCCTCTGTGCAGTGGAGCCCCTTCAGCAACCTCTGGATCCCAATGTAACCTGAAGCCAAAGTATATCTAAAGTCCTTTTTCATTCACTCTTCAAGCCTGGTGCCTGCAGGGGTGGCTGGAGAGCCACTTAGGGAGTTTTGGTGAGCTGTTGTGGACCCAGGGGGAGGAGGGGGTGCTGATCCGGCATGGCAGGAGGACAATGGGGTGGGGGGCAATTGGTCCTATCTGGGCCCAGCCTGTCAGCTCTGTACTCACTGCTGGGGGCACTGGATGGAGCGGGTGGGTATGGTCTTCATGGAGACTGGCCCAGGACCCCTGTGGGTATGGCATACTCGACCTGGCTGATGGGATGGGGCCATGGGCGGGCAGGCAGTGACATCCAGGAGTACGATGGGTGGGCAGGGCTGAGGCCAGGGCTGGGATTGTGGGGCGGTGACAGCACAGGGCTTGGGGCCCAGGGCAGAGCCACAATCCACTCCCCACACATCCCTGCAATGGGAAACTAGTGCCCATTGTCACTACTGTGACTCAGGCTCTGACCCCACACTGTCACCGCCTCATGATCTAGGCCCCAGACTCAGCCCCCACCTGACCATCCTGTTCCCGGATGCCAGTCCCTGTCTACCTGCAGCCCCATCCCATCCACCTGGCTGAGCACACCCTGCCCACTGGGGGCCTGGGCTGGTCTCCATGGCAACCCTGCCTGCCCCATTGGGCACCCCCAACAGTGGGTAAGAGGCAGACTGGCAGCAGCACCTGGGCAGAAAGTCCATTCACTGCACCGCCCCTGCCCTGCTCTGCCCAGCACCTACAGGTAGTGAGATGGGCTGCATGTGCCATGGCCTGGGCTGCCCCTCACATGATGGGCCAGGCACATGCATGGGACCCACAGTGGGCCAGATAAAATCCCTTGGTAGGCCATAGCCGGCCCATGGACCATATTTTGTCCATCCCTGCTCTAGTACCAGAGAACACAGTAGCAAATCAGTGGTTGCCCAGGTTTTCTCTGCAACGCCCTTTCAAACAACCTGTAGCTTCTTAGCAACAGCTAAGACAAACCCCATGTCCTCAAAGCCCAGGCCTCAGCCACTCGAGCTACAGAAAATCTCCATCATCTGTTAATGCTGTAGGGCCAGTGCTAAACAACAGAACAGCTCCTACTGCTCTGAGCAGGGCTGACAGAAAGACATAAGAATAGCCACAGAGCAAAGAGCACAGGCATTTTTTGAAAAGCATTTGATCAGAGGTCTCCAGACACTGCTGCACTGTGTCATGAGGTATCCAGATGCGCTATAAAGGTGACACCACAGAGAAACATGGGAAATGGGCTGGTTCTGCAGGCACTGAAGAGCAAGTCATAACTTGAGACATGCTGCTTCCCACTACAGTCTAGCTTTAATCTGTGGCTCTTTCCATCCCACTAATATATGTACAGATTGAGACATGCTAAGGCCAAAGTGAACCATCTGGATGCCTGATATTTCACCTAGGATTGGAGCACTTCACATGTATTATTTAAATTCTTCTCCCAAGCCCCTGGAGAGATACAAAGGGGTTCTTGAGGTGCAAGGAGATTGAGTAAGGGTCGTGTTACGTGGTAATTTGGGGCACTTCCTGGAACTCTTAACACCTGGATTGTCTGCACATTAACACCTGAAACTGGTTTTAAGAACTTAGGCAGCTCAAAGTTACACCACTCAAGGGCAGGATTATCTCTGATCTGTGCTACTCATCTTATTGTGCACTAAATTGTAGCCACTCTAGGCTACACCTTAGTGGGACCCTCCCACCCCCTCCTGCTGAACTGAATTGGGTCCACTACCCCCACAACCCCAGCTCTCCCCAGCACCCCAGATCCTTGCTCTATGTCTCCTGATCTGCTTACTTGGGGCTGACCCTGCTGTTTGTCCCAAGGAAGCAGGCAGGGAAGGTTTAAGCTGCCTGCCCAGCCCTAACTGCTGCTGCTTTCTGGGTGGGTTCAGGCCAAACAAGAGCAGCAGCCCATCAGGAGAGACTGGGCAGGCAGGTTAACCTTTCCCTGCCTGCTCCCCAGGGGCAGGCAGCCTGGCAGCTACAAGGAACTCAGAAAGACCTCACAACAAGGCAAAATGGTATTGACACTCTGGATTCCTACTTGAAATATTTGGGCTTTTCATGTGAAATGTGTAAGCATTTGCATATCTAACAGCACTAATAATGCTTGACACCCTGTGGCACCCTTAAAATGATCTCAGTGCCCCACGGTGCTGTGAAACCCCAGTTGAGGATCACTGCCTTAGCACTTTGGCACAGGTTTTCAAAAGCACCCATGGTTGAACTAACATAGGAAAAATAGAGAATGCTGAAGCTCAAAATCACTGGCACATTTGTATCTGTCGAAACAGTTATAACCCAAATACGTTCCACACACACCTCCCCACCCTCGGCTTTTGGATGTATCTCCAGGGAGACTTTTCTGAAAAGCTCGAACAGCATGCTTCTCTGTTGACTCCTGTTGTGACATTACATGGTCATAGAACCTAGCAATGGGAAGAGAAACAATCAGTGAGATAGTTTGCATCAGGAAGACATCAGTAGGGCCCTAGCTTTTGAAAACATACTGTGATTTGTGTGCCCAGTTGGAGACCCTTAAGGAACTTGATGTTTAAAAGCACTGAGCAATGACCCACAGAAAAGGAGTCCCTTTCATGGTCTTTCAAGCTAATCATTCAAAAGCACAAGGCAGTTCAGTAGTACAGTAACCTAAATAACAGGCCCAGCCCTTGTGGAGCATCTTTGGCACAGATGAGAAGTTAACTGTCACTCTCTTCAGGTCCACAATGACATCCTTTCTCCATCCTACAAGAAAAGGTTGGTGATGTGCTACAATCCAACAGGTACAATCCCTGCCTAACCAACTTATAGCTGAATTTGTATCTAGTTGGCAAAATATTTGGCCCTAAAAGCCTGATTTTTCTTTGTGTATTGCCATCCAATAGTCATTTCACCTTTGTCTGTGTAACCTTGTTCAGCATGCTTTGTGTATCCTCCAAAGGCTGGCTCAACCAGGGTATGGTTTTGACACAGCTCCATGCTATGGGAGTTAGTGCAGTAGCTCAAGCTACAGTAGCTCCTAAAGTTACAAGGCCTGGATCTGGACCCTGGTTATAACCTAAATGATGGTTACATCTGCAGTAAAGAAATTGAGAAATTCGCCATATTAAAACCTGTTCTAATCTGCCATCCAATTTAGGGAAGGAGCATCAGGGTGTTTGTGTTGCTCTGGCCTGTAAAAGGGACTTAAATCAGATGCTAATGGTTCTCTAAGAATCCTGTGCAAAGGGCGTCCCTTGATAACTGAACTGGTATTTGAGCCTTTATGTGAGCTGATCTCCAAATGCCAAGTGGATCAAGAAAGTGGTAAGAATTCACTGAGCTACAGTTATCTGCTGCTTCCCATGAACCATGAGTAGCTAAATATAAATGCAATGATTTGTATGACCCCAGAATGCAGAGGAAACAGGAGTGGCTTAAATCTCTCTCTCCCCTTCCCCACACTGCATTTTTAGGTACAGAACACTAAGAAGTGGTTTTTAAATCACTTCAGAACATCATGTGAGGACCTGCCAAACCATTTGGGATGGAGCCAGCACTAGTCCAGTCTTTGTAATGCTTTGGTGACCTAAAATGGTACACCAGGCCAAATAATCAGCTGATGCAAATCAGTGCAGCCCATCAAAGATGATAGGCTTTTCATCAGCTGAAAATACGGCCCATGGTCACATCACTATTCATTACACTATTTCCTTTGCTGTAGAAACACAAACAATCACCATAACTAGAATGCAGTTCAACAAGGACAAGTGCAGAGTGCTATACCTAGGACGTAAAAATATCCAGCACGCCTACTGTCTGGAGGAACGACCCTCTCAGCAGCACAGAAGCGGAAAGGGACCTTGGAGCCATACTGGACTCCAGGATGAACATCAGTTGTCAGTGTGACAAAATTATCAGTAAAGCTAACCACACTTTATCGTGACAAATAGATGCAAGGATGTGATACTTCCCTCTATGTGGCTTTGGTCAGACCGCAGTTGGAGTACTGTCTCCAGTTTTGGGTGCTGTACTTTAAGAAGGATGTGGATAATAGGGGTGTGTGAAATGGGTCCTATTCGATTCAGATTCAGCCCGAATCAGGGACATTGATTCAATTCGTTGATTCAGATCGCTGACCCTGATTTGATTCAGCCAAATCCGAATCTGAAGATTCAATGCTGATTCAGAGAATCAGCGATTCAGACATAGACACAGCTTTAAGTTTTTCCTATATACCTTGAGGTACCAGCGCGGCTGGTGAATGCTGCGAAGCTGGGGCGGATGGAGCATCGCATAAGAGTGCAGAGGGCTCTCCACATGATCGGCGGCAAACCTGGAAGTGGACCAGAAGCACTTCCAGTCCACTTCCGGGTCTGCTGGAGAGACACCCCCACCCACCCACCCGGGCTCAACAATCAAACCCTGGGTGCCCCCCCACCCCCCAGACCCAGGAAGCACCAGTCGCCAAGGTGGGGGGGGGGAGGCCCCCCCCGCGCACTCCCTGGCGGATCCAGAAGAGGACCGGAAGTGCTTCTGGTCCTCTTCTGAGTCTGCTGCCGAGCACGCTGGGGAGCCCCCCATGCTCCTGTGGGACGCTCCATGTGCCCCAGCATCGCAGCACTCTAGAGGTATGCAGAAAAAATATTTAAAGCTGTCTCTATGTCTGAACCTCCAAATCTTTCTGAATCTCTCTGAATTGATTCAAAGGGTTCCAATTCAATTCGGAGAGATTAAAAGGTCCTCTGATTCAATTTGGATTCAGAGATTCGGCCACTGAATCGGGCCTAATCTTAGCCAAATTGAATCAGGGACCAAAGCTTCGCACAGCCCTAGTGGATAACCTCGAGAGGGTCCAGAGGACGGCCACTCATATGCTTAAGGGTTTGCAGGCCAAGCCCTATGAGGAGAGACTGAGGGTGTAACAGCTGAAAATTGTGTCTAAGGTGCTTGCTGAACTCTGTGAAGATTAGACCAGGTGTTTCTTATCATTTGTTCATGTATTATAAGCTGTATGTTGCTGCTAGGAGCCTAATTAAAGTTAAAGAGTAATAAGGCCTTGTATATTTCATAGTTTCATAGTTGGTAGGGTCAGAAAGGACCCAAGCAATCATCAAGTCCGACCCCCTGCCTTGGGCAGGAAAGAATACTGGGGTCAAATGACCCCAGCTAGGTGATTGTCTAGCCTCTTTTTGAAGACCCCCAGGATAGGAGCAAGCACCACTTCCCTTGGAAGTTGGTTCCAGATCCTAGCCGCCCTGACTGTGAAGCAATGCCTCCTGCTATCTAGCCTGAATCTACTCTCGATCAACTCATGGCCGTTGTTCCTCATTACTCCCGGTAGTGCTCAGGAGTAGTGAGGTCTAGTAAATTTAGCAAAGCCTTATAGAAGTAGTAGTAAGCTTTGTGGCATGGTTAAAATTAACCTTATCAGAAGAATGCAAAGGTTTGTACTGCTATTGGTCAGTCCTAAGGAAAGTTTGCAGTGGGGGATCTGTATGGCTGTAAGTTTTCAGCATAGCTCAGAAGTTATAAATTGGTTAGCACATCCGGAAGTCATTTAGAAGGGAGATGCAACTCTGTGAAAGAAGCTACTGATTTGAAATTAGCTGCTGACCTGGTTTCGGTGGGCCCATGGATCTCAAGGAGCCAAGGACTGAATATCAGGGTTCTTCCTGGTACCCCTCAGACAGCACTGATCAGGGATGCCTGACTTCGCCGAGCTTTGCAGAAGAGGAACTTGTCATATATCAGGCATCAGAGGGGACTGCCGATAAGTTGCCGGCGTGAATTATTGTTGTCTGTCATTGTTGCCTTATTATATTACGCGTAGTTGTGTGTTTGTTAAGTCAATAAACCTTTCTTACCTTTCTACCCCCGACCACTCTCTCAATCCCGAACCCTCCACTGGCAGCTAGGACAGAGGGACCTGGATCTCTTCAGCCTCCGCAAGAGAAGGCTAAGAGGTGATCATGTGGCCACCTACAAATTCACTGGAGGAGGTAGCAAGGATCCAGAGATGCTCTGTCTGTTCACCAGGCGCCTCTTGGGGTAACAAGGAACAACGGTCACAAACTGAAGGGGAGCAGATTTCAGCTGGACATCAGGAAGAACTTCTTCATGGTGAGGGTGGCCAGAATTTGGATTGGGCTTCCAAGGGAGGTGGTGCTCTCCCCTCCCTTGGAGGTCTTTAAGAGAAGGCTGGATAGGCATCCGGCTGGGGTCATCTGATCCCAGCACTTTTTCCTGCTCAGGGCAGGGGGTTGGACTATATGAACTGTTGAGGTTGATGACTCTGAAACTCATGCTAAGTTTGGGCCTACTCACAAAAGTTAAAATACAGGATAATAATGTTAACTGCATATTACAAGAGGATGCAACTTCATGGCTAGGTCATCTAAGAAGGAATAATAAAGTATCTCTTCCAGCTTATCTTGCTATATTCAGAATGATTTCAAGCAGACTCTTAATTGTCTGGTGTATAACCATATGAAATGTCTATCCTTGATTAATTAGTATGGTAAATATTTCTTTTGCTACTGACTCGTGTTTACGTGCAGGAAGAGACATTCTCCATATGTAATAGATGTCTCCTCCTGATTTAGTATGTTTTTCCTGGCTGTTAATCACTTTCTTGATATGCTTCAAACTGGATAACCTCTTGTTACCGAAGAAGGTAACTCGTTCAAATTAAAAATTTCTGATAACCAGTAATAAGCAGGTTTTTCCTGTCAATTACTCCTTGGGACTCTCTCTTGATTTACACAACTAAAAGAATGCTTTGAAGATGCTAAACTAAAGGTATAAAAAGGCAGTAAAACAGCAAACAAAGTGTGCACTTCAAGAGTGAGAAATCTCTCTGAAACCAGTTGCTGCTGCTCCCGACTTACTCGAGAAGTTGAAGAGAAACAGACCGCCTCTTCGTCGCCTGTTTGGTGAGTAATCATCACCTTATAGCTAATTACTGGACTTTGATTTGGTTTGGGCTCACTTGACTTGATTTTAAATACTTGTAGTAAATAAAGCCTTTCTGTCACTCATCGAACGAGGTGTCGTGTCAATCCCTGGGCTAGTCTGGAATCCTAGATTTTTATTGCTAACAAGGTCCCTTCCAACCCTAGCATCTATGAATCTATGAAATTTAAAAATCATGACTCACTCTTTCCACAGGAAACCAAAGCCATGTAGCTGATTGTGTTGGTGAAGTCAAAGGTTACAAGCCCAAATGGAGACATCCAGCATGTCACAGTATGAGAAATGAAGGCAACAAGCACTTGCCTGCCCCAAGAGAACTCTGTGCCAGGAACCTGAATCCATTCTACATCCACGAGAGGTCTTGTGTCTAGGGTGAAGTTACCAGTTTCTGAAGTGTTGACTACCCTCAAGGCAAAGTTCCTGAAGCCTTCCTGCACATTTATGGTATTCAAAGGACAGTAACTAGCAATATCTGGGACATTCATCAGGAAGGAGTGGAAACTATTGGGGCTGGCTGTTCTTATGCTGCAGTAGAACACCTGGATGCTCACGGTAGCAGAAATATAGATGGGGCTAGCTAGAGATTTATTAAGTGACTGAATACCTGGCCTTCTTCTAGAGTAGCATTCTCTTGCTGATCCTTTACTCAATATGCCACAATGGCATTCTGGAAAGGCATGATGTATAAAAAGGCATCTACTTCCCAGGGCAAGGGAGGGATGATATATATTGTACTCCAGCTGCAGACTGGTAACAGCTAGTCAAGGACATATTTGCATTTCGGGGTATTACAGGAAAAGGTATGGGCAATAAAGACAGCCACTGGCTTCTCTGAGGTAATGTTCATGCCAGACACATCATCTGCACCTTTTAACAGGATGCCTTGGAAGGTGTTAAGCAGAGGTTTCACAGACTCTCCATTGGCATACAGACCTGTTAGGTAAAACCTGCCTTTCACCTTAATAGTAACACTGTTGTTCTCTCCATGTGATACAGTAAAGAGCACTGGATAGCTCCCCAGGTGTTACACAGTGGGAGTCATGAGGTAGTATTTATTTTCCCAAGAGGAAACAGGGTAGAGCACAGTGTTTTGCAGCTGGCTGCCAACAAACATGACAGAGACATCCTTGCCAGCCTTGACCAGAACATGTTTTGTGGATCTTCAGGTTGGTGCTGCCATTAATCTTCACCAGTTCTGGCAGCTTAACTGTCTCTGTCATCCCCTGCTTTATAGTAATGGGCTCAAATGTGTCATTGGAGTCAGAAAGAGACACTGAAGTGGAAGATGAATAACCAATAATCTGCACTTCAACGAGACCAGCATTCTCACAGACCTGTATGTAGGAGACAATAAACTCTTCCCCCAGAGCCTAGATGAAGAAGTGGAAAGTGAAAGACACCAAATGCACTTTGTTCAGGTCAAAAAATAAACCTGATAAAAGGAAACAAGCTCAAAAATCCTAATGTAGCTGGAGACCCCTAAGCTCTAATGTAGCTGGAGACCCCTAAGCTCAAATCTTACTCATGATTCTGTAATAAAAATGGGCTCTTAAAGGGGAACCTGCCAACCAACAAACCCAGAGTTACTGCTACCTCGTTCTCTAGCTCTCCTAATTTTCCCTGAGCCCTTCGGTGGTGGTACCTGAAGGGCTCTTCCACCTTTGAGTGTGATCACAGTAAAACTAGAACCCCTTAAGGAATACAAAAGGAAGCAAGTGAATAAACATGGATCAAGAAATTCCCTTATTCTTTTCCAGTTCAGATGTTTCTGGGTTATACTCTTAAATCTGGTCTATAACTCAATGTTTATCCACCCCTATTAACAACTTGGGTATTCCCATTCCCAGTGACACAGGTTCTTGCATTAGGATACATATAATCCTGCCTAGTTGTCTTTACCATGATGCAAACACTTTATAAAAAGGTATTAACGTCAGTAACGGGAGAATTTAGTCATTTGGTTTGTCCTTTGGGTGCCCACTTGTAGTAAAGACCAGGACAGTCCAAGGAGGAAAACTACTTGTGAGAAAACAAAAATTGTTTAAATTCTGAGCTGTAGCATTAAACAATAACAGAAGATGCTACTAAATCCACAATGGAGTCCAAGCACCTCTATTATTTGATCCCAGTCTCAGTTATGCTGTGAACATCCCTGGAGAGGACAGTTCACAATAAACTTGCTGACAAATACACATCCTGTTCCTATCTGGCCAGTAGCTGTTCTATACCTACATGCCTAAAAAGCCCAGTTGATAAAAGAATCCTCCCTACCCCTGCATATTCTGAGGCCAGGGGTCCACCAAGTCCCTAAGGAGGGACACCTGACCATTGCTAGCTATCCAGTAGGGTAGCAGCTGGCCTCCTGCCTTCTCACATCTTGGCTCCCTCATCACTGTGTCTAATCTGCTTACCTGATGGAAGTGAGAAGTTCTGTCTTCCCATGGCTGCTCAGGAGAAATCAAGTTCTGAAATTCTGGCCCCTGTCTCATTCTTATCAGAGATGTAGCAGGAAACAAAACTGCACAGCCTATTCTATCAGAACTTCCTCTCCACCCCCTGCATTTAGAAAGAGTGTTAGATGCCTGAAAACTTAAGGACTTTGAGCCAAGTTCACCTTGAACTCAGTCCTTATCCTACTATTACCTGTGGCAGGTTGAGGTGTTGTGACAGGGTTCATGGTAGTCTTATGTAGAGTTTAGATGATGGATTTGTCTGGGATGGTTTGGATAGGGTTGACCTTGCATCAGGCAGGGGGTTGGACTAGATGTGACCTCTGGAAGTTACTTCCAGCCCCACTTCTCTATGATTCTATATTTCTTACCAACTAAGGATAGGTGCCACCAAAGGACAGGAGAGCCTCAGATACTCCCCTTCTCTTGAACAGCTCCATAACAGAGAACTGGACATAACAAGTGATGGCCCTGGAGAATGGACACAGAAATAGGATGGTGGAAAAAAAAGAGTTACAAAAGCAAGCTCAGGTGCTTACTTGGATGTGACACAAGCCTGTTCCACAGCACATGTACAACCCACTCCACCTGCTCCGCACTTCAATCCCTTTTCAAGGAAAGTTCCCCATTCTAACCTTCAAACCACTCCCCAGCAATATCCTGTAGTGGATGAAAGGCTAAGTTCATTCTGTGCTGCAACCTCAAACACAAGGCTCAGCAAAAGCCCCTGTTTGTCCCTTCTGATCTCAGAGCCAGCTAGGACTACGACGGATGTTCCCACCCATCCCACTGCGCCTCTTTGAGGTGAGCTGCCTGCTAATTAGGTAACAGATTTCTGAGCAAGCCAAGAGGCAGAGCCTATAGGACACTAAAAGGAAGCATGCTTAGGGCCTTGTGACATTGGATGTTTCTGGGTCGCCTCTCTTTTGAATTTGCCTTTGACACTGAGGAGCAGAAAGCAAAAGGTAAGGTTTCTGGGGTCTGTGAAGTGTCACGGAGGCCCAACACCTCCCACTACTGTTGGGTGAAGTTGGCAACAAGCCATCCTTTGCTCCTGCCTGTGCCGGGGAGCACAGCCTTACTCAGCAGATTTCAAAGGTTACTTCTAAAGAAAGAAGTAGCTTTGCAGAATGAGACAGTGCAGAAGGCAGAGCTGAAGCTGGAAAGAGTAGGTCATTATCAGATGAAAGCCCTTTCCTGTTTATGTTCCTTTCAACCAGTAGGATCCTACTACAGCAGGGCCCCAGTCTATTTGGCTTCCTAATTTACCACTAATAGCTCTGAATTCCAAATCTGGTCCTCTTCCACCTAAGCCTCCAAAGAAGGCTGGTGACTTGCACTCTCTACAGGTACATAAGGCATCCTCACTGGTGATGGAGCCATGAATCGATACCTAAACACAAGCCAGAGAGATATTCCCCCTAGAACTACTCATTTAGTCTACCTGACATGAGCATGGTGGACAGAATCCAGCCCTAAATTATCTTTTCCCCTTTTTGAATATTTCCCATAAACTGACTGCAAAACCTTGAATTTATTAGTTGTTCACACTTAACCACCAAATCTTTCAGCTGCCAGAATTTGTTCAGTGCTCAAGCTGTTTTGTTTCTTTCACCTGCTCTTATTTCCAACTCAGCAAAAGACTTTGATTCTAGCGTAAAAAAAGCAGATATGATTAGCTACAGCCAGGCAAAACAATACAAAACAAGAGGTGGAAAGTTTCAGCATTTTCTACACTCTGTATTCAAGGTCAAATGGGATTTCTCTTTGAAACTGGGGTGTTTAAATTCTGCTGAAATCCTGTTTAGGCAGCTACTCATTTACACTAGATCTGGCCTGTAGGGGTTAACAAGAAATTCTGGGTTAAGAAGGGCATTCATCATTTGGGAACATAATGGAAAGAAAGATCCAAGTATATTAATTTACCAGAGCGGATTGGGCTCAGTGTCCCTAAGAGTACTTTCCAGTTCCGTGCTCTTAGCCAAGGGTTCATGGAGTAGGGTAAGCCAACCTATCTATTTCTACTTGTTTTCCTATAGAACAAAGTAAAAGCAGGAGGACTAGAAAATAAGTTAGTTTAGCAAATACTGCCCTAAGGATAAATGATATATGGAGTGTAGCAGGCCAGAGGCTGCATACCAGAGTGCAGTCTATCTAGTCTTCCCCTGGAAATACAAGGATTGAAGAAGTTTTAAGGTCCCCTCTCCTAACAGATGACTAAAAGCAAATGGACTTCTTAGTAGGACACTTTGTGTTTCACTGTTGCACAGTGAGGAGTGGAAGGTAAAGATTCATACAAACAGTCCCAGACCAATAGAAGCAAACAGTGAAAGCCCTGTATTGTCTTTTTTTAAAAGTCAGTCATGGACTTTCCAGTGCTCCCACACAGTGTGAGAAACCATGTGCAAAGAAGATCCGGTGTCTGACGTCTATTCTGCCATCACCTGCATGTCATGTTCTTGGAAGACACTGATATTTATGTGAGTATAATCAAAAGGAAACCTTGCTCAGTGGCACTGAAACCACCCCATTTTTTCAGACCTTGTCCCCATGTAATTGATTGGAACAAAGGACTATGCTAGAAAGAACTTACCTGGCAGGGGAAACATCATGTATCTGGGTCCATGAAGGCAGTTTACCTTAAGCCTCCGGGGAATAACTGTTCTTCTGGCGTGGTTTAGTACCTGCTGAAGTTTTGGGGCTTAAAGCCCACTTTATGGAAATGGGAGGCTCCTCCCTAGCTTGCTCCTGTGGCCATATGGCTGAGGGCAAGCGAAACTTGGGGGCATCCAAGCCCCAAGCCTCCGGACTTGGGCCTGCATGTAGGATGCCTACCAAAAGACTCTGGAAATACCTGAAGCCCCTGGTGTGGGGTGAAGGATGTTTGTCGGTTGTGGCACCACTTACGGCTCTGGACTGACTTACAGATTTGGACTTGATTTGACTGATTTGGCTTGGAACACGAAAAGTTTCTTAAAAAAAAGAACTTGATGGGGCAGCTATATGAAAGGACTGGGGGAGTCTCTGAGAATGGGACCCAAAGCAATCAGTCCTGTTCTCACCTTACTTCCTTAGCAGCTCTAACTGATCATCATTTAAACATATCAGCAACTGTTAATCTTGGCATTACAGTAGTGCAGGGGTATCCCAACCAATAGCTATGCCTCAATGGGCCAAATGCTGCATATACACAGAGTAAGAGTCAGTCCCTGGCCCAACAATTTTATCATCTAAATTGAGAAAAGACAGATCATGATTCCCATGGTCCAGATAGAAAGCTGAGACACAGTCCATGGGGCCTGGAAAAGAGGACAGGCTAATTTCCCCTCTTCTCTAGAAAATTTGAATTCATTTCCTGTTTTCCAGGTGTTGACGGAAGTATCCCAGGATGAGCAGCTTCATGATTTATTTAAAACACTGAACTGATTACGTCTGGGTAATCACTGAGATGAGTCACAAGAGTCTGTTCTAAAGTCTCACAGTGATAACACCCAGGACTTGCTAAGTCGTCTGGTTTAGAGAGGCTGAGATCAAAGGTTTGAATTCCATCAGAGACTACCTTTTTCTTTTTCCTCTCATCCTTTGTTAACACTTGCTCATCAAGAGACTGAAATGAACTTCTCATTTTGGTAACAGCTTCCCAGTTACTTACAAGCAGATTTAAAAAACTGGGGATCTTAGCTGTAGCATTGTGCAATGTAAAAAGCAAATGCCCGACTCGGAATTCATCTAATCTGAGTCACTCGCACAGTTCCCTGTGGCATGGTGCCCTCTAGCATTGCTTTGTGACAAAGAGCACAAGATGCCCTAATCCTGGGCCTAGTAATTTAAGAACTCATGCCTATCTGTATCTTTATAAAAATTAAAAAGTGATTTTGAATTGTAACCAGGCTCCATGGGGCAAATATTGTGTAGCAGCAGTAGACAGAGAAGGTTGTAAGCGTGAGACCAAAATAAGCACCTACTGAATACTTGCTTGTTGCCATAATATAACAACACACCCTGGAGTGTTTTAGTACTTCATTAACAATACCAGTCTTTCCATAAGTCTGTGCCACCTGTGGGGCAGGGAATATAAGGTGTGTTTAAACTGTAAACCAGCCTTCATCTCTCTTTAACATTAAGTTAATTGTAATTGCATGCTAGCAAATAGATGCAGAATCTGATCTTGTTTAAATCACTCTTATACCTATATGACGTCATTAACTTCAGTCAAGTTATTCCTGATTTTTACTGGCACCTATGGGTGTCTATACACATGAAGCAAGGCTGCTCCAGCAGACTCCAACGTCACATGTATCAGTATCCCCACACTGAAAAATAGCACTGGGGGCAATTTAACTAATGCTCGCCATTTTTCAGCGCAGAGATGCTGATACACGTGATGCTCTGGGCACTTTAATTAGAGCAGTTCTCAGAGGCACTCTAATCAAAGCCCCTCCCACCCCCAGAGCAGTGTATAAATGCCCTATAAGTCCATAATCAGACCCCAATCAGAGCATTTGTTAGTGAGACCTCAAATTCTATAGCAAGTGAAGATGTTCTGAATTCACTAGTGTGTAACTAACTAGCTGATAGATTTGGAAAAGCTAGAAATGTCTTAAGGATGGTGGGCCAACTCCTTAGCTGGTGTAAATTGTCATAGGTCCATTTGTTTCAATGCCACTACGCTTAGTTATACCAGCTGAGGCACTCTGTGGGACCAGACTATCTCTGTTCCACTGGAGAGCCTTTACTGTGCTCTCAGACTGTGGTCTCAGTTATACTTGCATAAACAAGAGGTGGTTAGACACAATCAGATCCTCCTCTCAGTTGATGAAACAGTGCTAGCATCTCACAGCAAGGGGCTCCAAACCTGCAGAAGAAAGTCCAAAAAAGGCAAGGCACCATCTCCTGTCTGCTGCCAGTTAGTTTCACCATAAGAAATTACTTTAGCAAATAGGGAGACAACTATTTAAATGTTTGTGTTCACATGTTTTCCTGTAGTAATGTTTGGTGGATTCTAATAAGGCCAGAAGAAAGCTTTGATCCCTAGTGTATCTGCATTGACTTGGGGAAGCTTACTCCCACAATGGATTTGGCCCTCTGAACATTTCAGAGAATTTGGCTGCTGAGACAGACAGTCACTACACTGGAAACTGAACTTAATCATACTGGTATAAACTTGGAATAACTCCATCAACTCCAACTGATTTATTTTGGATTTACACAGGTGTAAATGAGATTGGAATCTCAGTGCTATTGGAGTGCAGCAGATGTTCCCGATTCTTCTATTCTTCTTGTTTTGTTAATTAACACTATGTGTGAATTTAGTTCTGGTGAAAGGTGCTGGGCTGGCAGATCTGAGGCTTGAGTCTGAGTTGTGAACCAGTTGGGCACTGAAGACTCCATGCACTGCAGGAATATCCCCTTCTTTTTTCCACTGGAAAGAGCTGGCAATAGTTGAACAAGCTGTCCACGTGCCATGTTGTTCCATTGTGCCTCGGGCAAAACCTGGACCAGCGGTTCTCAACCATTTTAGACTCAAGGCACCCCTACGAAAATGCCAGCTCCTAGTCTTCACTTGTTTTTTGACTGCAAAAAAATAACAGAGCAATTCTCCTATTGCAGACTCAGAAAGCCCACAACAGGGAAGAATGCTTTTAACACTATTGATTCCTGCACAAAATCTCTGGGTATATCTTGTGAATTATGTCCGTATGACTTACAGTGCTGATATGGTATGATACCCCATGGCACCCTTGAAAGGATCTCAAGGTACTCCACGGTATGGTACCCTGATTGAAAATCACTGACCTAGAAGATCCAACTTCCAGGTGTAATCAGTAATTTCTGGGACTATGGCAATAACTTCTGGGGCCTTTTCTGTTCTTGATCTCTCTACTCAGGTTGGTGACACTGAGACCAATTCACAATGGGTGTGACAACAGATGTGGAGCCTGAATACCACTTCTAAAGACAACTGGACTGAGACTCTGACTTGATTCAAATTGCAGACAAGCAGCTTTCCAATGGGATTAGCACTGTCACACCAAGCTGGGCTTAATTTAGACCAGTGACCTATAAGTTACTAATGCATCTGGATCTCATTCTTATGAGTAAGATATAAAAGTCCATATAAGTTGGATGGAAAATAAAATCTTTATATCCTGTTAACAATCCCTTAAAGCATCCAGATATTTATCTAGTATTATTATGGGTACCTATCTATATCACTTGTTCTAAACGTCCCAGCTACTCAGGTATCTGAGTGCTCTGGTGCCATTGGAAACTAACCCATGCACGCCAGACATGCTTCTTATTATAGCAGAGAGCAAGCTATAAGTAAGCTACATACAAATATACATGAGTGTGTATATATATATATATATATATATATATATATATATATAATTATTATAATCCAGACACATATATAGATATAATAATGTGTTATGTCATAAAATATATATCATTGTTTATTTATTCATGAATTATATAACACTGAGGATCTGGGTATTAATGCCTTACAAATATATGTAATAATATTAAAAAACCTTCTTACCCCTAGGGTGACACCTGGAAGTTATTAATGCTGCACAGTTGTTTTGAAAAGTGACAAAGGCACATTTAGACCACAGCAGCAATGTGGCCCAGTCAGGTAAGCCTCTTAGTATACCCTAACTGACTCCTCTAGGGACTCCCAGCCCTGGAAATACAGCCCAGGCAGTCACCTTTCAGTTGGCATTAGCTTCAGTAACTTCAATTGAGTGAAGCCAGTTTTCATCTGCTGATGATGTGACCCAGTGCAGTGTAAGGGGAAAGTGAACGGAGCCTTGGTGTATTACACCAGCAGTCTGGTATTGTGCCTATCCAATGTTGGCAAATGCTTATCTCCTCAGTTTCATCAGTGTGAATCCATTAAAGCCCAACTGAACTCCTCTTAACTTCTACACCACTGTAACTGTGATGAGAATCTGATCCTTAAGTGATTTGCCTCTGGTTATACACGGAGGCTATTTCATTATGTAATTTACTCTAGTAAATCAGGAGTAATTCTAAGGAAGCTGTCTCAGACGGCCGGATCCAACTTGAGGTGATATATAAACTGCTTGGTCGTTTGGGCGGGCTGGTGAATGCAGAGGCAGACAAAGCATATTGGTTGCAAAAAGCTTTACTTACGCCGCTAGTCGTCACGACGCAGGTGGTCCGGTCACTTAAACAACTACACGAGTTGCTCCAGCTGGCAAGGCTCAGGCCAGCGAATCCGTATACGAAACAGGCCAGCAGGGAAAAGGGTACGTCGAAGGATTGTGCTCGGTGATGGGGAGAAGAATCGATAGGTGATCAGGCTATCGATCAGCTCAGCCGCAAGTCAGGAATCTTCAAAGGCACTCTGCAACATGCTCAAAGTTCTCCCACTTGGGCGGAAGTCGCACAGAATTTTATACGGCTAACAAGCCAATCGCTAGCCGCCACGTAGGAATAATTTAGAACTGGCCAATAGTGGGACACAAATTTGCATGCGAATGGCGGGAACTCTCTTGCACCAGAGTTTTCTATTGCAGCAGAAAACTTTTGCTGTGCACAGAGACTCTCACATGGCGGGAAAATTCCATCATGCCGAGGCACTAAAATCATTGGGTTGTGACATGCCCCCTTGCCGACGGCACAACTGGAATTTTAGACACATGAGTACGTTATAAGGAATTTTTGTTTCAGGATTCACTGGCCTTGCAGAGCTTAAGCAACCAACAATAATATATAATTAAACAAATAAACAATTTTACAGACCGGTCTTTAACAAACTAAAATATAACAACTTGAACTTATAACAATAATTATTAATTATCAGTTGGCTGGGAAACATCTACTTGAGACTCTTCCTCTATGTCAGTCGACGGAGTGTGGTCCTCAATGACACAGTTGCCACGGAACGTTCGCCTTCTTCCATAACAGACAATGCCAATTAAAATACTTCCCAGTACTAGAAAGAGACTTACACTTACTGCACTACCAATGATGGTACCCCAACTGCATCCCTGAATTACTGTTGAGGTTAATGCTGACGCTAAACCCGTAATGCTATTAGTTGAAGGATACCATGAAACCGTAGGTGATCATGTGGTAGTGATGGTAGAAAGATCCGATACGTAAATAGTCTTTTGATTGCTTCTTTGACCAAGGGAATTTGTCACCCTACAAATATAAGTCCCGCCACGATTGTGGGTTAGTGGGCCATTGAAATGTAGAGTATTGTTTATAGACAGTAAGCCTTTAGGCCATTGTCCATCTAATCTGGCCCAGGTAAACTTTATAGGCGGCGGGTTAGAATTAGCGTTACACTTAAGTTGAACATTCTTTCTGCCAAAAACCCAATTTTTGTCATAACCGGTTATTGATATTTCAGGGGCATATTGGATGTCTAGGACATGAAAGTACCTTATTTCCCTGTCCAAAGCTGGGTGTTTCACAATACAAGTTATACGCCTTCCCCTCGCAAATTTAGTAGAAATGATCTTATATCGGCTTATAACTGTTACCGTTCTATTTGGAAAGGAAATTAAACTATTTTCTATTTTACCAAAGTCTCCTTCCCAACTTATATTTGCAGCTGGTTTCCCAGTGGCTGCTGTACAAATAGCTGCCATTGTCCACTTTCCATCATCTATTAGAGAATTTGGCTCCTTGGTGAAACTTATAGTGGGCTCAACAAGTACAGTTACCATTGTTAACGATTGTGTATTTCCTAAGGGGAATGTGACCGCCTTACATATGTACTCTCCTTCATCATAGAAACTCACATTATGCAGACTGATCGTCGCATCAATGGGCGAAGAACTTCTAGACAACACCCTCCCGTGGTATTTTCTTTGAACAGACCCCATATTCAGGATGATGCACAACAATAGTTTGCGCACTTTTATCATGTAGTTTTTCCCATGAAATTTGTATTATGGTTTCATTCATGTCAATTATACACTTTAATGTGACATTCTTTCCCTAAACTGCTGTTACGTATGGATCAACAATAGGTCTAACTAACACACTGCAGCAGAAATGAGAGAGGAGCAGCATCAGAGCGAGTTCTGACCCAACAGACATTCATTGCCTCGGTGTCCCCTTCATAGCCGTCACTTCGTTGACTCGAAGGAACCGCAGCTGGGTGCTCGACGGATCTCACAATCGAGCGGCTGTAGATTACTGCTTTGTTGAAGTCAGGCCTGTAAAGAAAGAAAAAAACAACAAAACAAAACAAAAGAGAATCGTAACTGAATTTACTATAAGGATACTAGGTGAACGTCGGAACGACGAGTCATCCAGTTGTGATGAACGATAATAGGGGGACGATCAGGCTTTTCCTCTAATTGGACAGAATAGGTATTAGGATATTGTCCCGACCGTTGAACTGTTCCCTTGTGAACTTGCGGATGAGACTGGTGGGGGTGCGGTACTGAGATCCACACTAATTCATCTGGTTGGAACTTAGGTTCTCAAGGTAGAGGTTTCTGGACATTAGCTTCGTCCCATAACGGTTTTGAGGTGTTCAGTGAAATGAGAACATCATGATTGAATTTAGTCCAGTTTTTAAACGTCCCTCCTCCTCTGAGACGAAGTTGTTCTTTATATAGGCCTATATGTCTTTCTACAACACCATTGGACTGCGGGTGGTATGGCAGATGGAGATGCCATGCTACACTGTGAAGACGAGCAAATTTGGCTAGAGCGTTAGAGTTAAACAGGGGTCCCCCATCAGACTGAATGTCGCAGGGCACCTCGGTACCCCTGCTCCTAGAGAGGAGAAACAGCCAGGGAGCGAGTGAGCGAGCCCTGGCCTGACATAACGAGCCCAGCTGAGGGTTGCCTGGGTAACGAGCCCAGCTGCGGGTTGCCGGTGCAACTAAGGGGAGCCAGCTGCCTGTAGGGGGCAGGGCCTGGCCTTTATGAAGCCCAGGGCTGAGGCCAGGCTGGCAGTTCTCTGCCAGCAGCCAGAGAGGCAGGAGCTCCCTCAGCCGAGATATGGGAAGGAGCCTGAGTTGCAAGTACAGCTCGTGATAGCCCTGGAGGCTCGAGCTATGATACTGAGTTATGGCCATGTGGCTTGTGGTTATGTTACAGCCTAGGGGCTTGTGGTTTTGCGTTGTGTTTGTGTTATTACACCCGCAGGCTTGGGTGAGGCTGTAGGGGTTGGAGGAGGCCTCAATTATAGGGACCCCAGAGAGTGTGGGGTGCCCTAGCGCCAAGAGGGCGCATTATTTTCATAGTGCCAGGGAAGGCGCAGCTCACACGCCAGTGCGTGAGCAACTGGCGGCGAGGAGCGTGGCCAGTGGGTCGCGGGCGCAAACGGTAGGTTGCAGACGGGGGACCGAGACCCCGGATTGCGTGCGGGGTACATGGACCCCAGCCCCAGGGAGAGGGGCGATCTGATTGAGAAGCCCCGTGGGGGGGCATGGCAAGCCCCAAAGAGGGGGCGCGCCAGTATATATGATTGAGAAGCCCCGTGGAGGCATGGCGAGCCCCAAAAAGGGGGAGCACCACTGTATATGATTAAGAAGCCCCGTGGGGGCGTGGCGAGCCCCAAAGAGGGGGAGCGCCATACTGAGGAGCCCTAGAGAGAGGGGCAATTACTGAGAAGCCCGAGACGGGCATAGCGAGCCCGGCCGCAGGCTAATGCGGCAACACCCCTCAGACCGAGGCAGGGCGCTGCGGTTGCCCCGAGAAGACAGGGAGTAGCAGCGCGGTGAGCCGGGGTCAGAGAGGGTATCCGTGCGGTTGGCCAGGGAAGGGCCGGGGCCCGCTAGGGAGTCCCTGAGCGGGACCGTACCATCAGGGGAGGCCCAGCGGGAGGCTGGGCACGAGAGAGACAGACCCAACAACGTCTATTACATCTGCGAAGCTTGGGGCGTGGTATCAGAGGAGGTAGGAGCCACGCATAGCCCATAAGGCTGGGGTGCTTGGGTAGCGCCCATTGTACGGGGAGACCCACGAGGGGTCCAGGAGCTTACGTGCCCAAGGAAACACAAGGCAGCCTCCCTATTACATATTCCATCAAGACGTGGCGGGCGAGAATGGAGGGTGCCCTCGGGCTGAAGTAGCGCGATGAAAGGGCCTCAAGGAGATCACGGCCCTCCGTGAGGACTCCACCGTGACACTGAATCTCATGAGGAGGTTGCCAGGTGGCAAATACAGCAGTTAAAGCGGAAATAACAGCAGTGGCATTGCTTTTCCGTAAGGGAATAACTTGTAACTATCTTGTTCCCAAGTCGACAACAACTAATCCTTTATTTGGCAGCTTAGACCCTGGGAGGGGTCCTAGCAGATCTACCTGCCAGACTTTTCCTGCCTGGAACTGCGAAGAGTCGAAAGCTCCGAGTTGATGCTTAGTTCTATGACACTTCTCCTTAGCACATATCTCACAGGCCTGAGCTACCTTTTCCCAATCGCGCCGAACTCCGTATGAGGTCGGCTCCATAATGGTTCGGCACCAACGTTGATGGCAAGCTCGTGGTCCTGGGTGACCCCAATTTTCATGAAGCCACGTGAGGAACAGATTTATTTCAGGACCGGAGGTAGATGTGATAGGCAAAACTACGTCGGTCCCGAGTAGGTCTTCTAAGAGCTTATCGATGACCTCATGTACTGGATCAGTATCCGGACGGTGTGACTTAGTGTGCCTAACCAACAGGAGCCGTGCAAATTTAGTTAACTTTTTCCAGATGTCTTGCCAATCATTCAAATTTTCGGTAGGAAGGGCTGTACCAGTAAGAATTTTGTAAATATACTGCGAGTCGATTGCGATGATTGGAATGGGGAGCGTATCGTCATGATGTGTCAGACAGTGCTCCAGTACCTTGAGGAATCTTAACAATTCACATTTTTGGGCCGAATTGTCATCTGGGTAGGCTTGAAATATTTCCTTATCGTGACAAGCCTTGCAGTAATACCCATAGCCTCCACCATGTCGGGAAGTTCCATCTGACGCCATCCATGCTGGGGCAGAGGTTCCATACAGTGTAGGGACCTTTTTCTCATCTTCTGGGCTAGGATTAGGCGCCGTATCTTCAAACTTCCAACAGTGCCAGTTGTAATGGTGGGTAAGCACCAGTGTATTCCATGTTTTAGGCTCCCCCTGAAAATGCGGGTCGACCTTTTCCGCATCCAGCAAGGGTAACAATGTGGCACCGGGAGCGCGTAGTGTCCCATGCCCCCTTGCTAATGGCTCCACTAGTTGTCCGGCTAGGAGAATTTTCCCTATAGCTCCATATCGATGTTGTGCCACTTGAAGCGTCTTATGGGCAGTGTATACTAGCTCATCGCGAGGATTGTGCGCCATAGCCCACACGTGGTTTGTGGTGAACCCAAGGGTTACGGTTAATGGCTCACCTAGATCGATGGCGTGGAGCTGTGTGTTTTTAACCGTAGCTAGAAGGCGAAGCAGGTTCCGCTGATCTCCTTTTGTCCAAGGCGTGGATTTTCGGGATTTGTCACGGATCTCTCGTTGCAACTTAGTGAGGAGTGCCAAATGACTGGGTTCAACATAATGCCCGTACCAGTTTAAATGACCTAAAAGCTGTTGGAAGTGTCTCTTAGTAACAGGAAGGAATGTCTTTGATGGATCGATGTTAGGACCATCATGTGAGATTCCGTGACGGATGGAACCGATGTATCGGGTGCCGAGGAATGTAATGTCATCTACAGGATGTAGGCATGACTTTTCCTCGTTGATCGTCCATCCCTCACTTTGAAGGTGAGCGACTAGTTGATTGACTATACTAGTAAGCACGGAACTATCACGACCCATGATAGCAATGTCGTCGACATAACTCCAGATTCTTAATTCCTCCTCTGGGGGAAGAGAATGTGAGGCTTGAAAATTCTTCAGGGTATTGTTCATGGCACCAGTAGCCAGCGACGGAGCGTTGCGATATCCCTGCAGGCAAACCGTCCACCTGTACATAGTGCCGTCAATGCACATATTTAGTACTCCTTCAGGGTCAGTTATTGGAATGAAAAAGAACATATTTTTTAAGTCTAGTGTGACCCCGACCCACTTACGTCGCTGGAATTGAGCCATCTCGAACATGCATTGTGGCAGAGTAGAAGGATTAGGTTGTTGAAGTACTTGACATCTTTTGTTGGCCTCTCTATAATCGACAACTAGCCGGGCTTCGTTGGGCTTTCCAGGTTTCGCGACTCCCCATCCTGGTGACAAGTAGGTGCTAGCAGTTACGGTTTTAATACAACCTCGTTGCTCGAGTCACCGCAGGAGGTCAGTAAGGGACTTTTTTAGGGGACTCTTGGTTGGGATTGGTCGATACCGCCAGGTGGAGGTGTTACGAAGCATTGGTCGATGCCAATCCTGTGCTGGGATAATAATGGGTAATGCTTGTAGCACTTGTTCCTTAAGGTCAAGGGCCTTAATCCCTGGGATTCCTAGAATGTTGATGCCCCCTAACACGGCCTCTAGAGCGTATCGATAACCTTGGACTAAGAATTTGACCTTTGTGGTGACTGCAATAGTGTTAAGCCCTTGTACCTTGATCATTTTGGTGGTTTTCTGGCGGGGTATTGTTGAGGTAATTACGTTAACCTGAGCTCCAGTATCGAGGAGGAAAAGTACTTGTTGTTGATCATCTGGATCAGTAGGGTTGTAAACAGTGAGTTCGGCATAAGGAGGAGGGTCAGGTTCGAGTTGGAGAAGGCCGCTGGTGGAGCCGACGGCCATTACTCGTTTTCTGGTGGGTCCTCGAATTTAAATCCTAATGCTTCAGCTAGACGACGTTGGCTCCTTTCTCCCAAAATACACAACTGATACTTTGTAAGTCCAGAGTGGGCAAGGAGAAATCCAAACATATGTCTTTCCTTCAAGGTTCTTCGAGGTGACCACCATGGCTCTCGCCGGGGGGTAAATTCTTGACGTTTTGGTCTCGGTGTTTCAACTGGGTATGCCAAAGGTCAGTCTCTTATATCATCAGAAGTTCCTTCACTTTGTTTCATGAGCGCCTGCAGTCGTGGGAGATGGCCTAAGAGATTTCCCACTGGCTGACCTGCCATCGGGTTCAAAAAGAGTCGGAGCGTAACAGCATTTGCTCCTCCATATACCTCTACACAGGTGTCTATAGCTTCCAGGGGCGTTGGAATTGCCCCGGGGTCCGATAGGTGGCGATGAGCCCATCTTTCCTTGCGTTGGGCTGCTGTTAGCCCCATTGGATTCGCTCTTGGGCTCCATGAAAGATATGATACTCCAATTATGGCTAGGAGGAGTTGCTCCGCAGTGGCCTTCTGCGGGCGACCCTCATGCCAGGTGTGGAATTTGTGGGTTACCTGTCCCACCACAAGCGCCGGGAGTGGGATGGGCCAGTGGGCACTGTCCATGACCACGTTCAAATCAGTAGCACGCCCTCCGCTCCACGCCGCTTGTCGGGTCAGGGCACTTGCTTCTTCCCTGTCTAAAATGTCAGATCCAAACTCTACTATTAATCGTCCCAACCACATGGCCAAAGTTTCTTCTGGTTTTATTTTAGATTCTCTGCAAAGTTCCTGAATTTCTGGTCGGGTGCGTGTGCGAGAGGTAACAGTGGTACGCGTGGTACCTTCTTCATCCGCAACACGCTTCATCACAGCTATCGGGTGAGCTGCGGCAGAGAGAGAGTTAAATTCTTCATGCGGGAGTGTTGGATACATCCCTCCTCCCATTGCCCCCTCCCCGAGGCAAGGAGGCGGGGCCGTTGGGAACGACGTCACCTCAGGGGGCAGAGTCGCTAGGCAGATCCCCGCTGGGTCTTCCAAAGCTCCGCCCCTCTTTTTCCAGGTTCTCCAGATAGCTCACATTTCGTTCGGCGCCGTTTTCTGTCAGCGGCATCATGCGGCCGGCGCTATTGATAAGCGTCACTCTGGAGTTCTTTGCTGTCCACTCCAGTGACTCCTTACCCGCCGTATGCAGCTGAACCTCCAAATTTGCATATTCCCTTAGTAGACTCGCTACTGTACAGAACAACACATTCATCATTTTTCCCTTCTTCCATTTAGTTAAACCCCATTTGGGCATGTGACGGCCCTTGATCTCCAGGTCCTCCCGGAGCTGAATGAGAAGCTCATGACCCCGCGACCCAGGCACCAAATCCGGACAGTTGAACCAGTCCGTTGGGGTGGGTTCCCCTCCTTCCCTCAGGTATCAGGTGCACTGAGCAAACTCCTGAGTGGGGGACAGCTTTTCTGCCTTCCGCGCCTTCACCCCGGCTAGGGATATGGTCGATGTTTCCTCCGGGGGTCGATAATAGACCCGATCGCTCCCCATTATACACCCGAACTCCCCAAGGGATAGCTTTGTCCTCCACTCTTTTATGACCGCTTCTTCTTTCTTTACGGAGAAGTAGCCATCAATATTTTGTTCATCCCCTTCTACCGCCTGGTGGTAGGCGATATGCGCCCATAGATCGTTTGCATTCTCTACGCGGCGAATCCCGGTGCGCCAAGGGCAGCACCCAATTAGGTTCGTCTCCATCACCGTGCCCTTAGATCCCATCCTCGTCGCCATGTCTCAGACGGCCGGAGCCGACTTGAGGTGATATATAAACTGCTCGGTCGTTTGGGCGGGCTGGTGAATGGAGAGGCAGACAAAGCATATTGGTTGCAAAAAGCTTTACTTACGCCGCTAGTCGTCACGACGCAGGTGGTCCGGTCACTTAAACAACTACACGAGTTGCTCCAGCTGGCAAGGCTCAGGCCAGCGAATCCGTATACGAAACAGGCCAGCAGGGAAAAGGGTACGTCGAAGGATTGCGCTCGGCGATGGGGAGAAGAATCGATAGGTGATCAGGCTATCGATCAGCTCAGCCGCAAGTCAGGAATCTTCAAAGGCACTCTGCAGCATGCTCAAAGTTCTCCCACTTGGGCGGAAGTCGCACAGAATTTTATACGGCTAACAAGCCAATCGCTAGCCGCCACGTAGGAATAATTTAGAACTGGCCAATAGTGGGACACAAATTTGCATGCGAATGGCGGGAACTCTCTTGCACCGGAGTTTTCTATTGCAGCAGAAAACTTTTGCTGTGCACAGAGACTCTCATGTGGCGGGAAAATTCCATCATGCCGAGGCACTAAAATCATTGGGTTGTGACAGAAGCCAATGCAGTTTTAAAAATGTAAAACTTAATGAAAGTAGAATGAAAAATAAGATTACAATTTTGTAACTTCTAAGGCAGTACCTCAAGAAAATCCCTTTTTCTCCAGTGCAACCAGTGTGGGCCTAATTCTGATTTCACTCTAGGCTTAAACTAGCCTAATGCTACTTGGCCAGATCCTGTTCTTATTGACAGTGGTATAACTCTTAAGTAACTGTATTTCTTCTAATGCAGTGATTCCAGATGGGTATTGGTTTGGCTTCCTTTTTTCGCTGTAGGATAATTAGTTGACATAACTTCAGTCAGTGGTATCTGACTGATATAAAATCAACATAAAAGAAGAACTGGAATCTGTGAGTTTAATCCTTAATGAAACACTGGCATTCTACAACAAATGCTTCGGGGAGGGTTAGAGGGGGAGAGGTTTCACAAGTCACATCACACCATGTCCATGCAAATCTGCACACAAAAAAAGGCAAACACATAATAAGCCTCCTTGTGTGAAGCCCAGAGTGCAGTGGCACATGTCACGCCTTTCGGAGCCTGGCTTCCCCCAAGACTCCACAACTGCAGTCTTGTGGAGGAAAGAAAAGACCCATTCTAAAGGGGAAAAAATGCCAGTTCCTCAGTGTTAAACACAGGGGATAGAAAGCTTGTTTAAACTATCTCTGAACACTTCTTTGCATTCCTCTGGTGCTGGCTAAATCTAGAGTGATTACATGATGTGGACTTGCTCCACATGTATCATCCGGACCATTTTTGTGTTGCATTTCCGCAGAGTTATGATGGAATCCCCCCACACCTGCCACTGAAATTACAGAGCTCTTGAAAGTATTAGCCAGCTGAATGGAGACTTCTGCTTCACTGAACCAAAATTCCAGATCAGAACATGACTGAGTTTGAAGGTTGGGATCTAATTAAGTCCTGTTTCTCCCACCCAGATTGAAGAGGGATTCTGGGACAAGATGGATCTTCGTATGGAGAAAGTGAAGAACCTCTGTGCTGAGTTAAACCTTTGGAAATGGGAATACAAAGGTACCTGTTTCCCTTATGCTTCCTTTGCTCACTGTCCACTGTAACATCATGGTAACTGTTCAACACCAGCAGTGGCAGTTCCTCAATATGACAATGACAGTCTTCCAGTAGATAGGAAAGTCATTGGCGAGTCTGGAGATGACTGAAGAGGCCAATCCGAGATCTGTATGTTCAATGGCAGGTGTGGTATACAGCTCCAAAAGGAAGGGGGACATCTTGGTTCAGCACCCTTAGAAGGTAGAGAACATTCAGAGAACCAACCGAGCCAGCAAGAGAAAGAATGAGTGAGTAATCTCAAGGTGACAGTGAGATCTCAATGCAGTTCTCCTGAGTCATGCTGCATTATCTTGAATATCACACTTTTTTTTCCCTTTCACCTTTCACAATCTTATGTGGCCCTCAGCCACACCATCACCATATCTTTGCCCACCACCACGCAAAAGCAGGAATCCTGTCAGTTTATCCAATGCAGCAGAATATCAGTGCATTGGCTGGTAGCGCCAGACGCGAAACTGGAAATGCCGACAGAAGTGCACTTCTGGTTTTGCCACTGGCTCGGCAATTGGCTGCAGGGGACCACCCCCTCGGTCGGCAATCTGGTGCCCTGCCAGGCTCGGGAGGCACCAGTCGCCCATGTATCAGACACTGCCCTGTGCTGGGCTATGCCAAGGGTCGTGCCATGTATCAGACACGTGTGCCCTGAAGGTAGAGGAAAAGGAATAAGAGTGTAGATGAGTGTCATTTGTTAAAAAGGAGCCAGGAGTGGGGTTCAAGGGCTGCGACAGGAGAGAGGAAGGAGGTGTGACTTAAAAGCAGACATTTAGCTTAGTTGGTTAGAGCCTGGTGTAAAGGACACCAAGGTTGCAGGTTTAGTCCCTGGCTAAATGATCTCTTGGGGTCCCTTCCAGCCGTACTTTTTCACAACTCCCATACGGTCTAGCAGTAAGGATTCCCGGGTTTTCCACCCAGGCAGCCTGGGTTTGACTCACAGTGTGGGAATGCACCCTGTTTTAGCTAAGCACAGACACCTAGGTTATCTCCCTACTCTATGCTTAGAGGGTGGTGAGGTCTGGGAGCCTGGATGCCCAGGTCCCCCCCAGCTCAGAGGGGTCTCTGTCAGCAGTGTGAGGGCCAGGCTTTGGTTCTCTGCATGGGTGACTGGTTGGTGGCGAGAGGCGACAGTGCGCAGAAGCTGTCGATGGCAGCCAGTCTCGGGGGGGGGCATGTGCCCCCCTACCAGTTGCCTATGGTGTGCTAGGAGGGGCTAGGGGTTGATAGGCACCCAGGCCCCTAGGCACTTTTAGCTGTTCCCACATGGTCTAATGGTAGGGATTCCTGGTTTCTCACCTAGGCAGCCTGGGTTCAATTCCTGGTGCGGGAATAGCTCTGCCTTTGGTCAGACAAGGAGAGGCTGAAAGACATGTGACTATTCAGCCTGGATAAGAGAAGACTCAGAGAGGACTTGGTGGCAGCCTGTAAGTGTATCAGGGCCTAGAGGAGCATCTGTTCACCAAGGACCCCTAGGAGAGGATACAAAACAATAGGAACAAACCTACTTAAGATTGCTTTAGACTAGACATAAGGGAAAACTTCTTTACACACTGAGGGTTTGGAAAAATCTCTCCCCAGAGGTGGTACAGTCACTCACCTCAGCGATCTTCAATAAGTGTCTTGACACCCACCTTGCTGGGGTCATCTGATCTCAGCAGTCTTTCCTAAGTGCAGGGGGGCTGAACCCGATGATCTTGTAAGGTCCCTTCCATCCCCTAACATCTATGAAAATCCTCCCTTGCACACTGTCAAGTCACATTGTTAAAGGATCAAAGTTAAATCCATGTGGGACACAAAAAGACATGGATGCTCTTCAGCCTCTACCCCATTCCCAAGGCCTGTGGCAGGGGCTGCCATCCTCCTCCTGCACTGCACTCCTAGAATAAAACCACTGCTGCGACCCCTCATGGCATCAGGACCAGATTAACGCATAGGCAAACTAGGCACATATGGGCGACCCCAGTCCCTCGCCCTGTGGCAGCAGCACTAATGGCCCCATCCGCCTCCCTCCCCTCTGCTGGCCTTGCTGCCGCGGCGGCTGCTTCCTAGCAGTGCCGCCGAGCCCTGCTCTCCACAGGCAGCAATGCCAGAGTGCAGAAGTGGGTCTGAACTGGCCTGGGGCCCACACATTGGTTTGCCTAGGGCCCACTAAAGGGTTAATCCAGCCCTGCCTGGCGTTCTAACCCAAGGCCTCCTGGGAAGCCCTGACCCAAGCCCTTCCCCGACCTCCCCCTCCCACAGACGCCCTGCACCCCCTTCCCCGCAGTCTCCCCCCAGGCCTAAACTCCCAAACTAGGGGTCCCTCAGGGTCTCTTCCCCCACTGCCCAAGCCTCCTCCCTGTGGTCTCCTCAGGGTCTCGGCTGCAAATGCCCTTATCTGACCTCCCATCCCCTGGACTCCCTGTGACCCCCCCCAGCCCATGCTCTAGGGTCTCCTCCCCCTGCACTACCTTATCCTCCCCACCTGGTCCCTGCAGGCCTCTCTCCTACGCCCTCCCCCATGGTCTCCTCAGGGCCTCCACCCCCACAAGTTCCCAGACCCCACTGGCAACATGTTGGGGATGCATGTGCACCCCCACAGCGCTGGGTCACCTTGACAAGCTGCGCTCCCCACTCAGTTGATGGGCAGGGGGACAGGCAGGAGCCCCGGACAGGGAATCGCAGCACCACAGCCACTTCTCAGTGGGCAAGATTGACTGTGGGGGACCGCTCCCCTCATCGCTGACGGGTAGCTGGCAGGGCACATGCCCCCCCCCCTGACTACGGTGGCATCAGTCACCCATGTCGGACCTCTTGCACCACTCCCTCCCCAAGGCCTCCTCTGGTCCCAGCCACCCCCCAAAAATTCCTGCTCCCCTTTATCTCTCAGGACGCCCTCCCCCATCGCGCCCGTTTGTGAGGGGGGGGGCGCAGTAACCCCGCCTCAGTCCTTGCCTCAGCAGCGCGCCTTCTTCTACTCGACGCCCCATTGGGCGAGCTTCGCGTCCGTCTACAGCGCTCTGCCAATAAGAGGTCCAGCTGCACCTCCGAGGGGGCGGGATAGGGCTCAACGTTCTAACTGGGCGAAGGGAGGAGAAAGCGATGGGGAGCGGCTTCTTCAGAATCCCATTGGCTTGTCAGGCGCCACTCTACTATGTTCCTGCGTGTGACAGGTGAGGTTACCTGCCAATCTAACCTCGTCCGCTACCCTACTGGCTTGGGGAGCAAAAGGTGGGGCTTATGCTCCACCCTAGCGGACGGCGTGCCTCCCCGAAGCGACGCCGCATCTGATAGGACTACCTCTATCAATCAACGCTTGGTGCGTTCTCTATTGGTCTCTGGAACAAGGCAGATCCCACCCCCTCTACGTTGCACTCAAGCCTCTCCTTGAACCTAATAGGTGGCATGGCTTGTCCATTAACTCTCTACCGAGTGCCTATTAGTTAATTTTTTTTCGTGGGTGAGGCTTATATCCCCGCCCCTCTTCTCACCCCTCCTCTGCCCGCATCCGCAGCCCGTTCCATCTTCGGCTCCCCGTGGGTGCGGACGCGGTGCTGTCTCCTTTCTCCGCGCTCCCATTGGACGATGCGGCTCGGTAGGCGGGTGTCGCGGCTGGAGTCCCGGCTCGCCATTGGCCAGCGGGGAGCCGGGGGTGGAGCCTCGGGGCGGGGGGGCGGAGTCGCCTGTCAGTCAGGCAGGCAAGCAGTCCGGCCCGGGCAGCCGGCGGGGGCGGAGGGGGCTCCATGGCAGCTGCGGCGCTAGGCGCTGCCGCCCCTGTCCCGCTGCATGTGCTGAGCGCGGGTGCGGCGCCCGGGCCCTCGGGCTTCGGGCCCCCGCGAAGCCGCCATGGCAGCGCCGCGCAGGTAGGAGGCGCCGCAGGGGTCCAGCCCGCCCTCAGTGCCTGGGGACTCCCGGTGCTCCCCCCAGCGGGCGGCCCACATCTGCAGGGTCCCCCCGCCCCACACCCCAAAATCCAGGGGGCTGGGATAACCCCGCCCGAGGGGGGTGCCGGTCCCCCCCCCCCACTTCCAGGCTCAGGGCGGGGAGCTGAGCCCTGCTTTGTGCAAGTGATGGGCGCAGGGGGGAGCTGTCCCCAACCCAAGGGGAGGGGGCTTTGCTAACCTCCACCCCCTGCTCCCGCCAGCCTAGTCCGGAGCGACTGGTCTGCCCTCACGTCCATGCCCTGCCTTTATCTGCCAGGCTCAGGGGTGATGCCCCCCAGTCTGAGGAGCTGTGGCAGAGGCGAGCCTGTGCCCAGACCCTGGGATTTGTTCAGCCCCAGGCATCCTCTCAGCAGTGGGTGCAGGGAAGAGATTGCTGGCTCCCTCCCACCTTCCCTCTCTTGGAAAACATGGTAGGAGCTGACACATCTGCCGTCTTCTCCACCAACCAAAGCTGCAGCCCCTGACTGCTGGAAACGTCCCCCCTCCCAGTCTCTGGTGCAGGGGCTTTTTGTTTGCCTCAGTGCCCTGGTCCCAGCATCTGCCCCCCATCCCTCCAGCTTCCACTTCTGGGTTTAAAAAAAAACCCAAATCTAGGCCAGGGTGACTTGGTCTCTTCTAGAAGAAACCTTCCCCTTGCAATCTCCCCTGCAACCGTGTCTGCTGCTGGAACCAAGAGATTCTTCTCCAAATTCTAGTTCCTGCTGGGCCTTCTTCCTTTTGATTTATTTATCTGGGTGTTGGGCCACCATCCAGGGTCAGTTACCTGCTGGCTTTGTCAAACCCCACACTGACATGAGTTGTCTCAAGGACTAGCTGGATGCACGGGGCTGGTGAGATGGCAGCACTCTGTTAATTTTTTTTCCAGAGGTGATGGTTTGTTATTGTTCCCATTGTGTTCAGTTTTTAGTCGGGTTAAAGATCAAGGAGGTGGTGGCTGATCCTTGTTCAAAGAATAAAAAATGTACTAGTAAGATGCTACCAGCTGCCTTTGATTTAAAGATTGATGCTCCATGTTCCAAGCTAGGGGGGTTTAATTTTTTGCCTGCTCAGTCAGTCCAGAATGGCTGAATGATGAAGAGAAGAAGCTCTTCTATGACTGATTTGCTTTTGGAGGATTTCCTGAAAGAAAATGTCTCGCCACAACCCTGATGTTCATTAGCCATGTAGCAGGTTGCAGGGAGAGATTGAAAATTATGTTGATTTTGATTTATTTCTTTATTTCCTGGTGTCTGGAGGACTTGTTGTATCTAGTCCTGCATTCATTAGAAAGAATCGCTGCTTGCCTGAGATCTGTATATTGTCCAAATAGCTGATGCTTTCCAGCAGCATCTCTGTAACATTTTGGTTTTTTTCTTAACCCTGATTGCAAGTTATTAGCACTCTCTTCAAAGCAAATCAGACTGATTGTGCCCTGTGTCTTTCCCACTTGACTTCGCAGTGGATTTTTTAGCACTGTCGGTCGGTTTATGCTTGTAAAACAAGTACCTATGTGTTTGGTTTTGGGGGTTTTTTGTTTTTGTTTTCTTAACAGCAGAGCAAGTTTTAGTGCAGATAGAGGCTTTTCATGACTGGGGGGAAAAAACTGCCTACACTTATGCAAAGCTCAGAGTGAGTTTATGTTTAGGGGAGGTGGGGAGGCAGGAAAGCATAGGAAAAAGCCATAAGGCTGACCTCATCAGTGCTAGCTATCTCAGTAGCCCTAGTGTAGACAACCCTCTAGCTACTGACCTGTCAGTAAAATGCCTCTGATCTATCAGCAGGTCTCATGAATGTGATGCTTAAAATAATGCTGACACCTGGGAGGCTATTTATAGTAAAGCCTTTTGACCTTTGTGTAGACAGCCCCAGCGGCTTAGCTGATTGAGTACTGTCTACACTACACCTGTTGGCACAAATGCTTACACTGAGGCCTGATGGCTAGAAAGGAGTCCTGTTGGCCATTTGCAAGTAGCTCAGTATTACACTGTTCAAGGCTTGCCCCTCTGACCATTGTGATTGAGAGGTCAGCTGATTAAAATGGTATTGCAGTCAGAGTGGAAAGGAGTCTTTGTTGGCATGGTGTGTGGTCAGCTAGTAGGTTAGTTGGGAATCGAGGTTTTTCAGACCCAGTTACTGTTTCCAGAACTTGTTCCTGGATTCATGAGTAGAAAGAGGAAGTTTCTTAACTCATGATTGTGATATTTCTTTTAAACATGCTTTATTTTTTTTCCCCTGCCTGTTGTTAAAGGTGCCTGGGGCTTTTTCACCTTCTGTAGCAGTGTTGGATGTTGGCGGCAGCCCAGGCTGGGGATTGTGACTGTGCTATCTATGCTGGTGCTCCTACTGGGGCTAAAACCAAGGGTTCCTGGCTGGAGGGTTTTGCCACTCTACTTAGGGTCAGATTAATCACCACATTTGAAATCGAGAAGGAATTTTACTCCACAGCCTTGGGAGGGGCAGGGTGGGCCATGAGTTTCTTCCTTGGATCTCTTGAGTACATTTAACGCCACTTGCAACTGCAGGACACTGCTAGCCCTCAACCTTCTGCTTTACGCAGATTCGGGTACTTTTGATGACTGGTGGGCAGTGTGCCCTGTAGGTATGCGACAGGGTTGATTGTGTAGTTTTAGGAGTAGGTTAGACAAGGATGTGTCTAGGACAGTTTGGATGGGGCTGATCCTGCCTTGGGGGGGGGGGGGGGGGGCTGTTGGACTAGAGGTGACCTCCAGAGGTCCCTTCCAGCCCAGCGTTTATATGATTTCTTGTGCAAAAAGGAACTTGCTGATTCCGTGGATGTGATGAGGACTCCAATACCTTGTGTTTACATCATTACTTTGTGTCGGCTGTCTGCTGTCTCGCCTTCCGTCTCTCTTGGCATCATATGGCCAAGATATGAAATCAAATCTGGTACATGGGATGCATGCTGGCTACCCAGCTGGCAAGGAGGTTGTTGACTGTAACTTATCCATGGACCTATCGGGCTCACCCATGGGAAACAAAAGAACTAATGTTGTGCCTCAGTACAATCTCTGCTGGCACCACTGAGCATGAGTGAGTCGGGGGTGGGGGTCGTGACCTGGATTTAATATCATAGCAAAAAAGGTTGGGAGCCACTGCCCTAAGAAATCCTTGCTTCTTGCATAACTTCTAGGCCCCACAGCTACATTGCTTTTACGCTACTATAAGACATGGAGCATTTTGAAGCACACAGTTCTCTGAAATAACCGCATCCTAATAGCTGTTCCTTTCTAAATTCCTCCAGAGCCAACGCTGCTTCTATTGTAGAAAATATGAGCAATACTTCAAATGTTAGCTACCTTTTAGCTAAATCCTAGAGCAGTTCTTGTGTTGCAGCAAGCCCATAGCAGGTCAGAATGGTTTGACCCTGTGGATTCTTGTTGGAAATATCTGGATTTATATTGTGAATCATGTAGGTGTTTGCATGCGTAACCATATTAGTTTGCTAATATTTGTGTGGCACCCTTAAAAGGATCTCACGGCACACCAGGTTGAGAATCTTTGACTTACTCTGTAAGCACCTTTTGAAATTCTCAGCCTTCAAGTATTGAATATTGGGAGGACATGGTGTCAGCGGCTACCCTCCAGTATTTCTGTTTCCATCCAAAAGAAGAGCAATGCAGTGGGATAAAACATGGCTCTTCTATTCGGTAGCATGTTATAAGCAGTTCTGGAGTGTCTTGGTTTCATATGCAGACCTGCTTTATGCAGTCTAGTCTCCTCCATGACCTGAGGGGCCTCTTTCTTGAATTTCTTGAGTGTATGATAACAAGCTCCTTCCCTTGTGTTACCTGTGACAAGTTAAAAGGTGTTTGTGCCTGGTAGTTGTGTAAGGGTTGTTGCCAAAGTTTTGCAGAGCCAGTGAAACAAATGCTTGTCTAGGATGATTTCGACAGGGCTGATCTTGCCTGGAATAGGGGTTGGAGGGATGTGACCCCAAGGGCTTTGCCAGATTGACATTCCTACCATTCTGTGACAAGAGACAGCCTGTAAGACACCTGAGGAAGAATGCCTTGCATTTTGAAGCTTGCCTTAAATTTACTGGCCTGGCTATGTACTTGAGATAAGAGATCACCCTAAGACAGTGGCTCCCAACCTCAGGGCATGACCTAACTCGGGGTCATGGGGGATCTGCCCCTTGCTCTACCCCTCCTGCCTGTGGGGCTCTCCTGGTGCACGGTCCATGAGGCTTTCACCACTGCCGCCCCCACGATCCCAGCACAGCCCAGCCCGGGCTCTGCTGGCACCACTGGGCATGAGTGAGTCAGGGGTGGGGGTCGCGATCTGGATTTAGGATCACAGCAAAAAAAGGTTGGGAGCCACTGACCTAAGAAATCCTTGCCTCTCGCATAACTTCTAGGCCACCACAGCTACATTGCTTTTACACTACTATAAGACATGGAGCATTTTGAAGCACACAGTTCTCTGAAATAACTGCATCCTAAAGGTTTGTTGTAAGGACCTGGTTATTAGGAGAGAAGATGCCACTTGTGTATATGTGCCCCAAATCCTGAAACAAATACATGAGTCTAATTGCAGGCTCAGCCCAGACATGGCCCCTTTAACCTGACAGGGTGTATTTACTTTTTACAGTGCTTTTTTATTGAGCAATAAAGTCTCATTGAAATGAATGGGCTGCCTGCCTGGCATTGATCTGTGGGACTTTATCGGCGAAACTCTGAGGAATAGGTGCATCTGTGTGAACACCAGCACCCAAAGAGAGTACCTGGGGTTACTGATAACCTTGGCTTCTTCAAATGCTGTTACATCATTCTCATGATCTCACTCCCTCTTTTGAATGCTATCACACTTATATTGAAGGGTGCTCTCTCCAAGCTGACTGTGTTGTCCTGATGGTTGCCAGAGTCTGCCATGAGCTTGGCTTGCTCTGTAGTGCCAGCATAGTTTCCAAAATGGCTCAGTCTGTGCTAGCGCTCAAGACAATAGGAAATCTTGGAGTGCTTCAAAAGTCGGGCTCTATGTGTGTGCATCAGTATGAAGAGGGCAGAAATGAATACTGTTTGGGCTGTGGATTGGCCTCTGGCAGCTGAGAAGGTGCCTGGAAATCTGACCATTAGGCAATCAAATAGCAGTAATAGTGTTTGTGTGTCTGAAAAGCTGTTCTAGCTGTGAGCTTCTTACTCTACCTAATCTCTGGCCTCTACCCACACTTATCCTGCTATGCGTGGGGGCTGAAGTGATATGTACAGCAAGCCTAACCCTCCTGGTAAAGCCCCTGCCTTGGTTTCTTGTACCTGTTGGCTGATTACTACTCACAGCTCTCATTGAAGCAGAGAGGGCTCTTAATGTTCCCCAGTTCGCTGGATTCAGTCTACCCAAATCTCAGAGTTAGCATTTATTTATGTCACTGTGGCCGTATCTTTGACAACAGCACTTTTTGAGCAGGCCATCACTGCATCTGGCCTCAGACAAGCTAAAAGGCAGCAAAACCTAGCTTGAGAACTGCTTGCCTATATGCAGATTTAATAAAGCAATTAAGATTGTCTGCCTGGTGTAGTGACTTATAAAGTGGGGTTATTTAATGAGTGACAGCTGTGAGTTCCCTCCCCAGCCCCAGTCAGAAACCAGTTCGGTCCCCAGCTGAAAGTGCATGTATGTGTGTGTCTTTATGAGACTCCTACCTTTTTTGGGGGGGGAGCCACACTGTAATGTCCAGCTTGGTTAGTGTGCATCTTCCTCTTCAAATCACCCAACTAATGAACATTTAATTCTGTCTGGTCTGGTTTTGCAAACCTATGCTGCTAGGACAGCACACGCCTCCAGCCTGATCTACCATATTGTCTCTCTTATATACCTTATGCTGCCCCCCCCCCCCCGCCCCCCCAAAAAAAAGATGATACACACTTTGTTTTTGAAAGACAGAAAGAAGCGGGGGAAAGTCTCTCCTTGCTTCTGCAGCAGACACCCCTGTGGATGGAGGAAGGGGAGTGGGAAGAAAGTGCCTACAGCCCGACTTGCAGCACTGTTGCTTTGCTGTCACTTTCCCAGGCAGAAGCTGCTATTACTGTATTTCCTCTGCTAAAATGCACACCCTAATTTCCAGCAGCTGAATTTTTCAGGGGAAAGGTGTGTGCTGTAAAGGACAAACACACAGTAACTTACCAGTTAGGGAGCAGACTAATGGTGGCCCCTCCACAGTGCTTTGGCTTCCCCTTGTCATGTTGTGCTCAAAGAGAACTGAATGCTCGATCAGCTTCTGGCTCTCCCTAGTTGGTCTCGCCTCAAAATGGTGACAGGGCAGATCTCCCACGTGCTTTCCTATAATACTGTGATTCACCCCTGAGAATTCAGTTATATTAGCCTGTCCAGCCCCTCACCTCTCTGAGTCTCCCTATAAGCCAGGCAGACAGACTCAAGCATGTCATATCACGTTACCATCACTGGTCTGCTGAGAACTGGATATGTCCTTCCCAGCTCATCCCTTATGATCCCTTCAAGCAGCCTTGAGGTAGCACTGACTTTCAGCTACTACCAGTCAGGGGTGGATTTGAACCAGCAACCTAAAGGATACCACTGCAATGTGGTCTTGGGTGATGGGGAGGGGGAATAATTAAGAGAAAAGTGAACTTCAGAGTGAGGGGAAAGAAATGAATTCTCAACCTTCCCCCCCCCCCCCAAAAAAAATATGCACACATGCCAACTTCTGGAAATGTCAGCTGTTTTGGGTTGTGAAACAAAGAGCATTTATACTCTTCTCATTCTTCTCTTTGCCAAAGGTATTTCATGCATAGGATTCCTCTGGCAGGTACTGAGGGAACTCCTGGAGTCATGGGTAGTGAGTGGTCTTTGATGGTTTATTGCTCTGGTATAGAGAAACCCACAGTCATTCATCTCCAGATGTGCCCAAATCGGAGTGCCCCGGGGGAGGGGGGGAGGGAATGCGTGTGTTTAAATGTTGTGGCTTGGAAACCCTGCATTAATTCATTGGACCAATGTTTTTGACAGATGTCATTGCTGTATTACAGAACTCTAGGCATCACTGAATTTTAAATGTATTATAAGACAACTATAATGTGTGTGTAGGACAAAGCTGCTGTTCCTTTTGTACAACTATTTTAAGGAAAGCAACTCAAATATTTCTCCTCTTGAAAGATGTTAGTTTTTTCAATATCAAACCTTGGTTGCTTCTCTATGAAGCCTAAGTTTGTGACCTTTCTGCCAGCTTCAGTGAAGTTTTATGCTGGCAATGTTCACCCTAACAGTAAGGAGGATATGTGTATCAAGATAAGGTGGCATTAGCTCAGGAAGCTGCCAGTTTAAAGTAACAGAACAACCCACGTTTATAGTTCTTCAAAACGTGGTGTTTTCCCCCAGGCAGATAAAACACAAGATCTGTTTTAAAGCAGATTCAGGGCTGTGCCAGTAAAATAATAGCCTTTGCACTCTCACAAGTGTTAAAGAGTAAGCCAGAGATTATGGTGAGCTTTCTCGCTGTGTAATGATCTTGAAAGGCGTTTCATAGAAAGGTTTGGCATTTCTAATTAAACTAAGGGTGGAAGAAAAAACACTGATTAGCAGCCTTTCAGCTCTGCAATGGGACAAGCATGGTGTCAGCTGTCCCAGTCTGAAGCCAATATCATGTAGGAGAAGTAAAATGTCTAAGTATCAGGGTGGCTTTTGTGGACTTTACTACTTCAATACCTCTTGTTCTCTACTATACCAACCAATTCTTTAAAATGCAGCCAGGCCTGTTAACAATTTAACTCCAGTTTTTCCCTAGGACCAAGCAGTTGTGCTCTTTAGACCCACTTTGAAATGTTCTGGTTAAATTGTGTTATATTTGAAAACTCTTTAACCTAAGGAAAACATAACATGACTTTCCAAACTGAAATATAGCCGTTGGCTTATTTTGCCCTTTCTGTGGAGCTGTCTGAAAGCTGGAAGTTGGTCTGAGTCTCCACTTCCCCCTAACAAAGGGTGGGAACCTGGATGAAATATTACTCCTGCCTGCAGCAGTTTCCTAACAAATCTGCAGCACAACTATCTTGAGGGTCAAACTGGCCTGTGGAGGTTCCTTCAAGCCATACTTTTCTTTTATTCTATAAGGTGGACTTAAGCAAGCATCCATCAGCAATAGCAGATGCACAGAAACTGAACTGAGCCCAATTCGACTATATTAATTATTTAAGCATATCTTGTCCTCCCCAAATGCCCGTTTTCCAGCACATGGCTTTTTTTGTTCTCTCCCTTCTGTCATTGCTGGTCCTACTGATAGTTAGGAAAGATTGTATTTGCTGGCCCTAAGTGTCCTTTTGTGCCAGGAATCAAATCTCAAGGTCTTTGCAGGTGCCAGTGACAATCTAGCGCTGTAGATCTTGAGTTGTCATGGCTGATTTTGTTTTCAGGCTGCCAGTCGTGTGTTCTTGCTCACTATTCGCATCACAGCCTCCTGGGCAGCCGGAAGCTAGGCCCCTTCAAAGGCAGCCTTTGAATAGTGTAAGTACCTGCTTGCACCTGTCCTCCTTGGTGTTATTTCTTGTAATAAAACAGGCTTAATTCTGTAATGGGTAACTAACAAGTCCTGATCTCTGATGTCTAACCAGCTACCTGCTGCACTGAATTCTTTTGGGTAATCATGGTCCTTTCATAATGCCCCACTTCAGTTGCCAGGAACTGTATTTTAGAAGCATGATTATTCAGACCATGCATGATGTTTGTATGTGTGGAAACATGAAGTGTTTATATTGAGCTAGTTGCAAACATGAGTGGGCACAGTTAGGAAGGCTTTTGATCTTGTATATAATTTCCCATTAGGAGCTTATAGTAGACCTGCTTCTGTAGAACAGCAGCTGAGGTGTGTTTCTTTGCGTATTGAAAGGGGTGGGGGGGAAAGATCCAAGCACCTTATACTCAGGAAGAATATTGGTGGGGAGAAAGCTTTGTATGTCTAAGAATGAGAAACAGGACCGTGACACTGATTGCTACAGAACTCCTAGTGCTCTTTTTTTCTAGCCTCCAAGCTTGCACATAGCAGTCAATTTTGCATTGGTGCTGGGGTGAGTTTGTAGGCTGATGCTCAGTAGAGCTGGGAGTGAAACAGTGTTAAGTGAATCCTAGAAGCATAAGAGATCCTTTATTAATAGGCAGTAGGAAATCTTCCCCTTTAGAAGCCTGTTCAAAATGGGCAGAGCTATTGATGTTACCTCTGAACAATGCACTGTAGCTGTGTGTTTCAAACCAGGTGCTGTCAGCTTGTGGGTAATAGCTGTGATTTTATTGCAATGCCTTATTGGCATCTGCAGGCAAACAAGACTGAGGTTTGTAAGTTCATCTCTCTCACCCCTTCCCAGGTTGAAGGAAGAGGGAACAAGCTGCAGCAGTGTTATATACCTGTACCTGACAAATTGCCATGAGACTGATCGGAGCCAACCTAACCAGTACTCGGATGGGTTAATCGAGTCTTGTTGCCGTAACCAGCATGTGGTTGTGACTTGCCAGAGAACTAAAACTCCCAAATGAAGGTTGGTGGGGAAAGTGGGACCAGGGAAGGATATGCAGATTGGCCATGCCTTGCAGAGAAGTCCACACACTACCAGCTGCCAGGATGGGAGAGGGAATTCCTTCCATGGTATTATATCTGGACCCTCCTTTCTTATCTCAGCCTCTGACAAGTAGGTGTCACATCTAAGATCTCTCTTTTTTTCCTTGGTTCCTAACAGCTCAGGTAGCAGAAGTGCTTTCCCCACCTTCACTTCTCCAGAGCTTCCTGAAAATCCAAGTTTCCTGGTCTCTCCTCCCCTAGCCTCTGCAGGGCTGTCCCTCACAAAAGTGGTACTTTTGCTTGCTTTTAAAGCTCCTGCTGCTGGAACTAGACCAGAGTCTCCACAGTTTTTTCTGATTGCCTGGAACAACGGTAGTGAAACCAACACAAACATTGTTAATCTTCACTTTTCTGCAGCATAACAAAAACCCTGGGCAGCCACAGAGGTACCAGAACACAGCCCACAGAGTTGGAGAAACAGCCCTGCCTTGGTTTCCTTCTGGGAAATTACGTGCAATTAAAGCAGGCTCAGTCTTGTCAGACACAGTTAGCCTTGTTGGTCTGAAGTCAAGAAGAAGGCAGAGTAGATTTGGACCTATATAGAATTTTGAGGGTTGGGCATTGGAACAGGCTGCTTAGAGAAGTTGTGGATTCTCTGTCCTTGGAAACTTTCAAAAACAAGGTAGACAGATGCTTGGCTGGAATGACTTGGAGATGTTCCTGTCTTGAGCTGAGTGCTGAACTCTACATGACTTTGAGGTCCCTTCCAGCACTGCTTTCCTATGAGATGTGTGTGTGCATAAAATGTGTATACACACACACCCACCCCAAAACTAAGGCGGTTAGGTGGAGGGACTTCACCACCTTGATTCCTGCTCCACCCGAAGTTTCAAATAAACTGCCTGGCAGTGGTAGCAGCATTTCTACTCGGGCAGCAGTGAAGAAGTCAATTAATGTCATGGCTCATTGTAATCTACCTGACCTCTTCCAAACTCTTCATTCCATGGGTGTTAAGGACCCTCTCTTTTTTACTGGTCTTGATGTTCCACCAATCAAGCTAGCCTCTGTTCTGCAATTCTGCTGTGTGCTAGCTGGTCCTGGTCATGAAACTCTTACTTCTTAACCATTCAGATTTGTTTTTAAATAATTCCAAGGAAGTTGTTTGTTTTTGGGTTTTTTTGTTCCAATCTTAAACTGCATAATACAACTCTAGGACCCTAGCTGCAGCATATAAGTGAAGACTGTACCGTATTTCACGGTGTATAGGTCAATACAGTATATAGGAAAGCTGAGGGCTGACCAATTTGAAAGGTAAGTATTTTATAGGCACAGTGTATAAGTCAGGGTTGGGCTCAGTGCATGACTGGCATGGATGGCCCCATCCCCTGCGAGCGGCACTTCCAGCACCATTCGCAGGGGATGGGGCTGTGCCAGCCAAGCCTGTCCCCATCCCCTGTAAGCAGCGCATCCCCAGCCAAGCCTGGCACTGCTCACAGGAGATGGGGATGGGCTCGGGCACTGAGCCCATCCCCATCCCATTCAAGCAGTACTGGGCTTGCAGGGATGGGGCTGCACCAGCTGAGCACTGAGCCTAGCCCTGTCTGCTGCAAGCAGCATTGCCAAATGCCGAGCCTGGCGCCACTCACAGGGGATGGGACTGGGCTTAGCCTTTGTTTGGTTTGCAGGGGATGAGGCTGCACAAGTTGAGTGCTGAGCCTGATCCTGTGCCTGATTTTTATGTAGCACGGTGTGCAAGTCGAGATGGATTTTTCAGCCCTAAAAACTGGGCTTCAAAACCCAACTTAAACACCCTGAAATACAGTAGTTTAAACTCTGTAGCAGCTAAAGAAGCTACACATCTCTGAAAATTTAAATCTACTGTTTATTAATTCAAGTGCTTAAACCCTGTCTGCACACCATGTCCTGCCACTCATCTAGGCTCATCTTAGTGCTGTGGTCCCAGTTCTCCAGTGCAATATTGTGTTAACCTCCTTGGCCTTATTCAGTACCTTACACTTCCTAGGAATACCAGCTAGCTGACATCTCTGTTTACACGTGTTCCCCAAGCTCTGCCATGAATGCACTGTACTTGCTAAACTTAAGTATAGTGTTCATGCTCTCTGTTGGCGACATGCTCTGCCAGACGTCTCCAGTTGAGCTGGGTGTTCCAGACTCTTCATCTTAATAGGGCAGAAGCAACTAAATTGCAGCTTTAGGACAGACGGAAACCTTCCAGGAATCCTCCTCCCACCCTGACAGAGAAAAACGTCTTGGCTATTTGTGTGTGGGACTCATTGCTGAAGAGCAGTGAATGCTGCAGAAGATCCTAGAATATATTTTTCACTTGGTGATGGCGATAGCTGTCCACCTCTCATTCCAAGGGCAGCCTGTGGCGGGCCAGTAGGGGGCGCTCCTGCATTGAGCCGCCCACCTCCCTGCGCCCGACCACCTTCCAGGCTCCGAGTGCCTCCCTGGGGTGCCTCCCGTCCGGCCGACCCCTTCCCTGGAGCACACCCGCTAGTCTGGGGTTCCCGCTGCCACCATCCAAGGCTCCGGACTCACTTCTGGCTCTGTGCACCTTGGAAAACACAGGCCTGATCGTCCAGTGGGTCCTAGACCCAATACCAGCACTTGGGGCACTTCCCCAAGTCAGGGGCTTATTAGGAAAGTCTCCCTTAGTCCACAGACCTAAGGGGCCTCCTTGGCATAATTTAGACCCACCCCTCAATAAGTCTCCCACACCGGTCACAAAGGAAAACTTTATTGATTACAGGGGGTAGGGCGGAAACAGGGTAAAAGGAAGAGCAGTATCATAGAAATATTACAGGAATATCAGAGGAATCCCATAGAGCAAACCAGTGTGGCTGAGGTAGCCGTTTAAACACGCATCTGAGTTACTGAAGCTAAATATCTAATCGGATCTCTAGTAGCTTACTCACACACATCGTCCAGAGGTGGTTGTTGTTTCCTCTGGAGGCAGGGCACTCTTGGAGCATGCGGTGATGAGGAGAGAGCCAGGTCCAGATTCACCTGGATGACCGCATGGCTAATGGCTAATCGCCCCTTCTTCTTGGACCAAGCCCTTAAATAACCTCTCTGACCTCAGCAGCCCGGTCCAATCGAAGCTGCCAATACTGGCCACAAGCCAACCAATCTCCCAAGCATCCCTGGCTACCTGGGCCCGCGCAGGGCCGGGTCTTTCCCTCCTGCCCAGGTGACTAGAGCATCCACCTCCCAGGTGCCAGGCCTTTGTCATGCAGACAAGGTGGGAGATCCCCACCCTGAGGAATGAAACACCAGCCTCCCAGGCTGGCTGAGACAGGTCTCTGGAGAGGGGCACCGACAGTGGCATTTCTGCCACACAGCCTTGAAAGCAAGGGGTCCTCCTCTGAGCCTGTCAATCTTTCAAACATCCTGGCTCCTTGTTCAACTTGTTTTTTCAAACCCTTTGGTTCTGTGGCACAAAGAAAGACCCTGGATGGCCCATCTGTCTCTTTGTCCTGTGTCGGAAATCTGAATCCTTAGATTCGGGCAAGGAGGGTTCTTGGAGCAGCATCTGAAACCTCTAATACATGCTCTTTGGTCAAAGTGCCCCTTGGTTGTTCCTGGCAGTGCTGAAATGATGTTGTTTATGCTAGAACTCGGGTAGGAGAATATTTTGTTATAGAAAAATCACTTCCTTTCTGACCTCCCTGTTCTCTTGCACCAAGAAAATCTGCCAAACGCCTTTGAAAGAGGAGCCTGGGAATGAAATTTCATCAGCCTATTGGACACTAAGTACCAGGCATTTAACATAGCGTCTTTATGGTTGTTTATAATCTACCTGTTGCTCGCTAAACTGTGAACTTCACAGGTTCTAATTGTCCTGCTGAACGATGTTGTTCTTCCATAATTAGGTTTCTAGTGCATCACCTGTTGGCTACCTGATGATGATTTCTCTTGCACCCTGTTTGTCTATATATAGGGAGTTTGACAATCGCTCTGTTGCTTAGCTCTTCTGTGTCTGAAACTAAAAGCAGATCAGACCTTGGAGTTTTCTCCTGGGACAAAACCTGTTATCCTGGGGTGGTACAACAGGGTAACCCTATTGTTCCATGTTAAATACCCATGCAACATTAAGACTTTACCCTGGGACAATGGTGATTAGTAGCTAATGAGAGTTAATTGCTAGTCAAGCTGCTGGTGTAAAGGACTGTCTCTAGCCTGTCTTAATGCAAGTCAAATTAGCCTGGGAATAAACCCACACTTTGGTTTTTGCCCCAGAAAAGGGAGGAAGGGTAAGAATATAAGAACTGCCATCTACTGGGTCAAACCATAGGTCCATCTTGCCCAGTCTTTTTTTGTCACAACAGGGCAGAGAGTGAGTGGGGTCCGACCAGGGTTTTCCCACTGTTCCTCTCTCGTTTGCAGCCTTCAGCATTTAAGGTCTAGGAAGTTCTGATTCAGATGCTGTGTCCCTCACTCCCATGCCTAATAGTTACTGATACCCCTTTCCTCCAAGAAATGTGTCCAGTCCCTTCTTGAATCTCACCAAACTCTCAGCTTTCACCACATTCTGTACGATACCTGAAAGCTTATCTACGTCTGTCCCAACCATGGAGTCAGAACGTAAGAATTGCCATGTACTGAGTCAGAAATAGGTCCATCTTGCCCAGTCTCCTGAGTCACACAGTGGTAGAGAGTGCATGCTGAAAGGGAGAGTGAACTGGGTCTGACCTGGGTTTTTTCCATTGTTCCTCTCCCACTTGCAGCCTCTAGCATTTTAAGGTCTAGTAGAAGTCAGTCCAGTAGACAGTATCACTCATAAGAATTCCTGCTTGTCCCCAGCAGTTTCTGCCTACAGTGACAAAGGACAGTGGTGCAGTCTTGTGAAGACACAGCGTTTTAAGAGCAGCAGCACAAAGAAGGCTGAAAAATCAAGCTGCATCCACTTGTTCCCGGACAGCTGTGACCTGTGTTGACATCTGTGGAAAGCAGAGAGTGCCTGGCTGTAGCTGCCTTCAAGGTCCTGCTAGGCCTTCTGCAGCATGGTTCAGATAGCCCAAAGCAGCTCTTCAGTGAGTATACATTTAGTGTAGCCTTTATAAAGAAGAGGGAAAGCACCTTTTCTCTCTCACTGCAGAGAGTAGGATGTAGTCCAGTGGCTTGAAGTGGCAGCAAAGTAGGTTTAGGTTGGAAATCAGGAAAAAAAAATTCCTATTAGAGCAGTGAGGCAGTGGAATAGAAGCCTAGGGGAGGTGTGGACTCCAGTACTGGATGTGTTCAAGAGGAGGTTGAACAAGCACTGGTCTGGGATGAGCTAGTCGTAGCAATGCCTATGTTCTGCTATGGGGATTTTCCAGGCTTCTCGGCATTGCTGATTTCCCTCCTGGCCCCATGGAGCATTCTTTTCCTCTCCTGCATCTAACTATGTCCAGGGGGGTTTCTTAGGCATTGGGTTTTGGCTGCAACCAAGGCTGGGGATTTTGACTGGGCTGTGCCAGTGCTCCTGCTGGGACTTAAAACCAGAGGTTTCTGGCTACAGGGTCTAGCTCCTCTGCTCACAGTCAGGCCAGTGCCATATTTGGGGTCAGGATGGAATTTTATCTCCTGGTTAAATTGGTTTGGACTGTTGGGGGGTTGCCTACTGCAACAAGGGAACACAGCCTCTTCCTTAAATCTCTTGAACATATATTAACAACATTTTACAGCAGCAAGACATTGGCTGCCATGATCCCTCTGCTTTACCTGTGGCAGGTTCCAGCGTGATGTCTTGTGTTGTCAGGATTGATAGTAGCTTTGTGAAGAGGTTAGATGTTGGTATTCTCTGGGGTGATTTGGGTAGGACTGATCCTGCCTCAGGCAGAGGGTTGGGCTAGATTAGCGTTTCTCAACCCATGGGTCATGACCCAAAAGTGGGTTACAAGCATCTATATGAAAGCGTCAGAAGCATACTTTAAAAATGGATTCTCCTTTTAAAGGAGAAAAACAAAGGAAACTGTGACTTTTTTTTTTTCCCCCTTGCATGCTGGCAGAGTTGCAGTCTGTAAGGGGATGCTTGGCCCTCCCCCCCCACCCCCACACACATCCACACCTTTGGGGGGCTAGGGTCTGGGGGTGGGGAGCAGCAGGGAGGGAGGGAGGGGCACTGGGTAGGGACTGTCCATTGATATTTACAAATGGGTCCTGGTCCAAAAATGGTGAGAACCACTGGACTAGATGACTTCTCAAAGTCCCTTCTAGCTCTACATTTGTTTAACTGTTGCCATGACTCTACTCATACTGTCTTCCAGGTCATCAGACTGGGCAACAGCAGGGCTAGTGGCACGTTAAACCCAGATGTAAAGAACATTTGCATTCTACTCTCTACATTAAAAGGCCTTGCATCAAGCCTGCATTATTGCATATTACAGTTTGCTCATTAACTATCTTTATAATGAGCCTTTATGTCTATTGTACCCTGCTTTGATTGTATCATACTACATGCTTTCCTCATGGTCAGTCACTTTTGGTGCCGTGTGCCTTTACTATTTATCAGTTCATGAACCTGTTCAGCATCCCCTACTCATGTATTGTTTCAGGCTTGTTCATGTCATCCTAGGGGCTTTTTGCTGCTACAACAGGTTGTACCGATTCCATCCATATCAGGATGTTCTTGAACAGACCCCCAATGTTCTGATGCCTCCCACAGAACTTTTAACTTCTCCTGACCTGCCTTCTAGTCTGCACTGGTCAGCCAGAAACCAAGCTGAAGGAGGGGTATAATATCCTTCTATGTGCTGCTGATGTTCTTGTGAAGCATAAACTAGACTCTGTGGACCATGCCATCTCAGTCACTGGAATTTTCTCCTTTCCTGGGAAGGATTTGTGTCTAAAATCCAGAAGTAACTCACAAATGAAACCACATTTCAGCAACCTGAAAGCTGTGACACCAGCCAGTAAAACATATCAATATCTGAGGCTGCCCTACTGCCATCACCCAACCAATCATCCCCCCCCCCCCCCCCCCACCCCATTCCCCCCCAGACTTCCACTGAGGCTTTGCCTGTTGTGAATTACTGAACTTTCATGAATGGAGGAGGGTGGTGGGGGTGTGAATGATTTTGAGGGACTTCCATCTGGAAGATCTTAAATCAGATTTGGCTTTCACATGAACCTTGCCCTGTGAAGCACAGATGATTATGAGGGACTTGAATGCTGCAGTGATGAGGGCTGAGTAGGGAGGATAGATAATATAGTTGGTAGTTATGTATCACTCATCAGAAGCTGTGAGTATTAGGCCTGGTATTCTGAGTCCTCCATGAAAAAGCCAGGGGGTTTCCTTTTTTCAAGTAGAGGTTATGATCCCTCTGGAGTTCATACTGATTTGCTTCCCTAGCTGGAAGTGATAGTCATGTCAGCATTCGGAGTTGCTGTGATATAATTATTGCCTGGGGTGAGGGACAGCTCCGTTCGGGAGAGGCTGCAGGAGGGGTATGAGGTGTATTGGAAGTAGGGAAGGTGTGTGGGGGAGGGGGGAGGGCAGGTGTACAGGGCAGGCTGGGTGGGATGCTTGTTGAGGTAGTATGGTGGGGGTAGGTATTGGAAGTGTTAAACTGATATAATTAAACAGATTAGCACAGGAGTGAATGAATGAATTTAAATGAGCCGGGCCTGATGAACTTTATCCCAGGGTACTAAAAACACTTCCTCTTTAGCAGGGGTATGGCCCTCTACCTGGTGTCTCTTGAGCCTATATTAACAACCTTTTAAAGGAGCAGGGCATTGGCTGCTGTGGTTCCCCTGCTCTGCCCCTGGCAGGTTCGGGTGTGATAGCCTGTATTGTCAGGGTTCACAATATGTTTATGAAGAGTTTAAATTATAGATTTGTATAGGATGGTTTGAATAGGGCTAATCCTGCTTCAGGTAGGACTAGATCAGCGGTTCCCAATCTGTGGTATGGGTACCACCAGTGGTACATGGACACCCTGACAGTGGTGTGTTAACAGATTTGTTATAATTACTTTGCATGACAAACTTTTGCTGGTAGTACTTAAGGTTGTATTGTTTTAAATTGATGGTGCACCATCTCTCAGAATTTTGGAATTGCTGGAGTAGACGATATCTGAAGGTCTCTTCCAACGCAATTTTTCTATGATTTCTTAGGAGTAAACACATCTTGGTAACTAGGTTCAGTTCAACTCCTTTATGAAGAAGAGATGATCGCACATAAGCCTGGGTCAAAATTAGCTTGGTCCACAGCATCCATTCAGCTAAGATGATTTCAAAACAGACTTAAAATTACCTTCTAGCTCTCCCTTATAGCAGAGAGTCTGAAGCCCATTGAGTGCTGGAGAGATGGTCTTTTCTGCCCAGATGGAGATCTGCTGTTGGAAAAGACCACAGAAAATGCCCTGGGCAAGCCAAGTTGAACACAGTAATCTGCAACAGGCAATTCACTGACTTCTAATGGAGCATGGGCCTGGAGCTCAGAGATGCAGGTGATCTTATTAATTGGCACTGCTATTGGTTTAGAGTAGCATTACGATTCAACGGGACATAGAGGAGCCAACTGCTGTGAAAGCTGAGGCTGTTGGGGTGAGAGCAGGGTTGACACCACCCTTGGTGCTGTTGATAGATGCTAATGCTGCTTTTTTTCACTTCCAGGTGAAGCCCTGACCTACCTACAGGGTGTTCCTGTGGGTTTTGCGAATGAATGTCCCTGTGACCCTCAGCCTTCCTGAGATGGCGAGCCCGGCGGTCAGCCCCGACTCCTCCTCCCATGAGGCCCTTTCATCTGTCAACTCAGCACCAGCCTGCTCCCCCACCTCAGACTCTGAGAACCTGAGCCCTGATGAGCTGGAGCTGCTGGCAAAACTGGAGGAGCAGAACAGGTTAGGCAGTTATGCTTTTACCTGTAACTATGGCTGAAGCAGCCCCAAGGTGACAAGAGGTAACTTTTATAAGCCAAGGAGTGTGTGTGCTTGAAGGATATCTCTGCTCTTTCCCAGTGAAAGGGCAGCTTAGCCCAGTTAACAACAAGGATATGCCTTTGGAACTGCCCAAGTCCTTCCCACCCAGACCCCCCGCAGCCATCCAGTAGATCAGTGATCAAGGACTGTAATTCCTTCACATTTTAGCAGGTGTGCCCTGCTAAGTGAGACCACACTTTGTTTCTGGAAAAGCAAAATGAAGGGCAAAAAAAGGGCCTTTTATTTTCTAGAGACATGGCTTTGTAGAGCAGGGACAGAGCCTAATCTTCAACTCTGTCGCCCTCCCTGTCTTGCTTAACCAAAAGCTGAAACTAGCTGCTACTGAGGACTGGTCTCCATGGGCACATCTACAATTTTGAAAAGAGTGAAAAACATTATGCAAGGCTGCGGAATAGAAGAAGAGAGACCAGGAATAGCAAGTGGACTGCAAAATTGCCAGAAGAAAGATTAGCTTGGTTAGTGGAACATCAAGAGAAGTAGAAAGGAGAGATGATCACACCTGTGGAGTGAAGAACTATGAGCCATGAGGTCAAAAGACTCTGTCAGCTGTCTGACTAGAAATACCACTACTACTAGACTGGACTAGGAATCCAAGCAGGGAGGGGGGAACAGATAAACTTCTATTCCAAGCCGAAAATCAGCTTCCCTGCTTAAGATGCCCCGCAGTTTTGGAGAGCTGCTTTTGCTGAGGGAAGGTGCATACTCTTTGGCCAATACCATATTTACTTGCAAAGTTCATGCTCATTCCAAAGACCTAGTGATTTAAAAGCTCTGTGCATCCTTGCCAGGCTATGTTACCTGGTCTGCTGATCTGATGTCCTTCTTCCTGATATTCCCTTAAGATGCCCCTGTAGTAGCTGCAGCTCCAGGAGCTGGTTACATGAGCGCATCCACTGAGCACAGTACCTGGGGTCCTCGGCACCATAATAACAGGCCAGTTTCCTGGTTAGCTGGACTGGGAGTTGATACATCAGGATTCCAGCTGCTGAACTTGAGACTGTAGCCTTGGGCAAGATGACTACCCTGTGCCTCATTCCTCCCATCTGTGAAACAGGCTAATTGGGCTTGCCTTCCTAGTGGGAAATTTAATTACTTTGGGTCAAATCCAGGCCCTGGAGACAGCTGCTTGGTTCCTTCTTAAGGAGGGCAAGCATTGCCTGTGAGCCAGACTTCACTCATAGACCTAACTCTTGTGAGATCTATAGACATGGACCTCTGGGAGCATCTGACCACTGGCAGGTGCTTTGCTGACAAATATCATACCTGCCTTCTCCATAGCTTCTGATGGGGAATGATTCTCCTGTTGCCATCACGCACCTATTTTTTGAAGACGGGCAAATTTGGCATCTCTGACACGCAACCCTAACACAGTAGGGTTCAGTGGCCGGGAGCAGAAAGAGCCTTATGTAGCTCAAGCTTGCAAAACCTTGTGGGGAAAGGTAGACATCGGATTCCTTACTCAGCTTGTTCCCTTTCACATACAGAGGCTGCAGTCGTTGTTGCTGTCTGTATGTTGCGTCACAGAGGCTGGAATTCCTTTTGAGTGTCCATACAAGCAGTCTTTACTTGTTAGCTTCCCAGAAGACAGAGGTGAAGAATTGCACTGAAATAACATGATCTGTTTGTTGCCTGTCAGATGGAAGGACTAGGACAGATGGTTAAGAAATGACTTTATTTCTTGGACTCAAGGCACCGTTTCATCGGCTCTGGACTACAGGAAAAATCCTAGAGCAATTCATCTGTTGCAAAGACTTTGGCAAGTCCACAGCAGGTCAGAATTGTTTAGACACTCTGGATTCCCAATGAAAAATCTCTGGCTTGGTCTTATGAATCATGTGCTGGCGTTTGCACAGTGCAGGGCACCCTTAAAAGAGTCTCACAGCACATCAGGGTGCTGCATCCCCCTAGTTGAGAATTGCTGCTTTAAAGCATCTACAAACAAAAATCAAAATCCAATCAGTGGTCTGCCCAAACTGGCTGGTCATAGGGCTAGTGCACCTAAGGCACATCCATTTCCATAGCAAGCACCCACATGAGAGTGGTTTGAATCATTTCAAAGTAGCTGCGAGAGGAGGCAGCTAAGTGAAATTTGCTTTGTGTTCTTCTTCTTTTCCCCTTACTAAGAGCCAGGCCACGAAACTCCAGTGTCTTTTTAAAGAAAACCCTTTTAAATGCAATTTTGGAGGTTGGCAGAAATCGGTTTAGAACAGAGTTGCACTACTGGCAGCTTGTAGCCTGCAAGGGGTTAAATTGTGACCTGTGGGACAGGTGCCAGAACCACTGCCCTGCTGCTAGACGTAAGTCATCCAACCCCTGAGAGCCCTGTGATCCAGATCCGGTTGGCAGAGCTAAATACATTGGACAGCCCTGGGCTAAGACATTTTTTTTTCTTATCAATTCGTTCATAACTCTGAGGACTTGACTTGAGCAGGGAGCTCCCTTTTTTGTTTACAATCTGGCTGGAAGAAGATCTGCACCCAATTGGGACGTGTTCTCTGGCTCAGAACAGCCACTGAGGCCATCCCAGAGGAGATGAGGAAACCTTTCCAATTTCCTTAGTATGGTCTGCCCCAGCCCAGCCATGCCCAGAGGTTCTGGAATCTGTTGCCTTTGCATCATTCCAGCGCTAGCCCATAAATGCTGCCTTTCAGTGCCTCCTACTCATGGTTCAGGGCACCCTCCCTCCGTGGGAGGAGAGACCTGCATTGAACAATCCAGTCTGTAACCATTTTGACCTCGAAGGGCCTCGAAGGCAAATACTGTTTTTGGGTCTCAGCTACTTGTGGGTAGAGGCAGCTCCTGCCTGGATGACTCGGAGGGCAGTGTGACACAAGGTATCAGACCAGCAGTGGAGATGGGGCACATAGAGCATGTTGATACTGGTCTCCTTAAAGTCAGAGTCTCTTCAATGACCTTGAATCTGTAAGTGGCTGAATGGGAGAGTAGAAAGGTAACACTAATATCATGATACATTTGCAGCCAGAAAGACTTCAGGCTCAATACCATTTCTGGTGTATTAGAGACTCACCCCAGATTGTTTTGGGTCCTTCAATCTCCACTCTGCTCCTCTCTGGGTTCTCCTTGGCCACAAAATATTCCAAGTTCTCATCAGCAAGATTTAAAGAACCTTCTCACCCCAAATTGCCGTCCTCTGAGAATGTCTAGAAGGGGATATTCTCTGTAGCAAGATCCCTGATTCTTAGATCCAGCAGTAAAACAGTGCAGCCTGGCCTTGCCCTTGAGCTAACAGTATCCTTCCTGCCCCACACTCAAGGCAGTTGTCATCTCATTTGGGAGCTTAGTTATAGATTTCCTTCCACCCCTCTGTCTGTGTGGGATGTACCTGGGTCTTCCAGAACTCAGCAAGAGAGGAAGACTTCTGATGTATGTTTGAAAGGAAACCATGCTGGCTGCAAGCCCTGGCAGAACGGTTGGAGAAGCAGGGGGTGATATAAAACCCTGTAGAATCCTGGTGTAAAGGATCAGGAGCTCAGAACAATAAAGAGCTTCAGACAAAATGGAAAGCAAAAGTCCCAAGCCCTTGGGGTGGCTGACGAACCCTTGTACCTCTAGGAGGAGGCACAATATTGGTTCACTACATCCTGCTCGTCACCATATTTTCTCACATACACTACAAACCATTCCCCCCACAAAATCAGTGCCCCCCCCCCCCCCTTTCCAGATCAGGATGTGTATATTAAATGGAGAAGCTGGGGTTGGAAGCACCCTGGTTTGATTCCTGTTCCACAGGGCAGCAGCTGTGATTATTAGTGTTTGGGCAGCTCAGGGAGTGAGTTAATTTAATGGATCATTGTTCTTCACTCCACAGGTGTTAATGATCATTTCTCCTTTTTTAATAATCTTAATGTTCCACTAATTAAGCTAACTTTTCTCAGGGCTGTTAGCTGCTTCTGGTCTCTCTTTCCTAGACTTTTTAGCTTGGACTCTTTAGCTCGTTTCAAAATCTCATGGGTCGTACATCCACCCATAGAGATTTTACAAGCAGCTGGGGATTCAGCTTTAGTTGCACAGGAAAGGAGAGGGTGAATCAACTGAAGATGAGATTCTGTCTTTGTTCTATGCAGCTGTAACACTTGGAAAATCTTTTGTCTTCATTCTGCCTTTCAAAAGTAAGGTGTGTTTTATATTCCAGGGCTCACTATGTGAGAATTATGGTGATCCCTTGCAGCTCCACTCCTTTCTTGGTCTCCCTTAACTTCCCTTCATCAGCTGTTAAACATGTCATGTTATGCCATGTGTCTCAACCTCCCTACCCCCCATGAAGTGCATGCCAGCATGTTACTATAGGGTGAGTATTTTTCTTCTTTGCTTTGCTCTTCAGTTTCTTTTTAAAGCACTTTACCCTTCAGTGCTGTAAATCTTGAAAGCCTGAACACCCTCTGCTTTTATATTGCCCCAGCTCAATCAACTTTGTTAGAGTCAGGCTGACTTTTGCACTGTCCAGCATGCAGTGACTTGAAATGGCCATGTGGTAACAGAGCATCTCAAGTGGGAATTGCTCCAACCTGTAACTAGGTTTGGGACCTACTTGAACTGATTGCTGTCCAGACCCAGTGAAATGGGTTCCATTTCTTGGATCCTAGCATTGCCTCCAGTATTCGGTTGCTGCAGTCATAAGGGTGTTCTGACTTCCCGTAGCACTCCTTAACCTGTTAGCTTGTTCATTTAGTCTCGGCCCAAACTTACTCTGAACTTACCTTTCTGAAATGTGGTGAATTTGCCCATGGTACAACAGTATGCCAAGTAACGAAAGAGCTGGTGAGGTGTGTGAGCAGAATACCTCCAGACACCTGCTTCTCTTTACATTTAAACACAAAGATCCCTCACATCAGTGTTGTGAAATTAAGCATTTGGGAGTTGGGGGGAATTCCATGAGTAAGCTCAGCCTTTTGGCCTAAAGCCTGATCTTTTGTTACTCTTTCCTTTTTTACAGGCCTTACTGTGTTAATGAATAGTCAGGTGGTCACATTCCTGGATGCACAGTGCTTTACTTGAGTATACTACCAGGGCTTTTGGGCTGAATACCTTGACCCAGATTATTTGGGACACTTGAAACATTAATAAAATGATCTGGAAGTAGTGAAGTGCCTGATTCAAGTTAACTTAACTCTGTTCCTATATTTGAAGGCTGGCTTCTTCTGTCAGGGTGGCAGAAGGAAGTGTTCAAAAGTCAAAATGTGGAGGAGATACGAGCAAAAATCTTCCTGAGGAATGCAGAGTTTGCTCTCAACGAAGTGTAAACTACCTCTTTGGGGGGAAAAAACCCCACCTATAGCTCTAGTTAGTCTTTGTATAGATCTCCTGATAAAGAAGTTGATGTTCCATGATAGAGTCCCTTGGAGTCCAGTTCTTTCCTGCAATCCCCACAGGTTTGGGCTTTTCTTAAATCTTAATGAGAGAACCACTAAGCTATCCTGTGGATTCTCTTCTTGCTTCTGCCCTTGACCTGGGTGGCTTCAGGCTAATGACTTTTGAGAAAACTCTCTTTTCTAGTGGAAGAAGAACTAGGGCACAACCACTGAAATGAGCAAGGAAAATGGTTTAAAACCGGGGTCACCAACCTGCCATAAGTGGCATGGGCAGCCTCTGTGAATGGCAAGCAGTGGATTGGGGAGAGAGAGCAGAGCAACAAATCAAACAGGGGAGACTAGACATATATCCACGGACAATAGATGAATTCATAAATATTGAACAGAGAAGTCGGGGATATTTCCCTGACATTTGCAGACCAGTGATGGGGTAGAGCATGCCAGATCAGTGGACCCCATGGGCCAGATGAGTGTCATGGGTCTGTCTGTGGGCCAGATCCTATGCAGGGTCACTCTGTGGGCGAGCTGCTGTCATTACTTTCCCCATCACCAAATTTCCAGACCTGTGGGGAGCTGTGTGGATAGGATGATATGGGTCAGTGGGCCTGTGTCAGAGGTTGAGTACCTGTGCTGTAGATATACCCAGTTCATGTGATCTCCCTCAAAGTATCTACTGCTGCTACTGTTGAAGACCAGCTGTGGGCTGGATGGGCCATTGTTCTGACCCCATATGGCACTGCTTAGGGAAGGGGGCATGCTTAACTATATGGATGTTCTGATGTCTTTGCTCCCTGATGCTGGAGAAGGTGGCTGGTGGTGGTCGCTCATCATGGTGGTCCCATCTTGTGTAGGCTGCTGGAAGCGGACTCCAAGTCCATGCGCTCCATGAATGGTTCCCGCAGGAACAGCGGTTCCTCCTTAGTCTCCAGCTCCTCAGCCTCCTCCAATCTGAGCCACCTAGAGGAGGACACTTGGATCCTGTGGGGGAGGATTGTGAACGAGTGGGATGAGTGGCGGAAGAAGAAAGAGAAACTGCTGAAGGTGAGAAGGAGGGGACAGCTTGGGAGGGGGTTGGGACTGGTAGTGCAGGTATCCCACATCTCCTGCCCCTTCCCAGTACTGCTGGAATCAAAGAGCATCCAAAAATGAACTCCATCTCTTCTTCCCACCCATCCACACTGGTAAGAAGAGCTGGATGTCTCCAAGCTGGCCACAGTCTTCCATCTTAGCAAATTTGCAGATGACACCAAGTTGGGTTGGAGTCGCAGATGCTCTGGAGGGTAGAGCTGGGGTCCAGAATGACTTGGATGGACTGGAGAAATGGTCCCAAATCAACAAGTGCAAAGTTGCATTTGGGATGGAATAATTGCATGTGCAAATCCATCCTGGGGAATCACTGGCTGGGTTGCAGCACTGCAGAGAAGAACCTGGGGGTGACAAGGGACCATATGCTGAACATGAGCCAATAGTTTGCTCTTGTTGCAAAAGAGCTAACAGCCCCCTGGGTTTTATTTAGTCTGGAGAAGAGAAGGCTGAGGCAGGAAGGATTTGATAATGGGTTTCAAATACCTGAAAGAGGGTTGTAACCGCCAACCTCTTTATACTTCCCTCTATGGCCATAGGGGACAGGGCAAGGAGTAATGCCCTCAAGATGCATCAGGGGGGAAATGAGGCTCGAGGTGAGGAGTAACTTCCTGGCTAAGGATAGTAGTCAAGCATTGGAACAGGTTATCCAGAGAAATGGTGGAATTTCCATCCCTGGAAATGTTCAAGAGCAGGTTGGACAGACACTGAGCTGGGCTGATTTAGTCAGGGTTGATATTGCTATGAGCCAGGAGGCTGAGCTAAATGTGACCTCAGGAAGTCCCTTCCAGCTTGGCTTTAGTATGATCATAGAGTCTTAGAGAAGTGGGGCTGGAAGGGACCTCCAGGGGTCATCTAGTCCAACTCCCTGCCTGAGGCAGGATCAGCTCTTGTCTAACCCACCCCAGACAAATCCATTGTCCAACCTCTAAGCAAAACTACTGTGAACCTTGACACAACACTAGATATCAAACCTGAACCTGCCCCAGGGAAAGCAGGGGAACCACAGCAGCCAATGTCCTGTGGCTATAAAAAGATTGTTAATAAATGCTCAAGAGATCCCAGGTAAAGGGCCATGTCCCCTGCTACATAAGAAGGTACCCCCACCCCCCAGTCTGTACCAATCTGACCAGAGGGTAAAGTTCCTTCCTGATGCCAAATCTGACACCAGTCTGACCCTGAGCAGAGCAGCAGGACCCTCTGGGTTTGAGTCCCAGCAGGAGCACTGGCACAGCCTAGTTGCCATCCCCAGCCTTGGCTGCAGCCAACACTCAGTTCCCCTGAGAAAGGCTTAAAAGCACCTTTGATGCATGTAGCAGAAAGGGGTAGAGGGGCAACTAGCAAACTATACTCAAGTAAAGCCCAGAAACCTAGATTGTCCCCAACCAGTGGCTGTCCAACCTGTTCTTGAGCACCTCCGGTGGTGGAGAGTCCATAACTCCCCTGGGCATCTATTCCACTGCCTCACTGTTCTAACAGTGAAATTTTTGCTGATTATCCAATCTAAACTGACTTTGCTGTAACTTTAAGCCATTTGTCCATGTCCTATTATCTGCAGCAAGAGAGGAGAGGTGTTCTCCCTCTTTATGGCAGCCCTGTTCACATGCAGAACATCAGCTGTTAGTCATCTAGCACCATATTGGGCCGCATAACCCTCCAGGCCCTGAGACCTTTCTCTCCTGCTGGCTTTCTGTGGTCTGACTTTTTTGCTTCTCCCCAGGAGCTGATTCGAAAAGGAATCCCGCACCACTTCCGTGCCATCGTGTGGCAGCTCCTTTGCAGCGCCACAGACATGCCAGTTAAGAACCAATACTCGGAGCTGCTAAAGATGTCTTCGCCTTGTGAGAAGCTTATTCGGAGGGACATTGCCCGCACCTACCCTGAGCATGAGTTCTTCAAGGGGCAGGACAGCTTGGGTCAGGAGGTCCTCTTCAATGTCATGAAGGTAAGAGAAGGAGTGTCCACCATGGAGTCATCCTCTAGCCCAGTGGTTCTTAATCTCATTAGCCTCAAGGGCCTGCCCCTTATTTGTCTTACCAGGGGGGAGGCTCAGAAAATACCAGCTCTTTGCCTTTTCTCATTTCTTGGCTACAGAAAAATCCTAGAGCAGTTCTTCTGTTACAAAGAACTCAAACCACAGCAGATTAGTGACACTCTGGATTCCTATCAGAAATCTCTGGATTTATCTTGTGAATCTTGATAGGTGTTTGCACACCTAACACTGTTCATATTGTGCAGTACTTTTAAAAGGATCTTGCAGCACCTGAGGGTGCTACTTCACCCTAGCTGAGAATCAGTGGCCTGGCCTGAGACCTTTGCCTATGAGCAGCAATGGTGTCATTGTGCATTCTGCTGCCTTCTGAAATGTGGTTAGGCAGGAAGGATGACTCAATGGTAGCTCTGTGGGGCTCATTAGCTGGTTTGATTGATGAGTCTGTGACAGAGGACACCTAGAGCAACAGGAATGTTAAAAGCAAGCCAGGTTGGTGGCTCAGCTTACCAGGAAGGAGGCTTTGGAGAAGTTGTGCCTGCCTCTGGTTAGGGCATGAACTCACACATTTGTGGAGGGGGAAAGGGAGCTGTTAGCTTGTAGAACCCTTCTGCAAAGCATTGTGGAAAGGGGAGGAGAGTCTCTTACACCTAGGATGGTGCTGGAGGCTGTTATTTTAACCAGAGAAGTGCAAGAGAAGCCAAAGCAAGTTCCTCCTAGTGATACACTATTTTATTGGGATATTAGTAATTGAGCAACATGGCCAAAAGCAACTATGTACAGTACAGCAGAGAATATACAGGCATACTCACTAGTGGGTGGTGAGATCTTAGGCCCCTCCATAATCTGTCTTCATGGTTTGAAGCAAGTTCCAGACTCCTATCCCTCTGCCTTTTGGAGCTTTTACAGATTCAAATGTCTGTATTCTCACCCATTTCTCTGAGATATAACAATCTCTTGGCCAGTGAAGTAGAGAGCAGGAAAACTGAGTCATAACCTGTGACCCTTGTTCTTTCCTGGAGCTGCCTTATGAACCAGCCTATGCATCTCGGCTCTCTTGAAACAGTCCCTCACCATCCTCCTCATCTCACATACTAATGGTTGTGATTTCAGACTGAATTGCTTCTGGAATCAGTGTCTGGGAGGAAGAATGTAGTGACACCCAGCACAGCAGCAAAGGGTGAGGGGTGTCCAGGACTCCCCAACATAAGCAGTTTCTTTCTGGGCATCAAAAACTTTGGAAACCAAGATCTCTTGTCTCAGCAGGCTGAGAGGTTAATCGTGCATCTTTGTTCATGTCCCTGCCCCACCACTCTTGTAGTCACTTGATGTTGGTTTAACAGAATCAAACCTGACCCTTCTACTTCCAGCAAGGCCTGGGCAGGGGGCTGAAAACTCCTGCTCTTTTTCACCTTTTCTGTTCCCTAGTGATGGCTTATGAGGCCAACTAGAATCCACCTTTTTGCACTGTAGTTGCCAGTTGCCAGGAGTGGAGAGATTCTTTAAGCAAGGCCCATTCCTACCCAGTCTTCTTAGTGCTGATGTCAAACACGCAACACCTTTTTGATGCAGAGACCTGCAGCCTGCCCACCCCTCCGGATCAAATGCTTTTACCTGATAAGTCCTAGCCTGAAAGGGAAATTCAAACAAGAAAATACAAGCTCCAGAAGACAGAACCCATGAAACAATTAAGGCGCAAGAAGCAATTTCCCTTGAATATATGTCTCATTATAATCTCTGGACCTCTGCCGCAGCCCAGATGTCTATGCTGTTCTCTGATGTCCTGCTTCACAAATGGCAGCGAGCAGGCTGTACGCGGGCTCTAAAGTTCTCCTGCTTTCCCTGGAAATGGAGCAAAGTAAGGTGGTAATGGATGAAAGCCTGGCTGCTCCTCTGGGATCTGCAGCCTTTGCAAGTCCAAGGCTTCCAAAGCACTTATGAAATGCCCCATTTGGGAGCCGAGTCTAGTCTTACCCTGGCAGCCACAAGACCAGCGTCTCCTGGCTGCATCCTGCCCTGTTCTGAGGGCCCTTGGGGAACCCACTCCAAGGCTCCCAGCCAGGGCTGCTTGTGATGGTGCTTCCAGACTGAGGCTGGTAATGTACTCCTGACTGCTTTGAGCCCAGAGACTCACTGGGACAGGCTGGATGCACTGATGTGTGTGACATCCCATCCCAGTCCTGTAGGGTCCATTCTTCTCATAGGCAAGCTGGATTCTAGTCGGGCACCCAAGACTGCTGTTGCATCAAACTGAACTCGAGACCTTTACTCCTAAGGACGAGGTTATAAGCAGAGAGAACACAGCTGGGTGTGAGATCAGGGGAAGAGAATCTGTGGTACTGGCAGGCAAATATGAAGAAGTATCCACCTTGCTGGGGACTAGTCAGCCTGACTTGAAGAGCCCCTTGCTTTTATACCACATGGCTCTTCTGCCTATGATTTTTTTTTTCCCTACCTCATGACTGACCCCCTGAACCAGGCCTTTGTCCCTAGCACACTACTGACAGGAAAAGACAGTGGTGGTCGGCCAGGGAAGAGTATGGCCGTTCCTCCCCACACATCACAGTGTTGGGAGGTGGAAGAGCCTGGGCCTCGGAGCTGCTCTGTTTGGCAGATAGCTTCTTCGCTTGGTGAAACCTTCTGATGCCCCATTCTCAGTACCTGTCTCGCATGTGCCTTGAGGAGAGAACAGAAGCCCATCTCCCTCGTGCACTGATTTCTCAACTGGGGTCCATGAGATCCTCTTAAGGGTGTTGTGGGGTGCCGCAAAATATTAGCACTGTCAGGTGTGCAGATACCTACACACGATTCACAAGAGAAACCCAGATATTCTCAATAGGAATCCATAGAATCAAAATCCTTTTGCCCTATCATGGTCTCACAGAGTTCTTTGCAACAGAAGGCTTCTTCTAGTGTTTCTTGACTACAGGAGAATAAGTGAAAGCAAAGAGCTGGGATTTTCCAAGAGGGGCCTGGAGTCTGCTAAGGTTGGGAACACTGCCTTCAGGGAACCCAGTGCCATGCATCTGGCTGGAATGAATGAGTTTTCTCTTAATTTCTACCCCCACCCCTCCCATATCATCTTGAATAAAGGTGGTGAATTAGCCTAGCCCCATCCTCCCCTCTGGGTTTTCTTTGGGCTTCAACTATGTTGCATGGAGAAATGGCACCTCCAGAAGAGGCTCTCATGCTGCAGCTGTGCTCTGGGGACCTGCCAGACTCCTTCCCATCTCCTACATGGTTGCACAGCAGCTTGAACAAGGTGCTACCCCAGTCCTATTGTGTGGCTGAGCTTAAGAGGGTTCAAACAGCTTTGCTGTGTGCTTTTCCCCGTTTGCCAGGTGCAGCAGCAGTAGCAATAAAGATGCTATGATCCCTGAAGGCAGTGGGGCAAGTGATCATCTATGACACATTTCTGATGGTGCAGTGGCTAGATGAGAGCTGTCCCATGTCTGCATGCCTGAGGGCCACAGCTTCCCAGCCCTATGCTTCACAGGTGCCTGCATGCCTGGTCTCCCTGGCCCCAGGGGAAAGGAAACAGAAGCTGGAGGAGAGGGGGATCCCAGAGAGCAGTGTAGGGAGCAGCACTTGGACTTGAAGCTGCAAGTTATCCCCCAATGGGCTGCCAGTTGGACAGCCCTGGATGGGATCCTTGCTGCGACATGTTCATGGAGCAGAGATGCTCAAGCTAATCCTGGCCCTGAAAAAAGCCCCTGGCCTGCGTGTTCCCCTCTGGCTACAAACCACTCGGTGTTCCTACCTTCCTCCTGGTCCTTAGAGGAGACTACATGTGTATCCCTGGGACCGACACCCAGCCAGCTGCCGGCTCTCTTCCAGGCCTACTCCCTGGTGGACCGTGAGGTCGGCTACTGTCAGGGCAGTGCATTCATCGTGGGACTGCTGTTAATGCAGGTGGGTGTGATCCAACCACAAGACAGCAGCCACCAGCCCCAGGCACTTCCCAGAGCAATTAACAGGGTTGTTAACACCCTCCAGAAATTTGGCCTTGTTCTACTGGTTTGATGGCTCACCAGAGCCCCCCTGCCTACTGTCAGCCTGGGGCTGAGTCAGCTACCTTCTTCAGTGCATGCCCAGCCAGCTGGAGCCTGGTTGACTCCTTCCTAGTTCTGCCAACATGCACAAAAAGCTCTCCAGTAAGATTAAAATGATGCCTTCCTGCTTCTGGGCACTGGGGCATGGCCTTCATGGCCCTGTTAACCTAATTCTGAAGCATTTTCTTTTAAAGTAGAGTAGCTTGTTCTGGCAAGCAGTGGCTCAAAATGTCTCTCATGCTTCACAGGTGAATCAACGGGCTTAATGCAGTAGTCAGACCCTCTTTGGAGCTGGCCAAACCCTTGTGGGAGGTTTCTGACAGCTTTGTTTCTTCCCTGGTGGGTTTTTTTGGCCCTAGGTTCACACCCTGAAGCCAATAAAGAACAGGCAGGAAAGAAGTCTGGGAGCTTTTTCCTCCCCTCTCCAGATCAGCCTGAAGTAGCGTGCCTGTGCCCATATGCCATATTTCCCCACATATGATGTGCACCTCTCTGCCTCTAAAAATTAACTGCTGGAAATTGGAGAGGGGAGAGGCATGTGCCTTTAAGTGAGTCAATGGGGGGAGCAGAGGGCCTGATCCTGAAGAAGCCATCGAGTCAGTGACATCTGCCAAGTCAGCTGAAGATCCACCCAGCTTGAGGGGTGGATCTTGGCAATTTGGTTTCAGCTGATTCGGGCAAGTGATGCTGCTTGAACCCAACTGCCTGGACCCACTTTTTCCTTCTCTTGAGCCAGGTGGGTATCTTGTGGTGCCTGCATATCTGGAGCAGGGGGTTAACAGAATAGCCACAGGTTCTTTGTGCCGCCCCTACACATATGTACACTGCACCTCCCTGTGACTTTTGAACAGACGCACGCATGTTCCACCTGCAGGGCTGTCCCAGGGCGGGGAGGTGAATCGGGGTGACTGCCCCAGGTCCTGTGCTTTGGGAGGCCCTGCAGAGCTGGGCGGAGCAGCCCTGGCAAGTCCGTGGCTGCTACCGCCAGCCTTGCATCCAGCCACTTGCTAGCCCCCCACCCATTTCCCTGTTGCCACAGGCACCTCTGCCATTGGCAGCAGCAGCTTCTTCACATCCAGGGTGTATGGGATCAGGGCAGGGGCGGGCTCCCACACCCTGCTGGGGTGCCTGCATGTGTATATTCCCTGCACACACTGCACCTCCCTGTGTGTTTTATGTGCACAGACACATGCATGTTGTACCTGCATCTTTTTTCCCTGCTCACGTGCATGCGCACACACATTTCACCTGCCTGTGTTTTCCCTGCAAATGCACACATGCTGCACCTACCTGTGTACTTACCCTGTGCACACATGTTCATGCACTGCACTTGCATATTTTTTTCCCTGCACACATGCATGCACGCTGCACCTGCTGGTGTGTTACACACACACACACACTGTATTTTTCCCTGCCAAAACACGTCAAGGAAAGAGATTTTTTTTTTCACTGCCACAAAAAACAAGGCACAGAGATTATTTAGGGGCACGTAACGTGAGTAAATCTAGTATATTCACCTGCATTCCACATCCTGGCCTCATTCTGGGGAGGTTCAGCTCCTTGCTGGGCTGCACTGAGAGGTGAACACAGAGCCACGTCTTTTTCCAACCCACCCCCAGATGCCTGAGGAAGAGGCCTTCTGCGTGTTCGTGCGCCTGATGCAGGAGTATCGGCTACGGGAGCTCTTCAAGCCCAGCATGGCTGAGCTGGGGCTCTGCATCTATCAGTTCGAGTACATGCTGCAGGTACAGACCAGTTCAAGCTTCACTCAAAACATCTTCAGCCCACGGGACTTGGCCAGTAGCTTGGCCTAGAAGTGAGAAGGAACTGGATCTGGGTTGGGGGTGGATCCTGGCTTTTACAGATCTCCTTGGGGTAGCAGAGATAATCAGAGCCTCTGAGCTCTGTGAGCCATGAGCAGGACCGGGCCTAATCTCTACTAGTCCAGAGCTCCCTTCTCTGCCCTGGAGATACCCAGCAGGACCCTGATGGGCTGTGTTTGCCAGCAGGCATCAATCACCTGCTTTGCCCTCCTCCCCCTCATCTCTCCTATACAGGAGCAGCTGCCTGAACTGAACATTCACTTCCGCTCCCAGAGCTTCCTCACCTCCATGTACGCCTCGTCTTGGTTCCTCACCCTCTTCCTCACCACCTTCCCGCTGCCTGTGGCCACCCGGGTCTTCGACATCTTCATGTACGAGGTGAGGCAGGTGTAGGGGGCAGGATTTGTGGGGGAGGCAGCCCACAGCTGCCTCCAGATGCAAAACCTCCCCAAGGGCACTGAGCTGGGACAGGATAAATAGCTGGAAAAAAATCCCAGCATAGTTTTCCTCCTGACTGCGGATTTTGTTGGATGGAGCCAAGCTGCCATGGAAGGTAAGGGCTGGGCTTTCCAGATAAAGTAGCTAATCAAGAAGCCTCAGGCTTTCCCTGAGATTCTACTGAATTCCTTGTGCTGTCCTGAGCTGAGATTATGCTAGTCATCTAGGTAGGGACTTTATGCCTTATCCCTCATCCAATCCATGCAGCTCTTTTACACCACATCCCAGAGCTTGGGGGCACCCACAGAAACAAACAGGAGACAGGTTTAAAATGAACAGGAGAGGACTTTTTTATGCAATTAATTGTCAACTTGTGCAGCTCATGCCCACTGGCATTTCCTGGATCAGACCCTAGGTCCTTTTTGCCCAGTCTCGTGTCACACAAAGGCAAAGAGCAGAGGCTGGAAAGGAGAGTGAATGGGATCTGACTAGGGTTTCTCCCCTGTTCCTCTCCCACTTGCAACTTTCAGTATTTAAGGTCTAGGAAGTTCTGATTCAGAGGCCGTGCCCCTCACTCCCATGCTCAGTAGCTACTGATGCCTTTGTCCTCCTAGATAGCGTCCAATCTCTTTTTGAATCTGGCTAAACTCGGCTTCTACCACATCTGGGGGCAGAGAGTTCCACACTCTAATTCCACGCTGGGGGGAAAAAGAACTTTCTCTTGTTAGTTTTAAACTGATGGCCTCCTAGTTTCATGTTGTGACCCCTTGTTCTTGCCTGGTGAGAGCTACTTGATAATAAATCCCTGTTGACTTTCTCTTCGCCACTTAGTATTTTATGATGAAACCCTTCCTATATTCCCCTTCAAGCATCTCTCTTCTGCACAGAAGAGGCCTGTTTAGTCTGTGTTAATATGGAAGATGCTCCATACTACTCATCATCCTTATTGCCCTTCTCTGGACCTTATTTAGTTCTAAACACTTTTGGAGGTATAGGGACCAGAACTGGGCACAATTTTTCCAAGATGTGGATGCACCGTGGATTTATAAAGGGGCCTGATACTTTCAGTGTTTTTTTCACAGTTCCCTTCTTAATAATCCCTAACATTGTGTTAAGGGCCTTTGTTGCAGGCTCTTGGCTCCCCTGCCTTCCCCACATCCCAGTGTTTGGGGAGCTTCTACACCCAGGCCTACCCTTCCCTGGTGCTTCTCCACAGGGGCTGGAGATCATCTTCCGTGTGGGCATGGCCCTGTTGCAGTTCAACCAAGCAGAGCTCATCCAGCTGGACATGGAAGGCATGTCGCAGGTCAGAACAGCTCCACATCACACCTGGGGCAGGGGGGCATCCCTCCACCCTTCTGGGGGCTTCCTAGTTGGCTGACCTCTAACCCAATAGTGGCTGAAGATACTCAGTTTACCCTCTAACTGGGTTTGGTCTTAGATGTTATGCATCAGCACAGAGAGTCCTGATGCTATATTGGGGTGACATGGCTCTGCCCACATGCAGTAGCCCCACCCACATTCTTGGGCTCTGATCCAGCCCCCTTCTAAGGTACCTCCTGGCAATGCCACACCAAGGGTTAATGCTGCCAGCCAGACCATAGGCGTACAGCAAGTGATGTGATCCCAGCTCTGAAGCCCCACCACAGTGTCCAGGTGGGAGGACCTCACTTTCCACCATAGCTTCCCTACTCTGTTAGACCCACAGCACAGCTGTCACAGAGCTGAGCTTGGCCTGGGAGGAGGGGGGCTGCAGAGTTGCTCCATTTCCGGTGCTTTGATTTTTCCCCTTCTTGGCAAGGTGTGGAGCATTGAATGCTGTGTGCAGCCTCTGCTGCCTTGTTGGTGAGAGCCCATCCATGACCCCAGACCCTGAATGGATGGGGGATTTCCCAGATCCCTAGACATGCTTCAGCTGACTCCAGCCTGCACCCCCCCCGCTCACTTCCAACCTTTCCCCTGCTGCCAGTGCTGGAGGTTTGGGCTGTATTTGCTCAGCAGGGCAGGTTCCTCATTCCACAGCTACTCTGAAACCTCCTGGCTAGCAAAGTAGAGGTTCCTAGGCATTGTTCAGGGCCTCAGGTGAGTCAGAAGAGACGAGGTAGGCAGGGTGGGAGAGGCAGGGAGCCAAAGGGGAAGATGGGTTGGGAGAGGCTGGGCTGCTGTCCACTGGCTCCTGAGTAGCCACATTGCTGAACTTATGCTCCTGTGCCCCCAGCACTTCCAAAAGGTGATTCCCCACCAGTTTGACAGCTGCCCTGACAAGCTCATCCTCCGGGCCTACCAGGTTAAGTACAACCCCAAGAAGATGAAGAGGTGAGTGTTTCCCCCCTGCCCCCAGCACAGTGCAGGGACCTCCTGGTCCCCCTCGGTCCCTCCCACCCTGAGCCAAGTCCCTGACAGAGACCTGGATTCCTGCCCTCCTCCAGAGCAAAGTTCTCCAACAGAGACCCCCTGGCCCCCACCATCATTTGCCCCTGCAGCCAAGTCCCCATCAGGGACCTCCCTAGCCCCCATCCCAAGCCAAGCCCAGCCCCTGATAGTGAGACTTCTCCCTCCCACCCCACACCAGCCCACCTGCAGTGAAATAAGTGAGTGTCATGGGCCTAGGCTGCTGGAATGGCAGGAGGCCATAAAAGCTTTTTCACATCATACCCTGCCAGGTGGGTGTCTATGGGGCAGCCCAGCCTCTGGTATCCTGGCAGGCGAAGGCAGCATGTGCGTGTCTGTGTGTGTATTGTGGCTTCAGCCCCAGCCCAGAGCTCCTAGCTTTGGCCATGGAAGCTCTCGCTTCTTGCATTCCTCTCTGGGGAGATTTGTTTCAGACAGACTCACATTGGGGCAGTTGGCTCAGGAGAAAAGAGCTGAAAATAGGGAGACCAGACCTAGTGGCAGGGCCTATTCCAGGGTTCTTTAGCTCCTTTCTGGAGGCTCCAAACCTCTTGTACCAGGGAAGGGTCATATGAGGATCAGGGCATGGAGGAGACTCCTAATCCAGAGTCAGGAACCCACCCCATTGGGCCTAGAGACTGCAGTCTGTGAGACCTGCAGCTGCCAGGACCTTGGCACCAGGCCCTGCCTCAGCAGGGGAGGGCGGGAGCATCAGAGCCAACCCAACCTGGCTTGTGTCTGTACAGGCTGGAGAAAGAGTATGCAGCCATCAAGAACAAAGAGATGGAGGAGCAGATTGAGATCAAGGTGAGTCCTGTCTCCGCCCCTCTCACCCTCTCTCCATGCCCCTGCAGCAGAAGGGAGCCCAGTGAGCTTTGTGCCAAGAGGCTGAGAATTCCCCAATGCCTCCCAGGTGCAGTGATAACCTCCAGCCACTTCACTTTTGTGCCATTAGATGGCTGCCGTGCTTCACCCCAGTAGTGGCTGCACTTGAGAAACAAGCATGGTATGATGCCTACATGCAGAATGCAGATCCCTGTATGGGGGTGAAAAGTGCTATGTGAATCCCTCTTGGAGCCTGCCACAGATCTGGTGGGACATCCACAGCCCACCATGGCAGCTCCATGCTCGTTGCTTGCTGTGATATCAGCCCATGTTCAGTAGGGGGCAGACTTGTCCTGTTCTGAACTGCAGCTGACTTGCTGCCTGTTCTCCTGCCTTTTGGGAGCTCCCAGTAACACCTCTTCCCTCCTAGCACCCAGCTCCCCTCCATCCCATAAGCAAGCTGTCCATGTCCATGGAGTCTTCTCTGCTACTGAACCTCAGGCTGCACCTGCCTTTTTTTCTCCTCAGACCTGAGGAAAGTATTGTCCATCCTCTCCCAGCTGTGCAATTAGTCCTTTTTTTAAATCACCTCCACCCTTACCCCTGTTTTAAACCCCCTGGCCCCCCACACCCCAGCTTACTACTAGCCCTTCCTCCCCACAGCGACTCAGGACTGAGAACCGTCTCCTGAAGCAGCGCATCGAGACTCTAGAGAAGGTGAGGGCCATGCCAGGCCGCGTCCGTGTCCGCCTCCTGGGCTTCCAGACTAGCCTGGCTGCCAAAAACGAAGCCCTGCACAGCCGCTTCTCCAAGCTCACGCTTGGCACCCAGCCCCATCAGGGCGACTGCTAGCCTGCTCCTGGCAGCTCTCATCTCCCCCCACCCCCCACTACCCAGCATCATCACTGTCTATCTAAGACAACCATGTTGGCTAATGGAAGCTCAGGCATGGTATGGCCTGGCCAGAGTCTGGGAGGGGACCATTGCAGTGTTGCTTCAGTCTCCAGCCATCCAACACCCAGTCCCCGGACTACTGCTTGAACTGGGGTTGAAAGCCTTTAAGCAGCCTGCCTCAGTCCTGGAGATTCCTGAGTTCCCACATACAAGGGCATCTTGGGGGGGCCGTCCTCAAAGCAGAGCGCCTGATCTCTCTGTCTTTCCACATTGTTGATTTTATGTGTGCATCTACCACTGTCTGGACCTGCAGCCCCTTTTGGCTGCCTCAGCCTTTGCCGAAACCTGCCTCATGCTCACTTGGTTGCTGTGCGTGTAGTAGATGCCCTTTAAATTGGATCGAAATAAAGTTTAAGGTGGGGTGGTGGAATTTCTATAAAGAAAATAGGATCCCTCATTATTCCCCTGACGCGAAGGGGTCAAGGTGCCTGGCGCAGCCATGCCCTGGCACTTAGGAGGCACTGAACCACTGAGGTTCACAACTTGTTCATGGTCCCTACTGATCGGGCCTTAGAGGCCAGGCACTCTCCAGCTATCAGCCCAGAGATCAAGGGCACTGAGCCCCCTGCCCATGTGCCCCCCCTCAGCAACATCCCCCCTCCAGCTGTCACCACTGAGATCCTCCATCACCCTGGGAACGCAGAGCTAGGATAGCCTGTGCTACAGGTGGGGGATTCACTGTGCTGCTTATGTCATGGCAGAGGCTGCATGGATCCAAGCCAAGGATGGATCCTAGCCCCTTCTCCCTCCCCCTGCCCAACATTTGGATCACTGGTCCTGCCTGCTGTGGAGTAGAAGAGGTCTCTTGGGTGCTCTCATCTCCCTGGGCTCCTCTGGGTTCTCCTGCTGCTTCCACCTTGCTCTGTTCTGTGCTTCGAGCCATAGCGGGGGCGCTTGTGTGACTCTGGTGATTGCTCTCTCTCTCTCTCTCTCTCTCTCTCTCTCTCTCTTTCTTTCCTCCGTCTTTCCTTCCCTGCCTGGATCTGCCGTAGGAGAGTGCTGCCTTGGCAGACAGACTCATCCAGGTACTGTAAACCCTTCTCATCACGCTCTCCTCTTCTCTATTCCAGCCTGGAAACCAGAGACTGCCCCCGAGCCAGGCTGGGCCCTCGCTCTGGTTTTTCTCTTTCATGCGGGGTCGTGGCAAGGCTGCCGGGCCAAGGGCTCACAAAGGAACCCTCCTTTGTATCCAGGCTTAAGGGGGTCTCAGGTGGGAGAAGGAGCTTGTTAGAAAGAACTGGGAACCTGAGCCTCCACTGCCCTAAATCAGATCTCTCTCCTTGGTGAGATTGACATGACTCCAGCAAAATTGATTAGCTGGAGATTGGGGCCTTGGTCTTCTAGCCAGACTTGAATTGTCTTTGAGAGGAGATGCTACTGAAGTTGTAGAAGCACATGCTGATGAAACCACAGAGTGCTGGGTGTGGTCCTAGCTGCCTCAGCTACTAAGGTGCATATATAATTTAGCCCTGGGTTTCTGGCTGAAAATCCATCCCACTTTATGGAAAGCCTCACCCCTACCTGCCCTGGGCCCAGACTGAAACGGGCCATGCATTTAACCTACTAAAAGAGGTTAGAAGAAAACCTACCACTCCCCTACCCTGCCCTCCCACAAAAAACTCTTTGCCTCATGAAATTAGGGCCCAGTCTTAACCTGCTTCCCAGCAAAGGCTGTGTCCCTAAGGTATAACTCATCTGATGTCTGTGCTTGGGGCTGTACAGAGGCAGACCTGAGAGGCAACGGTTATGCCCCCCGCCCCCATCCTCCCCTTGCATACAGAAGGGAGGAACTAAGAGGCAGGGAGGAAAGGACAGGCCTACAGCTGTGCAGGGAGCATGGCAGCCCTGAGAACAGCAAATTCCATGCCACAGAGCAGGGCCATACAGCAAAAGGGAGCCTTATTATACTCCCTCCCCAGTTACCACAGGCCCCAAGTGCCTGGCCTGCCAGAGACCTGCCTTGCTCCATCTCATTGCAAAAAACAGTTCCCCTTGCAGTTGGATTTCAGTGAGATGAGAAATACCCACCTTGCTCATCATGCCCAGCCCCTGTCTCAGCCAGCAGCTGCCAGGTCACCTGCTCAGGGCAGGGCATAGTGGCTGTTAGTAGCCTGAGATGGGAGACCCAGCTCCTGGCACCTGGGAGCCCAGAGCTTCAAGCCATGAATGCATGTAGCATGGCTGCATCTAGGCATTAAAAACACCCAGCCTTGGAGCCAGACAAGACCCTTGCCACTGCCTGCAGTTCCCAGAATTCCCCCTTTCACAGGCCTGTGCCTCTTCAGGGAGAGGGAAATAGCTCTGACCTGAAGGCTTAGATTCCCTTTCCCCTACCCCCCTTTTTCCCCTCTTGCTTTAGCTGAGGCCCCTTCCTCCTTGCATTCAGCTATATGTGATTGGAGTATAGCCACAGCAGCAGGGTGGCAGCTGTTTAAGGGCAGGGGAAAACCCCTCCCTCACTGGTTTCCTTTCCTGATGATACGAAGCAAAGTTGATTAAAGGCAGCGTCCTGCTCCCTGCACATATAAGAGATCTGCTGAGGCCTTAAAGCTGATGCAGGGAGCACAAGAAAGTTCCAGGCTGCTGCTGTGTCATTAAAAGCTTGTGGCTATCTAGTCCAGACCTTGCCCAGATCCCCCTAAACCCACCCTGAGAAGAAAATTCCCTGCTCCATCATATGGGTGTCATCCCAAAGCCCTAGCTATAGCCAGCCCACCCAGAAATGCAATTATCTCTGAAATGGAAGCAGCCCTACATAGGCTGACAAGGGGAGAATTTTGCCTCACAACCCCCCACCCCATCCTTTTAAGAAATGCTCAGAGGTCATCAGTGGAACCACATTTTGTCATCCCAAGGCAGAGCGGAGAAAACTGGGTCTCCTAGTGACAGGTGTCATGCGCAGAGTGGGGGGGGGAATAGTACATGTTTGTAGAAAAATATGGTATTCTCCCATTCTGAATATAAAGTATATAATACCCCCACCCTGCTATATAAGACCCACACAGTGTGTGCCACCTGTTATGGTAGACACCAGTCTCACGTGTGTATTCACACCAAGTAGACAGCTTCAATTGTGGAGCGAACACGCAGCCCATGATCCCTGTTTTGCTAGGTGCACACAGAGTACACACCCCCTCATGCCAGGTACTGTACATGCTTGGAGGGAATGAGCTCCCCACTGGCTGTGGGATGTGGATAGAGTACATGATCCTTGGGGGGGTGCACCCCATTTACACATGCACACTACTTCCTTGCAGGCTGGACCTCAGTGTCACTCTATTTGTCCTTCAGAAGTCCCCAATGCATCTGTCCCCAGAGCACTGGCTTCGGGGCTGCTTCAGCCCAGTAATACCATCACCAATTCAGCTTAATTACCAGCTCCTCCCAGCCCTGACCACTCTGCCAAGCTGTCCCCAAACAGCTCCCTGCCCTGTCCTGTCTGCCTCCCTGCCCTCCTTGCTCTGACTCCCAACAGACAAGGGCTCCTATCGCTGAGGCTAAAATCCAAGCATTCAGACCCCTTGGTGACGCTGTTCCCAGGCTGGTGTGATCAGTAGTCACTTGTGGAAGCATGTGTACAGCTGGGAGTACATGTGGCAGTGTAGGAGCAGGCAGGATCCCCCAGGTTTCCCATATCTCAAGCACAATGCCCCCCTCATGCCTCAGTTTCCCCATTGGTGCTACCTCCCTGCTGCTCAAAGGCATTTTTGCAGGTAGTGGGGTGGGTAGGGTGAGTGTGATCATGTCCCTTGAGCCACCTGCAAACAGATTTTTCCTAAGTATCACATACGTGGACCCTCCCCCCTCCCCTCACCCAGCTCCAGCATCGTGATACACAGCCCCTTGATCTGAACAACCTCCCTTGGATATCAGAGGCCACAAGCCAGGATCCCTTTTCCCAGCCCATGGCTGTCTGATGCTCCCATTCCTAGACTGGAAAGCAGATGCCAGGTGCTGTAGCACCCAGGCCTAAGTGATTTCAGATGCCCCCCCACCCCCCTTTTCTATCACCAGGGAGGGTAGGTGGGTGTCAAGTTCTCCCTTGGGGTCCCATCTTGCTGGGCCACAGCCAGGGGAGAGGATTGGGAACATCTTGGGAATTTACTTTGCACTTACCTCCCACCCCTCTTCTCTGTCCCTCCTGCAACCTCATCCAGGGCCAAGTGACACGGGCACAGGAGGCTGAGGAGAACTACATCATCAAGCGGGAGCTGGCCGTAGTGAAGCAGCAGTGCAGCTCGGCCACCGAGAACCTGCAGAAAGCCCAAAGCACTATCCGGCAGCTGCAGGATCAGCAGGTAAGTGCAGCAGATCAGATGCCCATTTCTAACCTCCGTGCAAGGAGCTGCTCATAGGTGCGTACCTATTGCTCAGCTCTGGCGGGGGAGGGGCCTTGGTGCAGCAGGCCTTCGGGCCCTTGACCACCTTGGTCCATGCCCCTGGCTGGACAGAGCGGGAAGTCCCGGAGTCATCCTTTGGCCTGGAGGGAGACTGTGGTCTACCCTCCGCCTCCTGGGGAAGAAGGGCCTGGCAGTAGGAGTCTATCACCTTCTTGCAGTCCCTGATGGCACGCAGTCTCCGGACTGTGGCCTGGAACTCCTCCAGCTGCCCCGCCAGAGACCCCAAAAGGGAGCAGACCCCACAAGGGGAGGTAACCATGCTCCCAGGCCCCAGAGCCTGAAAAAGGGACAGGCAGCCCCCGCAGCTGAGAGCCAGGGGCTCTGTCTGCGTGGAGCCCGGAACCAGGGGCTCCGTCTGGGTGGCCGTCTCTGAGGTGCCAGGGGGGTTGGGGGGGGGTTGCAGAGCCCAAGGGGATCCTCGGGGTGCGGCGCGTGCCCATCCATGGCATGTCTCTGGTAGGCTGGCTATGGCTGGGACTGTCTACCCTGGGGGGTGCGCAGGCAGGGTCTTGGGCCCTCCCGCGCGAACTCTGCACTAACGTGCCGGCAGAGAAGCACGCCTGTTTGCGCAGCCTGTTCATGCGGCTCCGGTTGTGTGGCTCCCTGGGGGGCTGGGCGAAGTAGGGGCCTGGGCGGGGCTTGACCCGGCCCGGCTCCACTCAGCCGCCTCCTCCCACTCACTAAGGGGTTAGCCCCCTCTTTCCACGGGCCCTGCTTACCTCCGGCTGTGCTGGGGGTCGGCGGGGGGGCTCTGCGGCTGCTGGAGGGTTTCTGGGGGGCTTCGGGGGAGCGGGGGCGCAGCAGGCTTTCACCCACGCGTCTCTCGCAGCTTCCGAGCCTAACTGGGGCTTTTTCCCTGTCGGCGGTATAAGCAACTTGTGTCCAGGCTTATGGCTTAGATCAGAGCTGCGGTTCCTAACCAACACCAGCCGAGGTGGGCACAGGGAAGCAGGCCAGAGTGAGCTGGCCTTTCCCTGCCCACCTCTCCTTAAGTGCCTATAGTTGCCAGCAGTTTTTGAGTGGGGATCCTGGGAGCAGGACAGGGTCAGAGATCATCGTGCTTTGTGGGGCTTTGAGGGATGGCAGCTGTAGAAAGCAGCATGGTGACATGTTCCCAGGCGTTGCATGTTGGTAACAGCCAGGCCTGGGGAGCTCTGTGGATCAGGCATGTACCTGACACAACGGGACCTGGCTGCTGACCTATTATTAGTCACTGCTGGTCACTTGGGAGAAGACATGATGTGGGCACGCGGGACAGCAGGCCATACTAAGTGTGAGGATCTTGTGCTCATGCATACCCACACGTGTTTGCACACATACACACATACATGTAGGCTTTTGCACATGCTTGGCTGTCTGATGACATGAATACATGCACACATGCACACACTCATCTGCTTGCATGCACGCACATGAATATACACTGGCACGTGCACGCACTTGCACTCTTGCATGTCCTCGCTCATACACAGATGCATAAACACATACCCTTGCATGATTGTGCACGTTTACACTTGTGCACACATGAACACATACAATCTTGCTGGCACACATTTACATATAGGTGCATGAGCACACTTCCTCACATGTGCTTGCACAAACCTGGACACAGGTACATGCTCTTGTTCATCTGCACGTGCACAATACTCCTGCACACACACGCAGTCATGCACACACATGCACTTGCCCGTGCATTCATGAACATGCACACACACACACCTCCCTGGTCTAAAGGCTCCTGCAGTCATGCATTGCCCCAGTCTCTGCCAGCAGCTGTTGGAGCACCACCTCACACAGGTGTCCAGTGTGAGGTAGGAGCAGGCCCCAGCTGTTGCTGCTCCTTGAGGTTCTTTTAAGCCCCCACTTCCCTCCACCTTCCTCGCCACGTGCAACCATAAACTCTGGTACTTGCCTTCTCACAGCACTCAGCTTCCCCATGGTTGAGGGGGAGGGAAATCTACCACCCAGCTGAAATCTCTGAGCCTCTGGAGATGGATCAGTGTGTGTCTGCAGTGGGGGGCAGCTGCTGGGGGGGTGTTGTGGCCAGGCCTCAGGGTGGGGTGGTCTTTGCCTCCCCAACCAGCTCCCAGCCCCCACCCCCAACCCCTTATCTGATGAACTGCCACCAGCTGCGACAGTGCAGACGTTAAGGTGGCTATGAGCTGGGGCTCTGCTGTGGTTGTGGCTGGCTCTGGGGAGCACCATTCTGCCCAGATTGGGGGTGGTGGGGAAGAGGGCAGGAGATGGAGCTGCCAGCTGGAGCCCGCAGCAGGCAGGCACCTCTGGGCATAGCCGGCAACGGCAGCCCCAGACAGCTGCCCTGCAAGGGCATTGACGGGGGAGGGGGAGACACAGCAGCAGCCTCCAGGGACTGCCATACCCCTGGCCCCCACAAGAACTCTGGGGAGAAGGCTCAGAGCTGGATCCCAGCCCAGCAGATCCCCCTGCAACCCCAGAGCACAGAGCAGACTGGAGGGGTCCAGTTCTCCCAGGCTTCTGGGCTTTGCTGAAGGCCACATGGGGGCAGGCAGGTACTTCCACACCCCCTTGCTGCTACAGGGGTCTGAGTTTTTTCCCCACCTCAGCAGCATCCAGTGCTGGCTACAGCCCAGGCTGAAAGGGTGGTGATAAGATGTGCCAGTCCTGCTGGGACTTAGACCCAAAGCTCCTGGCTAAAAAATCTGCCCCTCCGCTCAGGCTCAGCTTGACACTGCATTGGGGTCGGGAAGACAATTCCCCCCTTGCTTAGATCAGCACGGACTTGGGGGATCTGTCTTTCCTCTGAAGTGGGGTCCTGGTCTCTGTCTGGCATCTCTGCAGTGCAGATGAACGCCCCTGGCAGCCTCCAGACCCTGCCAGCCCCCGGCTTGCCCTGGGGCAGATTTGGGGGCTCTGGGGGCAAAGTAGTTGGTCATGGGGCCACAGGGTGGAGCATGGAATATCTCAGACCAGGACGTGTTTAGCAGGGTTTGGACAGAGCTGATGCTGCCTGGAGCAGGGGATTGGACTAGCTGGGATCCCCCAGAGGCCAGCCCTTCCCTGCTGCACTGTGATCCTTGTTTCCCCTGTAGCCCCACACCTCAGTAGGCCCTGATGCAGCCATAGCCTCCTGCCCCATCCCATCCTGCATTGAGCTCATGGCCCTCCCTGGGGAAGCTGAGCCTAGACAGGGTGGCCAGAGAGACAGACACAGGGGCACAATGCCAGTGGGCCAGGACACTGGTGTGAGACCAGGGCTAGAAACACAGATGCTTCAGGCCCTTACCGATGCCCTGAGCCACTCTGTCAGGGCAGGGCCTCAATCCCAGTGCCACAGCCAGGCTGTGACAACCATGCACCCAGCAGTGGAGGCCCACAGCCCCCCAGATCTGGCCCTGTGCTCCCTGTGAGGGCATCTCCTCTTGACCTCACACAGCTGCCTGACCTGGTCCCAGCTGGCCCAGTGGGGGAGAAGGGCCAACTCCCTCCACATCTTGTCCCAGCAGGCAGCCCCTGGAGCCAGTTCTCAGCTCCAAGCTGTTGCTTTCAGTGGCTAGCTGATAGCATCCAGTAATGACCGCTGCCGCCCCCCCTCCACCCCCCAATCACTCTGTGCATCCCCCAGGGGAATCCCCGCTTCACCGAGGAGTTTGTGACCCATCTGGAGACAGAGCTGGAGCAGTCACGCTTGAGGGAGTCAGAGACCCTGAGTGCACTCAAAGAGATGCAAGACAAAGTGTTGGACATGGAGAAGGTACTGGTGGGGGTGGGGGGGTTGGGGATTTGGGGTGTACGGGCCCCCATGGGTGGTGGAAGTGACTGTGCTGTCCCCCCTGCCTGAGACCCACCCCCCATTCAGTCTCTTCCCTGTCCTTTCAGCTGAACCTGGGATCTTTCTCCACTGGCACATGATGTGTAGGTAGCAGAGGTTGCGCTTCGCCCCAGAATTGGCTGCACTGAAGGATGGAGTAAAGCCAACCCTGCATAGGCAGAAGAAAGCCAGGGTCCTTTGTGTGGGGGGGCACAGAGGAATGGCAGATGGGGCCTGGAACCCAACCAGAGTAAATCAGCATAGCCCTGGTTTCGCAACCCAAAGCAAAGGAAGTCATGAGCTGAGCTCAGCCTTCCTGCTCGGGGGGCTGTGCTGCTCTGATAACCACAGCTGGGATAACCAGGGGATGGGGGGAGCAGCTCTGTGACTCCCAGAGATTGCACCTACTTCCCCCGAAACATACTGCCCTGCAGCTGACATTGTTACTATGTTGGCCTGGGACAGAAGTGTCTGACTTGTGAGCAGCTGGGGACTGCACACATACCACAGGCCTCCCTGGGCTGCTCCATGCCCTTCCTCCCGCCCACCCTGGGGACAGGAAAGGGAAGCTAGGAGACCCCAGACAACAGTCCAAAGAAAAAGGCCAGGACCTGCGAGTTAACCCCAAGGGGGTTCCAAGGCTCCTGGACTTTGCTGGTTGCCCCCGCCTTTTTGCTACATGTGTTGGGGGTGGGGGAGAGAGGGGTTAAAGCCTATGGGGCACTGGATGTTGGCCACATCCCAGGCTGGGGATATTGATTGGGCTGTGCCAGTGCTCCTGCTGGGACTCATACCCAGAAGGTCCTGGCTAGAGGGTCTTGCCCCTCTGTTCAGGCTCAGACCAATGCTAGATTTGGGGTCAGGAAGGAATTTTACCCCCAGATTGGTTCTGACTGGGGCTGGGGGCAGGTGGGGAGGTAGGGTTGTCTTCCTCTGCAACAGAGGCATGGCCTCTGCCTTGGGTCCGTTGAGTGTATATTAACAGCCTTTGACAGGAGCATTACATTGGCCACTGTGGTCCCCTGGCTTCCCCTGTGGCAGGTTCAGGTGTGACATCTGGTGCTGTGTCAGGGCTAACAGTAGTTTTATACTGAGATGTTAGATGTTGAATGTGTCTGGGATGGTTTGGACAGGGCTGTTCCTGCTCCAGGCATGGGTGTTCAACTCGACGTGACCTCTGCAGGTCCCTTCCAGCCCCACTTCTTTAGGATTCTGTGACCACAGGCTGCCAGTAGACAGCCCTGCCGCAGGGGAGGGTCAGTGTGGACAGGCAAAGGGCTGTGACATTGCCTCAGTTCTGGGTAAGAGTTTAGGACAGGAAATGAAGCTGCCTGGTGCTGCAGAAAGTTGACTGAGATCCCAAGGAGATGGGTGATTCAAGGGTTTTAGGCCCCTCCAGAGGCCCTTCCAGCCCTCTGGGGGAGTTGCTTCAAAACCAGCCCCCTTGGTGGGTCCTCTTCTACAGATGAGCCTGGACCAACCCTGCTTAGCTTTTGTGCTGTGACCTGGTTTACTGCCCAGGGGACCTGACCACTGCTAGCCCCTGGGCTTCTCGCATCATTGGCCTGGAGCACGTGGGGATCACTGGTCAGCTTCCCAAGGGATCTGCCACTCTGGGATCCAGTGCAAGGAAGGAGCCAGGAGGTCCCCTTCCCAGCCCAGCTATGCTGTTACCCCATTCCCTGCCTTCCTGATCTCTCTGGGGCTGATATAAGCCTCCTCACCCCCCTAACACATGTCAGCTACCCCTCTTGGGCACATCTTTCTGAGGGATGTGATGTACAGTGTAGGGCAGATTCTCTGCCTCATCTTCTCCCCCAGCCTGTTCTGCGTGGTGCACTGCTATATCTGCTTGATTTGTTCCTCTGTGGTCGCTCCTCGGATTAGATTTGCAAACCTCGGGAGATGGCTATCTGGGCTGAGCATAACGGAACACTTTGCTCCTCCCCCCCTCCCCCCCCCCTCAGGCCATGCTTTTTAACCATTTCCTTCCTGCCTGGTTGGAGGCCATGCGTCAGCTGGGTTTCAGTTGCTGCACAAAAGCAAAGCTGGGCCCCTAGCAAAGAGCGGGCTGGGCAGGGACTGGCCATACTAGGGCTGCACAGGGATGGGGGGAGAACCTTGGGCTGGGATCCCAGGAAATCCCTGCACTGCTATTCCCAGAAATCCCTACGCTAGGATCTTGGGAGATCCCTGGACTGGAGTCCCAGGAGATCCCTGGGCTGCAATTCCCAGAAATTCCTTAGCTGGGAAGCTAAGTAGGCTCTGCCTGGTTCTGGGCGTGAATGTGAGACTGGGCAGTAACACCAGGGCAGTGGTGGGCGGAAGGGGGCTGTATTCAGTCATTTATGCCCCAGCAGCTCATGGGCAAAAGCCTCCCTTATCCCCTACCTTGTGGCCCTTTGAGGGCCCCCCTGGCTGATGTCTCTGCTTCTCCCTCAGCCTGGTGGGAAGGAAGAATAATATTCATTACACATGGGAAACAACTGACATTACACATGGGCCTGGGAAAGCAGGGCTCAAGCTGAAGGGTCCCAGCTGAGCCCTGGAGCTCTGCCTGGGGATGGGCAGGAGGCAGTGGGGGGAGCAGCCCAGAGCCGTGAGAACTGCTCCCTCCCTCTTTAACACCCCAATCCCCCGCGTCTGCCTTTCCGGCTGCAGCGCTGCAGCGCAGGCGGCCGTGACCACACTCAGGGTGTGAGAAGGGGTGCGAGGCAGCACCCTCAGCTGCGGCGTCAGTCTCAAGCTGCAGGAGGGGGTGAAGCTGCTGCGGAGGCCTTGTTGGGCCTGGGAACAAAAGGCCCTGGCGGGGTTGGTGTCACCAAGTGGTGTGGTTGCTGCCCCCCCCGGGGGGGGGGAAGCCATGGTGTCCTTCATGGTGTTTGGGGGGTGGATTTGAGCAGGGTTTGCCAAACCTGTGCCTCTTGTGTCCAGATCCAGCACCACAGAACCCTGTCCTCCAGCCTGTGGGTCTGCATGGAGGCAGCACAGGGCCCGATCCTGGGGTGCAGAGACAAGATGGAGCCTGATCCAGGGGTGTTAGGGGTGGCATGGAACCTGATCCTGGAGTGCAAGGGGAGCACAGGGCCTGATCCTGGGGTGTGGGGGTGGCACAAGGCCTGATTCGTGGGGGCGACACAGGGCTTTATCCTGGCATGTCGGGGTGGGAAGGTGGGGCCCAGAGCCTAATCTTGGGGGTGTGACAGGACCTGACCCTTGCGTGTATGGGAAAGACATGGGGTCTGTTTCTGGGAGGTAGCACAGAGCCTGATCTTGGCATGGGGGGGGAGCACAGGGCTCAATCTTGGAACCTGATTCTGGTGCATGGGGCCTGATCCTGGCACGTGGGAGTTGCACAGGGCTACAGCCAGTGTGTAGATAGGCTGTGCTTCTTCCCCCCCCGCTCATTCCTATCTGCTCCTGCCTGCTTCTCTGTCCAGTGCCAGATGCCAAATCAACCCCCTGGGAACCAGATTCCAGCCCCCAATCCTTCCACGAGCTGGAGGTGGGCGAGCTGGCGGGGCAGCTGAGAGCAGGGCCTGACCAAGGGAATTGTTGCTAGCACTGAAACCTAAGATTGAGGGGGGTGGGGAGTTGGAGATGAGATCAAGCTACCCCAACCCCCCTGGGGCCCAGCCCAAAGCACGGTGCCATAGAACACGGGGCAAGGCCAGGTGGGGGGACTGCGGGTGCTGCCTTGACCCCCCCCCCACCCTTTAAACCCTCCAGAAGCACAGCCTGCTGCCCGATGAGAACAATGTGGCGCGGCTGCAGGAGGAGCTGAAGGCACTGACCGTGCGCGAGGCTGAGGCCCTGGCCGGGCTCCGCGATCTGCAGCAGCACATCAAGGACCTCAGCGACAGCTGGCAGGTAGCAGCTCCCCCCACTCATATCCACCTGGCCCCCAGATCTCTGTGCACCTCTCCCCTCCCACACCCCAGCTAATGCCCCACCCACACCCCACCAGCCCAGCCAGGTGCCCAGGTCTGTGGTAGCCCAGAGAGAGCCTGGATAGGGATGGCATTGCCATCCAACAGGATGCCCAACAAAACAAGGGTCTGGGAGCCCAGATGCCTGGCTTCTCCCCAGATGCAGGAGGGAGCAGGGGAGCACTGGGAGTCTGGATGCTTCAGTTTTATCCCAGTTCCAAGAGGGGAGTGGGGCACAGTGATTAGAGCAGAGCGGGCAATTGCGGCCCGGATGCCTGCATTCTCTCCCAGTTCCAGGAGTGAGTTGGGTGGAGTGGTTGGAGGAGGTGGGGGAGGCACTCAGAGCCAGGATGCTTGAGTTCCCTCCTAGCTCCAATAGAGGAGTGGGATGCAGTGGTTAGAGCAGAGGGTCACTGAGGGCCTGGACTCCTGGGTTCTCCCAGCCGTGGAAGAGGAGTGGGGTGTGACTTGTGCTGAGAGTCAGGACTCCTGGGTTCTCCTCAGGCTTTCCCCTTCAGCAGGTCAGAGTGGGAGGAACCCTCTGTTCCTTGATGGTGTCCAGGGAGGTCTCAGGTTGGACGGTGGTGGGGTGGGGGTTCTAACCAGCCCCTGGCCCCAGGGTCTCACCCACACCCCCCACCCCAGGCACATGTGACACGGACAAGCGGACGCTGGAAGGAGTCCCCCCGCAAGGCAGCGCTGGGCGAGCTGCAGGACGAGCTGATGGGTACACGGCTGCGTGAGGCCCAGGCCCAAGCTGAACTGCACCGGCTGCGCCAGAGGGTTGTGGAGCTTGAGACACAGGTGGGCTGGGGAGGGGGGCACCAGGGTTGGGGCTGGCACAGAGGGGGCAGTTGTGACAGTTAGGAAAGAGAGGGGTGTGGATGGCTGGGGGGGGGGGGGGGAGTGTTCTGGATACCTGTATTCTGTGCATCTGGGAGGTTGTGTGTCCAGGATGCCTGGGTTCTGTGTGTCTTTCTCAGATGCCTGGGTTCTGCATGTGTGGGATTGTATGTCCCAAATGCCTGGTGTGTGTGTGTGTGTCCCGGACACCTGGGTTCTGTACATGTGCATATTTGTCTCAGATGCCTGGGTTCTGCATGTGTGGGATTGTGTCCCCCAGACGCCTGGCTCGTGGTGTGTCCCAGACACCTGGGTTCTGTGGGGTTGTGTCCCAGACACCTGGGTATTGCATGCGTGTGATGCTGCAGGAGAACTGGGGTAGATGCTTGTGCAGGGCGAGCATGGTGCAGACAGCACTGCAGCCAGTGCCATGTGTGTCCATGAGGTGCATGGTACATTGTGGGTGGGGAGAACACATTCTCTTGGGTTGTGGCATATTTGGAAACCCCAGGAGTGTGGGGGACAGTACTCACCCCCAGCCAGGGCCCCAGGCACAGCCCCCCTTGCCAGGACTTGGAGCATGGGAAGCCCCAAGCTCCTAACATAGCAGGAACCCCAGTGGCCAGGGTAGGGCCAGTCAGTGCCAGAGTGGGGGTTGGGGTTCACAGGACCATCATAGAGTGCAGATGCAAGGGGCATAGTAGCTGGTTGAGGGGAGGAGATACCCAAGGACCCAGGACCCCCCTAATCTCTCCCCACCATCTCCCTCCTCCCAGGACCAGATCCACAGCAGCCTGCTGACACGGACCGAGCAGGCATGCGCAGGGCTGCAGGAGAAGCTGCAGTACATCACAGCCCAGAACAAGGGGCTGCAGACACAGCTGAGTGAGACCAAGCGCAAACACGCTGAGTCCGAGTGCAAGGTGGGCCAGGAATGGTAGCAGGGGTCCATCCCACTGACCTGGTGGGGGGCTGTGCCCACTCCCAAGCCCCGGGGATCTGAGCCCCAGGGGTTGGTGGTGGCAGAGAGAATGGAAATCAAAGCTCCACAGGTCTCAGCTGGAATCTGGTCCTACTGCGCCAGGAGCTGTATGTCCAGCAAGTGATACCCCCAGCCCCGTCTGTAGTATGGGATACCTTCCAGCAGGCAGCTTGGGGACAGGCCTGCCCCCTATGTTCTCTTGGGAAGGGGACAGAGGGGGGGCTTGATGCCCTGGTCCCCCTCTCCAAAGCCACATGTTTGTCCCACAGAGCAAAGAGGAGGTGATGGCCGTGAGGCTGCGGGAAGCTGACAGCATGGCAGCCGTGGCAGAGATGCGGCAGCGGATCGCCGAACTAGAGATCCAAGTGAGTGGAAAATCCGGGGAGTACTGGAGGATCTATTACCCCCAGCCCTTGTCATAACCATGCTGCATCTCCACCCACAGAGGGAAGAGGGCATGATCCAGGGGCAGTTGAACAACTCGGACTCTTCCCAGTACATCCGGGAGCTCAAGGACCAGATCGATGAGCTGAAGGCTGAGGTGAGTGGCCCCTACCACCAGCTTCTGGGACTGTGGTGGCACTGCAGCCCCTACTACCCCCTCCTCCCCCAGTGCTCCTGGCTGGGTGGAGTTCCCTGGCCGCACTCCCCCTCCCTGCCTGGCTGAGGACCCTGAGGCTCATCCATCCCCTTGGTAGCACAGCCCAGAGCTTAGGAAAGGGGTCTGTGCTCAGCTTGGATTGGCCCAGCCCTCCCCAGCCAGCCTCTCTGTGGGGGACTCTGGGCTGCCCATCCCCCTGCCTGGTGGGAAGGGTGGTGCAGCTTTTGGGGAGTCCAGAGACAAGCAGTCAGCCCCTAGCTCTGCCTCTCCTACCTGGGTGAGTCACTTAACCTGTTCCATGCCTCAGTTTCCCTGGTTGTAAAATGGGCAGATAGAGGCACAAGCTTGTGGGATCACATAGTCCCACAAGCTGCAGAAGCAACTGGCAGCCCCTCTTCCACCATCTCCTCCATCTCCAACTCTCCTAGTAGCAAATCCAGCAAAACATCAGGACGTGGGCCGCAGCTGAGCCAGATGTTGCCCCTGCTACTGTCCCAGCCCCCAAGGATGAGGAATAGTGCTGGCAGTGAAGTCGTAGGCAGTCGGGGGGAGGATGGGAAGAGAGATCACCGGGTCTGCCCCCTCCCTCTTTCATATCGCTGCCTTTGCGGCAGACCGCAGCTGCCTACACAGGCCAGGAACAGCCAGTGCTGGGGGCTTTCGAGTCACTGATTTACAGAGTGGCTGATAGAGATCACAGGGAGCTTCTGAGTCAGCCCTGGCCTCAGTGCCCAAGCCTGTCACGCACAGATTCCTGGTGAGGGGGCAGGAGGCAAAGCTGGGGACTGGGTTCTCTCTGGGACTCATCGGGACGTGGGGTCCCGGAGCTGTTGGGAGCTCTGTACATACAGTTTGTCACTGTATGTACAGCAGCCAGCATGCCTGGGGGTGCTTCTGGCTGAGGCTGGTAGGCGCTGCTGTGATGGGTCCCATCCCCCACAAGAGCCAAGGGAACATCTCCCCAGGCAAACTGATCTGGTCTGGTTGCCCTTCCTGGCTGCCCCATGCTCCTCCCATGCCTGGTGCCACATGTGTGTGTGGGGGGGGGCCTTCTTGCTCCCAGCCTGGGAGTCGGTCCATTGCCACATCCTGTAGGGGGTTTGAAAAGCCAGATGCCCTCTGGTTCCCTCTCCTCCTCTGGCCAGGTCATGACCACTGCCTCTTCCACCCACAGCAGCATGGGCACTAGTTGCAACTCAGGCTGGGGGTGGTGACTGAACCGTGCCAGTGCTTTTAGGACTCAATCCCAGAGGGTCCTGGCTAGAGGGTCTCACCCTCCTCTCAGGCTCAGCCTGATGCTCTACTGGGGTCAGGAAAGAATTTCGCCTCCCCCCTCCCCACCCCTGCTCAGATCAGCATGGACTGGGGGGGGTTTCCCCTTTCTCTGCAGCAGGGGCCCAGCCTCTGCCTGTGGTCTCTGTAGTGCATTGAGCCTCTTCTGGCAGCCTCCAGACCCTGTCAGCCCTCATCCCCTGGCTTCCCCTGGGGCAGATTCAGAGGCTCGGGGGGCAGTGGGGCAGGTTGTTGGGCCATAGGATTGTTGTGGGATCAGTCAGACCAAAGCCTATCTGGGAGGATTGGGGGGTTGGACACAGCTGATGCTGCCTGAAGCCAGGGGCTGGACTAGCTGGCACTACCCAGCTAGTCCAGCCCATACCCATCTGGACTCCCTCTGGGGTTGGCCCAGCTGCATGACTAACCCCTGCCCCCCACCACAGATCCGCCTGATGAAGGGTCCGAAGCCCTTTGAGGACTCCATGGCATTCGACGGCATCCACATCGTGAGCCACCTGGCAGTGGACGACGACTCCCTGCACTCATCGGACGAGGAGCTGCTGGCCAGCCCCATGGGGGTGGGCGCTCTCCAGGATGTGCTGTACCCACTGTCACCCCGCAACACCCGCTTCCTGCGGGGTGCCGGGAGCTCAGGCAAGGAGAGCAGCACGGACAGTGAGCCTGAGGAGCCGGCCACTGCCCCTGGCCTGCAGCCCCCCCTCCTCTTTGGAGAGGCCCTCGGCAAGTGATGAGGGGTGGGGTCCACTGCTGGCCATGGCAGAGGTGTGGTGCCATCAACCCTCCTCCTTGGGGAGAGACACTCAGGCTGGGGGGACCCATTACAATGGACCTGGGACACCTCCTGCATCCAAGGAGATGGCTCCCTAGCTACTGAGCATCTGCCATGGGCACTGGCCATGACAGGGACACGGCTGCTCCATTCAGCTGCCCCTTTGTCACTGCCTTTGTGCATCCCATGACCCTGCCCTGAGGCTTTGCACACAAGAGAACTCAGTGCTGCATCCAGGAGAAGCGGCAGGGCAGGAATGTGACTGAGGCCAGCCTGGACTTCATATGGCCAACCTTGACCACCCATGGCCAACCCAGACTGTATCTGGCTAACCCAGTCTGTCCATGGCCAACTTGACCACCCATGGCCAGCCCAGACCAGCTATGGCCAAACCAAACTGCCCCAGGCCAGCCTGGACCGCTTGTGGCCAGCCAACCAACCTACCCTCAATCACACTCAGAGACACAAGGAGCTGTGTCCTTCTCCCCACTGTGTGTGTGCACATCCCCGATGACCATGAGAGCATCCATTTACAGCCGGGAGAGTTGGAGTCCTGTGTCTCCCAGCTCCAAAGGGAACTCCTCTGTCCAGGCTCCTGGTGCGGGGAGGAGGCAGGGCGCCAAGAGCCCACTCAGTCAGAGATCGTATTGTATTTTTTTGTCCTCTAGATATTATTTAAACCCTTAACAGTGTCAACAGAGCCCCGGACCTCCCCTGTTCTGGGGAGCTTCCCACTAAGCTTTAAGTTCTGGAAGATAACACTACAGATTGCTGGGCCATAGCAAAGTTAGAGCAAGGCAAGACCTGCTGCCTCCAGGTCTGTGATGGAGTGGAACAGCCAAGTTCCTGCATCCGTCAGGACCCCAGGAGCACCTATCTCATGTCCCTGCTTGTCCGGCTGGATTTCCTCCTGGCCCATCATCAGAAGAGAAGTTTCCTTAGCTAATCACCACCCACCTCGCATCTCCCCAGCAAGAGCTGCCATGTAGCCAGGAAACCGGTGGAGCTGGGGGAGAGCAGGGGGTGGAGGAATGAGCCCTGTACCATATGGAGAAGGTTCATCTCCAGACATGATGGGGTTGAGTCTGCCCAGCCCCATTCCTCTGCAAGAATATCTGTCCCCCAGAGCGATCAGCAGACAAAGATACTTCGGAGCAGGCTACATTCATGGCCCAGCAAGCCCTGTGTAAGTCCCATCAGCATATCAGATCCAACCATAGCTGACACCATGGGTCTGCTCAATGTTCTTTTAATCCATCTTGGTATGGGGAGCAACAGTGAGGCCACAGCTCCACAGGCTTCAGCAGAAGCATGCTAGAAGCTGGTCTGTCTGCACTATTGGTGACACTCAGGAGGGACCCCTCTGCATTGGCACTGCCAGATGGCACCAGGCATGGAAGAACCAGCCTAGAACACAAGACGGGAGCAGGGAGCAACCTGCCCAGCTGTGGAGAATCCAGTCCATCCCCTGATAAGCCTTGAGCCACCCACAAGAGCCCACGAGGAAACACTATTGCATGGATTTAGGCCAGCTGATGCTTTGGCCCATGGGGTCTCCAGGCCCAGCATGCTTCCATGTGGAGGGGGACAAGTTCCTCCAAAACAAGGGGTTCCCATGGGAAAAACTCAGCTGAGCTGCTGTGTGGTGGTGGTGGTAGACCCCACATCTCGCATCTCCTGGTGAGATAGTGCTGCAGGGGCCATAACCCCCATCTCTTCCACACCCCCTACAGTAACCCCACCACCCTAGGACACATGCTGAGGGTCACCAATTGGGACCTCCTGTACCACCTGCACCCTCTGGGGACAGATCTCGGGTGTCTGAAATGACAACGTGGCGGCATTGTGGCCAAGAAGCAGAGACCACGTGGCAATGAGAAGACCACCATCATCCTTGAAAAAGAAGCAGGTGCTGCTTAGCTCTGGGTGAGGTGGGTGAAGAGACAGGAAGTGCTGCTCCCTACTGTCCTCTCCAAGAAGATCTTGGCCTGAGCACAGACCAGGGATGGAGATGCTGGGGTTGGCTTGCATTCATTCTCACCCCCTCCCTGCCCCTGTGGATTCAGTGAACCAAGATGCCTGGCCACTGGGGGCACTTCAGTGAGAGAGATCTTCACTCCTGCTCTCCTCATTTTTCCTCTCAAACCATCTGCCCTAGACAGGTGTCAGCTACTGCCATGACTGGCATCTCTTGCCCCTTTCTGATGCCATCAAACCAGCATTTGGGTTGGAGCCATCAGCGCCAAACACTTGGACTCGTTTCCCCCACTCCCCCATCCCCCAAAATCATTGTCCCCCTGCCCCCATCCTCGTACTGGAGTACATTGTATACTGATATAAATAATGCCTGGGAAAGTCTTTGGGTATTTATAATCTGTATATTTTAATATATATTGTATATATGCACACGCAAACACATGCACACTGCTCTCGATTGCCAATTTTTGCGATACACACTTGCCACCAGAACCACCACCAGCCAACTCCCCCCCCCCCCCCCTCCCAATGCTTTTGGCTATCGGCTCTCCATGCCTCAGTCATTGGTTGACTTGACTGAGACCGTTGATTCATGGAAAGGAGCTAGGGGTTGGCATGAACTCCTTTCCATGAATCAACGGGCATGGTTTATGCCCGTGTGTCATATCTGGTGGATTTGCTTCAGGGTCTGTCCCCTTCGGCTATGAGATCCTCCCAGTAGTTTCCCTCTAGCATTGGTGATCCTTCCCCACATAAAACCAGTACAGGATGGATCCAAGGCAAGCATTTGGCCCTTACAGAGATTCCCAGATCCTCACACCAGCAGTTGATGTTTCATCTAAACCACCCCCTAGACAGGGCCTGTTGAGATGAAGATCCATCCAAGCTCTGACCATGGTGGGAGGGAGTTTTTGAGAATTGGAAGCTCAAGACCCAAGGAGAAGCTGGCCATGCTAAGGCCACCTCTCCATGGGGTTTCCCTGCTCCCAGACTTCAGTACCTGCCCCACTGGGTTAGGAACAAGGTTTGAGCTCTCACCCAGCCCCAACACTTGTGGCTGACTTTACATGGATGTCACCAGCTTCAGGGCTGCATTGTGGGACCTGGTGCCTTGCTGGCTCCTTGATCCAAAACCAAAGGTGCCAGAGACCCTCTGGCTGTCCCATCTGGTTTTGCCACTCTCTGTGGCTGCCCTATAGTGTGTTTACAGGACCAAGGTGCACTTGACGAGGAGGCAGGGAGAAAGCACATAGGTTAGGGTGATACAGCAGCAGGACAGCACTTGGAGCAGGGAGCACTGCCTAAAGCTGCCAAGATCCTGGGGCATGGAGAATTGCAGTGACAAGGCAGGTTTGAGCAGCACTGTTCAGACCCACCTCCAGGAGATGCTCCCCACCCTCCTCCAAAGCCCATACATAAGAGCAGCAACACCTGGAGCTCCCAGCATGGGATCCCATACACTATGGGTCACCTCTTCCAGTGGGTCTGTTGCCCCCAAACTCCCAGTGCTGTCTGGGAATCCATGCCTATGTTATGCCCAGGCTGAAAGCCTCACACCGAGATCAGGAGCCCCCAGCACTGGGCAGTCTAACAACCCAGACAACAAGGGCACACCTGGGTTCAAGCCCCCCCCCCCCCCCCCCCCCCGCTTGCTTTGCCCAAAGCAGCCGCTGCCAAGAATGATGCCAGCTAAGCTGTGCTGCTGCTCATCTGCTATGGCCCGGCAAAGATAGCCCACCTTCATGAAAGTGTTGGGGACATCCTGCCCCATAGGGAACTGCCCACACCGGCAGAGGCCAGAAAGTGGCAAGTCAAATAGATGCCACATTCTCTAGTTGAGGGAGTGGGGAGGGCATCAGCCCCCATCTCCAAGGATAGCACTTAGGCTGCAGCGATCCTGCTCCAGTTCCCCATGTGGCTGGAATACAGGTGTCACTGTGCCCCTCTGCCTCATCACCTTCATCCTCTCCAGACCACAGCCATTTTTCAGGACAAAACCGGACGATTGTATAAAAAAAAGGGAAAAAGTCTGTACTTTCCGAAGTGAAAGGGCAATACTACCAATAAACTCTTTCCACTGTCTTACTAATGGCATGTCTTGGTGCTCTCTGGGACTGGAGGTGGGCACAGAAGGCCCCGTGGGTGTGGGGTGACTCCGTGGGCCTCAATCGGGCCAGGGAGCTCAGACTGAGCGACAACACCTTGTCACTGAGTCTTGAGGGCACTTGGCAAACCCCAGCAGGGTCCTGGCTGGAAGGCCCAACTCAACCCACCCCAGGTTCAGCATTGGGGATCAGGGGCACCTGGCTCAGACAGGCCCAGCCTCCACAGCAGGGAACTGGGAGCTTTGGGGCTGGGGGACTTGAACCCATACCCTCCTAGCCTGGCAGGAGCAGGTCATATGGTGGTACCCAGAGTAGATGGGCAGGGCATTAGACCTCTTTACCTCCATCTGAGCTGAGAGCCTGGGCTGGATGGGCCCAGTCTGGGGGGCAGGAAGGTGGAGGGGAGTTAGCTGCCAATGGATGCCCAGGCGAAACCCAAGCACTGGCACCGCCACTACCGCCCCACCCCATATCCAGCCCCACGCCCAGAAGCGGCAGGTGCTGGAAGCTGCCCTGAGTCAGAGCAGAACCAGACGGTGCGGGCGGGAGCCGGGCTCGAGGGCCTGGGGGAGACGTGTCACTGAGATGCTGGTGGTGGTGGTGGGGGCACAGGTTCCAATCCTGCTGTGGGCATCACATTGCCAAGCCCAGCCAGGAGGCACGGGAAGGGACAGTAAGGAATCAGGCCAGGGGGTCCAAGCTACCATGCAGTGGGGGCTTGGGCTAGGGAGGGACCTGCCCTAGTGCCTCAAGGAAGCCAAGAGCCTGGTGGGGCGGGGGGGAGAGAGGCTTCCCTGTCCTGAGCCCTGGAGCTGGGCTTGGAGCACAAGCTCTGGAGTGGGCCCACAGGGATCTACCTCTAGCCCATGGGGCTCTGCTCCCACTCACAGGGTCTGCACAGGCCTCACACCCCTCCCCTCCTGGAGTAACCAGGCACCTGGCATCCTGAAGGGCCTGGCCAACTCTTAGCTGAAGGGGCTGCAGTCTGTGGCTGTCCAGGCACCAGAGCGACCCCCACCCTTGTAGCCCGATGGTGGAGACTTGGGGTGGAGAGGGCTGAAAGGCAAGGGGAGGCTCTACCCAGTTTGGGGTGGAGTGGGGCAGGGTGGGGCGGGGCGGTCTTCAACGATCACCTGTAATCCCCCCCTCCCAACAATAAAAAGCCCCGGGGCCCTGTCCCCAAACCTGCTGCTCCAGGACGGCCAGGGTGGCGTGGTGATGGTGTGTGCATGGGCATACATGTACAAGCACCGGTGAACCGCAGGCAGGTGGCACAGCAACCAGGGAAGCCTCTGTGACCTGGATCCTCTGCTCCCCCTGCCCAACTCCTGGGCCCCCTTCCAGCTGTGCACCCCCCAGCCAGCACAGCTGGATGCACTCCCCGCCCCCCGCCACTGGGGTAGGTGCCTGGTGCTGGCGGTTGGGCGGGAGGAAGCCGGCTGTGGTTGGGTACAGGGAGCGTCGGCCCTGCCTGGGAGCCCCATTGGCTGCACAGCCCCCGGGCCCTGCCCTGTGCTGTCCCTCCCTGCCCGGGGGCCACGAGCCAGGGCACAGCACAGAGGCCCCCGCAGCACCCAGGCTGCAGGTGAGTGAGCCCCAGGGCCTGGGCCCATGAGGCTGAGTGGGTTGTGGGGGAGTCAGGGGGGCATCAGGGGTCTCCAGACTTGAGGAGAGGGGAATCTGGCTCTGGCCACATGGAGCTGAGAGCCAAGGACAGAACCCAGGTCACCACTGCTGCCCTACAACTAGGCACGGGACCCAGGTGTCGGGGCTCCTAGCACCCTGCCCCCTGCGAAGACATGGGCTGGACACCTTTCCCCCCACCCCCCTCCAGCCCTGGCAGTTGCCCCCCCTCCCCCCATGCTAGTTGGGGGAGCCTGAGCATGGGCCTTCCGTCACCTTCCCTCCCCTGGGAGCCAGCACTCCCTGGGTGTAAATCAGCATCCCACACTTGACTGCCATAGGCCAGGCTCCCTCTGAGGATAACAGCCTCAGTCCAGGGGGCCCACATTGGAGGTTAGGGGGAGCAGGACACCTGCGGAACAACTGCACCATGCTGTGGGGGGGAGGTGTCTGTCCATCTCCCTTAGCCAGGTGTCACTGGGAGGGCAGGGGGGAAGATACAAACTCAACTTGCCAGGGGGCACACACGGGCTGAAATGGGGCGGCGTGGGTGGCAGTCCTCAGCCTCACCCCAGGGTCTCTTACATGGGAAGGGTAAGGAGTGGGAGGATGCGGTGTTGAGTGGAGTTGGGTTCTTCCCCAACAAAGCCCACAGCCCTGAGTGCCCAGATGGGGAAACTGAGGCACAGATCGGGTCTAAGACCAGTACCAGTGTCATGTAGCTGGTTCGGGGGGCGGGGGGGGGAGAACCTCTTGCCCCCTTCCTGCCTCCCCTGATGAAGCCATGGGTCCTGCTCTCAGCTCTAAGGCCCCCATCCTTCCCCCACCAACTCCTGTCCCAGCCCTGGGATGGAACCCAGGTGTCCAGGCTCCCAGCACCCCCCGCTCCACCCCCACCCCAACAACCCCACTCTCTTCCCAGAGCCGTAGCAAACCCCTGGCTCTACCTTGCGGGGAGGTCTCAGCTCAGCTCTGCCCAGAACTGGGGGAGGGTCTCAGTGACCCCCCCCTCAAATGTGGTGCAAACCGCACCCCACCCCCCAATCCCTGCAGCTGTGATGCCACGCTCCTTCCTGGTGAGAAGCAAGAGGGGCCCAAGCCATGGGGGGCAACGGCTGGAGAAGCCCAGGGGTGAGTGCAGAGCAGAAAGTACCCCCTGGGTGAGCAGTGGCTGCAGGTCTGGAGTGAGTGAACGCCGGCCAAGGCTGGGTGGGGTAAGGGCTTGGCAAGGCTGAGGAGGCAGGACCTGCAGGTTGGGAGTGAGGGGCACCAGCAGGGTGGTGGGAGGGGGCTGCAGGTTGCAAATGGGTCATCAGCAAGGTGCAGGGGGAACCATGGGGTAGGGGTGGGGGCAGGAGCAGGAGCCTTGGGGAGGGTTGGACCTGGTGAGGAGTAGGCATTTGTCCCCCAGGAACTGTGTCGTGAGGGGGAGGAGGTGGCAGCCTGCGGGTCCTCAACACTGTGCCCCCACCCCAGCCCCAGTGCCTGGACCCTGCACAGCAGAGCATCTCCCCAGGCCAGAGACATCAAGCGGGAGCAGGGGGGGCCTGGGGCAGCACCCCCCCCAGCAGCTGGAGCTCTCCCCACAGTGGGCCTGCCTGCCCCTGCCAGGTAACTCCCCCACCTATGGGCAGAGACCACCCCCAACTCCTCTCAGCCTGCAGCATCTGCCTACCACTCCCTCCCACCCCACTGCACCTGGAGCAAGGCTGGCAGTACCAGATGGAGGAGGACAGGATCAGGGACCCCCACTCTGGGATAGGGGCCCTTGTCCTATGCCCCCCCATGCCCCCAAATCAAAGTCCCCCCACCCCTCTCCATTCCTAACCCCTACCCCATTCTGTGGCCCCAGGTCAAGGCCCCAAGGGGGGTTGCCCCCCCATCCCTGTTGCCCCACCCTCACCCCCAGATTTGGCCTGATTAGCCCCCTCCCCCTGGGAGCTGCAGGTTGAGAGTGAGGGGCACCAGCAGGGCTGGGGGAGGGGGGCAAAGGGCTGTGCAGCCTATGCTCCTCAGGATCAGGGCCTCTTTGGGTGGTGGGGAAACAGCCCCAACCTCCCATTCACAGCTCCCCACCACCCCACAGGCCTGAGCACCCCCCCAGCTGCAACACTCTGGAGCAGCTGCCCTGGGCCCGAGCTGCAGCCGCTGGTCCAAGGCATCCTGCCCCCAGCGCTGAGCCTGGGAACAGGACCAAGGCCAGACAGGGTGGATACAGCACCCCCTGGCCTCCTGGGCTCCCTCCTGCTCCTCGCCAAGCCCCCCAGCTGCTGCAATGGCTGCGACAAGGTAAGACCCCTTGTCTCCCAACCACAGGATGCATGACTAGAAACATCACAGTAGTGCCCAAGCGACTCTGTCCTGAGTACTGCACATTATTAGGTGTATTACGGTAACTCCTGGGCCCACTGGTTCTCTGGCGCTGAGTGCCGCACTTTATAAGATGCAATACAGTAGCACCTGGGGGAGATCCTCCCCTGCCCCACCCCCTCCTTGGTGCTGGGCATTGCACATTTGTCAGGTACTAAAGGTAGTGCCTGGGCACCCGCTGAGGTGTGCTGACAACAGGGAGTGAGGGGCCTGGGCTGAAGGAAGGGGTAGTGGCACAGAGCCCCCCCAAGCTCCTCCCCTTCCCAGGGCCTGCAGCTGAGCTGTGGGGCAGGCACCCCCTGGGAGCCCCATGAAGGAACGGTGCTGAGGCCAGAGGGAGCCCCCGCAGCAGGTGCAGGAAAGACACAGGTGTGTGGGGCAGGGGCAGCTCTGGGGACAGCGGAAGGTGGGGGGACTGGCTGAGGATGGGGAGAACCTCAGGGAAATGAAGGTATTGGGATATCATGGCCTGGCAGGGTTGGAGGGGCAGGGGCTGTGGGTCAGGAGTGAGGGGTACCAGTAGGGCCAGAGAGGGGAGGCAGGGGCTGTGGGTCGGGAGTGAGGAGCACTGGCAGGGTTGGGGGTCCTAGCTGACACCTGCCCCCCAGGAGCGGAGCTTCCCGTGCAGCGTGTGCGGGAAGCAGTTCCGGCGCTCGTCCACGCTGTCCACGCACCTGCTGATCCATTCGGACACACGGCCCTTCCCCTGCCCCTTCTGCGGGAAGCGCTTCCACCAGAAGTCGGACATGAAGAAGCACACGTTCATTCACACCGGTGCGAGGGCTGTGGATTGGGAGTGGGGGGCACTGGGGTGGGAAGGAGAGGCACTGTGGGGCAGTGGGAAGGCTGCAGGTCAGGAGGGGCACGGGCAAGGCACAGGGCAGGAGCGAGGGCCACGCTGCCCCCTGACCCCCTACTACCTGCAGGCGAGAAGCCACACCGCTGCGGGGTCTGTGGCCGGGCCTTCAGCCAGAGCTCCAACCTGCTGACCCACAGCCGCCGGCACCGTGGCCACCGCCCCTTTGCCTGCCCACGCTGCCCCCAGAGCTTCCAGCGCAAAGTTGACCTGCGGCGCCACTACGATGCACACGGGCCCCCCCCAGCGCCCACACCGCCCTAGGCTCAGACCTCCCAGCGCCCCCCTGGAGGCTGTGGCAGCTCCAGGGGGTACCACCCCCCATGGGCCCCCAGGGCTTCTGCCCCCCACACCTCCAGGGCATTAAAGGGCAAGCGCCCACAGTCACACACAGGCATGTCTCCATTGGGCAAATTTATAGCACGGTGGGCCTGAGAGCCCCGCGGGGGGCGGGGGGGCTAGAGGGGGGCAGGCCAGGCTCAGGGGTGGCTCCGTCTGCTGCTTCCTGCTGGTTCTGCCCCCATGGGGCTCCTGGCCAGGGGCTGCTGGAAGAGACGGGGGTGGTCAGTGCCTGGGGGCAGCTACAGAGCCCCCCCGGCCTCTGCCCACTGGGCCAGACTAGGGCCAAGGGGCAGCTCCCTGGCAGGGGGGGCTTTCCCATCCGCATTACCCGGTGCTTCTAGGCCCGGGGGGCCGGCTGGGCCGCAGGCAGGGGGCTCCGAGCTGGCGTCTCCGCGGGGCCTGGAGGGAACAGGGCGTCAGGGCCCCCCGCACTCCCGCCCCAGCGCCCCGCACCCCCGACCCGACCCGACCCGACCCTACCCGTGCGCCCGTGCAGGAGCCAGACGCCGCCCGCGAGGGAGACCCCGATGACGAAGGCCGAGAAGGAGATGGCCACCACGACCGGCAGCTCCAGGCCCCGGGCGGCTGCGGGGGCTGCGGGCAATGGGGCCATGAGCCCCCCGGGAAAGCCCGGGCAGCGGCTGCGGGCTGCAGGGACCCGGGCGTCCGGGCACTAGAGCCTGCCCCGAGGGCAGACCCCGCCCAGGCGTTCGGACGCTCCCCCGAGCTCGGCGGGGTCCGAGCCGGCCCTGCTCTAACCACTAGCCTCCCGCCCGGGCCGGGTGGGGGGAGGGGCACTCACCCTTGGGCGGGGGCCCGGGGCGGGCCCGGGGCGCCGCTGGACGCTGCAGCTTCACCGGGCGCCACCAGGGGGCAGAGCTGGGGGCGGGGCCCGGCCCGCCCACGGTGACGATGATTGGCTTGGTGATGGTGCGCTGGCCCCGCCCCCCGCCCAGCTCCATCGCCTCCTCGGCGCTGACGTCACAGGCCCCACCCGGGGACGGGCACTGAAAGGGGGTGGTGCGGAGTGGGCGGGGCCTGGATGGGGAAACCACGCCCCCGGAGTCTGACACACTCCCCCCTCCCCCTTCCCCCGCAGGGAACCCCGGAGTTGCCCCCCCCAGAAAACCTGCCCCAGGTGTCCGGACCCCGCCCCCTTCCCTCCTGGCCCCCGTGTCCCCCCTCGGAGAGCCCAAACACCCAGCCCCCCTCCATCCCCAGAGGTGTCGGAGGCCCCAGTCCCTCCTACCCCCCAGGGAACCCAACCGCCTGGGCCCCAGCACTCCCCATGCACCCTAAGACCCCAGGTGTCCAGGCCGCAGCCCCCCCTTGTTCCCCTCCCAGAGCACGCGGGCGTCCGGGCCCCCGCGCAGCCCGGCGTGGCCGCACCTGGGGCAGGCCGTGGGCGCGGGGGCGCTGGGCGCACAGGGCCAGGCGGCAGTGCAGGAACTGGATGGAGTGGTTGGAGCGCGGGCGCAGGGGGAAACTGAGGCGCCGGCGCTCCTGGCAGCCGGGGGGCAGCGCCCGGCCCCGGGCCGGCCCCAGCCCTGCCCGCTCAGGGGGCGCCAGAACCACGCCGGGCTCGGCCGCGCAGCCGCCCCGCACCAGCACGTGGGGGCCGGGGGGCTGCGCTGCTGAGCGCGGGGACAGCGCGCACAGCTGCAGCGAGAAGCTCAGCGCTGCGTCAAAGGCCGCCAGTGAGGCCTGGGGACAGGAGAGGGGAGGCAGGGGACCCAGGCATACAGGCACCCATCCCACCAGACCCCATTCTCCTCCCGGAAAAAGAGGTGTCCAGGAAGGGCTGCAGAGCCCCACGTGGGCACTGGACACATCCCTACCCCTCCCCAAGGAGATCCTCACTCTTATCCCAGGTCTGGGGGACAACTCAGGAGTCCCGGCTCCCCACCCCAGCCCATCAGACCCCCCCGCCCCTGCCATTCCTCTCCCAGAGAACACAGGTGTCTGGGCACCCTTCCTCACCCCATTACACCCCCACTCCCCTCTCCCAAGTCTGGGATTGCCCAGGCACCCCAGCTCTCTGTCCCAGCCTCTCAGATCCCAGGCCTGGATAGAACCCAGGCATCCAGGATCCCAGTTCCCCACCCCCTAGCTCTAGTCCACTCCCCTCCCAGGGCTAGGAGAGAATGCAGGTGTCCTGGCGCCCAAACTCACTGCTCTAATTCCCCCTATATCCCACTGTCCTCCCAGAGTTGGATAGAACCCAGGCATCTGGGCTCCAAGCCCTGCCCCGCCTCAACTCCCTGCTGGATATAGGAGAGGCCAAGAATCTGGCGCCCCTACCTGGACGTAGACGCGGGCGTTAGCAGGCACGGTGCAGGGCCCAGAGGGTGCTGGAAATCTGGGTGAGCTTGACACCTCCAGGCTCAGTAGCGCCTGGCCCAGGTGTGGGAGAGGGGCCTGCAGGGAAGGGGGTGGGGCCTGGGGTGATAGGTGTGGGGCTACAGAGGGGCAGGAGACCTGGGGGAGAACAGTGTGCCAAGGCTGTGACTGGCAGTCTGTCTTCCCAGTCCCAGGCCCTGGGGCTCTATGCATCTTCCCAGGGCTTTGTAGCCCATGGGAGCCATCATAACCACTCCCCCCAGCCATATGCTGCTGCTGCTGCCTCCCTGATGTAACAGTGCTGGGTGCCAGGCAGGTGACCATCCTCTGGGGTCTGTGCTGGGACGGGGGAGTGGGACCACCAGAGACAATCACAGCAGGGTCTGGGGCAAAGTAGCCTGCGTGGGGCCCCCCTCCCCATCCCATGGCACACTTACACCGGGGAGTGAAAGTACATGGGACACAGCAGGAGGGGTGGCAGCTGGAACATCCAGCCAGAACAAGCAAAGAGTCATCCAACCCACTAGGCGGAAAGGCAGGCTAAACTTCAAATGCGGCAGCCATGGCCTCTCCACCTGGCTCTGTGGAGCCCCCCAAAGTGCAGGGCCCGGGGCAGTTGACCTAATTTGCCCCCCCCCCCCCAGGACAACCCTGGCAGCAGTACTGGGGGGCATCAGGGTAGGGGGGTGAATAAGGGACCCCTGGGGGTAAAACCGTCACTGCAGTCAAGCCAGGCTTGACAACTCAAGAGCAATTTTTATGGACAATCTGCAACTCTCTTACTGACAATCTTTATTGTTTGGGGTTTTTTTTACTGAAAATTGAATATTTTTACCAACAGTCACATGTTTTACTGACAATTTTTTATTGAAAATTTAATATTTTTACCTATACATTTTTATTTGAATTGATTTTTTATTTATTTATTTTTTTACCAACAACGTTTTTTGTTTTTGTTTTTTTTTACTGACAATTTTTGGTTTTGGGGTTTTTTTTACTGGGGTTGTTGACAACCCCCTACATTTGAATCTGGCCCTTGTCCAGGCCTTGGCAGGAGGACTGCATTTACATGATGTAAAACACACCTCAGTGAAAAACAAAATCCTGTGGTCATCAGGAAAAAGTTTGCAAAATATCAGTAAAAAAAAAGATAGCCTTGGATTAACGACCTTGACCCTGCCATCAGCCCTGGGCCACCCCCTGCTCCCACTGCCCAGTTCACCTTGATGGTTTCCAAGACCTCAGGCTCGTCCTCCAGCAGGTGTCCAGGTGTTGTCCCCATCCCTCGGCCCCACAGTACCACCTGGGGGGGGGGGTGTGTGAAGAAATGAGACCAGCCCTCCCAGTCCAAAGCTCCATTCCTTCAGATCCCAAGCCCCGGTTCTCCCAGTCCACCCAATCCCAGGCTCCAGGTCTTCCAGTTCTCCCAGTCCAAAGCTGCACTCCAGATCCCAAGCCCCAGTTCTTCCATTCCCAAGCACCAAGCCTTCAGGTCTCAAGCTACAGCTCTCCCAGTCCCATCGCCTGTCTCCCAATCCCAAGCCCCGGTCTCTGCAACCTGATTCACTCACCCTCACAGCCTTTCCCCAACACCCTTGGACTCACCACGTTCTCGTAGTGCCCCCCACCTGGGGCAGGGACCCACTGGGCCCCACAAGCCACTAGTGGCACCTCCAACAGGAAGTGGGTAAGGGTGCTGCGGGCAACGCAGCTGGGGTCCTGCAAGGTCACATGGGAGGGAGCCAGGCCAGCAGCCTGGAGGGGGGGCAGGGGGGTGAAATCGGGCTGCTTAGTGCCCCCTGCAGCACAGCGCCCCCAAGTGCTCCTCCAAGGCAATGCCCAGGGCACAGCAACCCCATCTGCACCTGCCACCACAGCACCCCGTGGGACTCTCCAGCCCCTGTAGCACAGCGCCCCCCAGAGCAATGCCCAGGGCAGTGTCCCCTGCTGCCCTCCCCACCCTGCCCCTTAGTGCCCCCCCCCAGACCAAGTCACTCACCCCAAGCTCCTTTTGGCTGACCCGAGCTGCCAGTGTGTGGTCGAGACAAGTCACCAACAGTGCCCCCTGTAGCCTCCTGCCTGCCCCCCCTGAGGGGTGCTCCTGCCCCAGGGGGGTCCCACTACCCTCCCAGCTTCTGGGGGAGAGAGGGGGGCTGGTAGCTTCAGGGAGCCCTGCAAGGAGAAGGCAGAGTTGGAGGGGGCACTAAGATGGTGGTAGGGGTTCCCAATGTGCCCTCCCCACCATGGGAGAGAGGGAAACTAGGGGCAGCTGAAGTGGATACCTGGGTTCTCTCCCTGCTGTAGGACAAGAGTGTGGGGTAGGGGGTTAGAGCAGGGGGAGCTGGGAGCCCAGACACCTGGGTTCTCTCCCTAGCGCTGGGAAGGGAATGGGAGGGCTGAGAGGTTTGACAGTGGAGTGCCAGGAGCCCAGACACCTGGGTTCTCTCCCAACTTCCAGGAGGGGAAACAGACCACCTACCCCCACCCCTTTCACCCACCTGCTGGGCAGCCCCCAAGTAGCAGCAGCAGGCAGAGGCTCCAGCCCCAGGCAACCCCCATGGCCCAGAGCAGGGTTGGGGACCTTTGGGCCTGGGAGGGGTGAGAAACTAGAGTGAATCCAGAAAAGGTGGGGGTGAGGGTTCCAGGACAGTGCTGTTTCCCCTTCAGTGCTCCCCAACTACCACCTGCCCCAAGAAAGTCCACTGAGCCCCAGCTGGGGATAGAACCCAGGCATCTGGGCTCCTAGACAAGCCCTCCCCACTCCCAACTCTAAGCACTAAACCTCACTCCCTTCCTCAAGCTCCCCCACCCCCTTCCAACCACTACACCCCACTCCCTTCCCTGAGCTGGGATAGATCAAGTCATGTACCTGACTCTGGGAGCAGGTGTCAGAACTGCTGCCTGGACGCCTGGGTCCACAGAGAGGTGGCGGGGAGTTTTTATGCACTTGGTGCCAGGGTCACTGGGGAGTCAGGTTACAGGCTGGGGGGGCTCAGACTCGGGGTTGGCTGGTGCTGAGGGAGCCAGGAATCCAGGGTGGGGGCAGACAGATGAGTAGACACCTATGTGCCCTACCCCAGAGCTGGGTGCAACAAGGACAGGCAGTGCCTGTGGGAGGAGACTGCTAAGAGTACTGGGGGCTCCAATCTCCCCTCCCCTGGGAGGAGGGGGTCCAGCCAGGAGGAGAACCCCCTGGTACTATGTTGATGGGTGGATTAGGGATTCTGGTTCTGGTCTGGGCAGGGCCCACACATGGCCATGGCCTGGGTCACCCTGACCCACAGTGGCAGAGCAGGGAGAGAACCCAAGAGTCCTGGCTCAGAGATCTCCTCTGCCAGCCCCTTCTCCCCTCCCAGACAGGCCTAGAAAGAACCTGGGAGTCCAGGCTCCCGGCCACTTGCTCTCACCCACCAGCCCCACTCCCTTCCCAGAACAGGGCAAAAGCCCAGGAGTCCTTATTCCTCTCTCTCCCCACTATAAACCCACTAGTCCTCATTCCCCTACCAGAGCTGGGAAAGAACCCAGATGTCTGGGCTGCCAGCCCCAGTATCTGGCACATCCAGCCCCCACCCCTGACCTGCCCTTGCCAGGCTAGGAGGGCATGATTCAAATCCCCACCCCTGTTTCAGAGGCAGGTGAAGCCCCCCCAGTCTGGGTCTACCTGATCTGGGGGCCCCCACCCCTGCCTGATCCCCAAAGCAGGGAGGGGCCAGACCCCCCCATTCCCAGCCTAGCCCCTGGGCCATAGTACTGCCCTCTAGACCCCTGATCTCAGCTGGGGGGGGGGACCCCATGGCCCAGGGTACACGTGGCTCCCCCCAGACTCCCCACCCCACCCCAGCCCCACGTAACACCTCCCAGCTAAGCCACCCCCAAGGCCACCCAGGCTGCCAGGGCCCAAGGGCTTAAGGCGCTCGTGGCAACTGATCCCCCATCAGGGTCATTCTGGGGCCCAGCTCAGAGCTGGAAACTGATGCCAGAATTGATATGGATGTTGCTGCTCCTAGGAGGGGGGTCGTGGGGTCAGGAGGAGGGATCAGGACTTAGGCAGGTCTTTTCCTTCCTCCAAAGCCTGGGGCAGAGTCCCTCAGGCAAACCCCCCGCCCCTGCACAGCGTGTCCCTGCTTCTCTGGGGTGGGGCAGAGATTGGGAACAGGCCAGATCCAGCCGTGTCCAGTGTCACTTGTGGGGAGGAAATCAGCAGCTCCCCACTTTGCTGCTGGAGTGAGGGTGTGTTCTTGGAGCAGAGGTTCCAAGGGGTCCGGATCCAGGCTGCAAGCTTCAGCACATAGCAGCAAAAGGGGTTTTGATCCATGCCCAGAAGCTCCCACAGCCATTGGGGCTGCTCCGAGGCCTCCATCTATCCCAGAAGCCACAGTACAGGACACAAGTGGAACTCACTGTCCATGCTTGTTAGCAATATTTGGTCCCCCATCGGCAAAGGAGGGGAGCGAGGGGCTGGCAACTTCCTGACAGCTGGAAAAAGAACCCAGGAGTCCTGATGCTTAGGCCTGTATCCTGGTAACCCACCCGTTTCCAACCTGACAGTGGGAATTACTGTACTTCGTTGCATACCACATGCCCCTAAATAAGACTCATTTCAGAAAAGGGAAAACAAAGGGAAGAAAAGCCCCCGAATCTTCCCTGCTGTAGTGCAGGCTCCCCCATGGCTGAATGTTGACTATGCAGGAGACTCCATTCTCCTCTTCCCACCCAGCTTAGCCAAAAGCTGTTGCCAATTTGGCAGCATGTGTGAGAGGGTTAAACCTCTCATTGCAAGCAAGGGCAGGGGGTGTGATGCCGAGGTGCAGACTCTGCCTCCTCCAGCTGGGAGCAAGCAAATCACAGCCCCTGGCAGCCATTACAGCATCCCCATGCCTGTATTCCAATGCAAAAAACAAACACTGCCTCCCGTCCCTGCCCAATTTTGGCAGACCGGATTTTGTTTTAAAGGTGTGTATTATATGCAGGTAAATATGGTACTTAAGCACCTTAAAGGTTTGTCCATTGTAAATTCTTGATACTGGCTTCTTTGTATTCCTGGGACTGGCTGCACCACATAGAAAGAGGCATTGAAAAAGCCACAACTTACCCTGGGGTGCCAGAAAAAAAAAGAACCCAGTAGTCCTAGCTCTGACCCCCTCAACAGAGTCCTCCCATGAGAGTGGAGGCAAAAACAGCTTGTTTTAAATCCTTTGTTTCAACAGTCTGAGGGTGGAATGAGAAACACTGACCTCATTTCCCCTTTGGGTGCTGTTGGGTTGGCCAGTTTCAACCTTGCTAGTCAGTTTCACTTCCCAATTCCCACTTCTGAGGGCCAAATTACTGCTAGGACAGCCTTTGATAGAGACCATACGTTTTTGCATACCACGCACCCCGCTAAAATGAGATGCACCCCTTAGTTTTGGAGGTGGATTTTGGCAGAAAGACGTGTGGTATATAAGGAAATATGGTAGTAAGATTTGCACCCTGGGAGAAGTTCATAGAACTACTAGAGAAATTAAGCTTGTCCAACCCCCTGCCTGAGGCAGGATCAGTCCTATCCAAACCATCCCAGACAAATCCATCATCTAAACTCTTTGTTATACTACTGTCAGCCCTGATAGCACCAGACATCACACCTGACCCTGCCACAGGGAAAGCAGGGGGACCACAGTGGCCAACATCCTGCTTCTGACAAAGGCTGGTAATGCATGTTCAAGAGATCCCAGGCAAAGGCTGTGTTGGCATACCCACCCCAGTCCATATTAATCTGACCACAGGGTAAATTTCCTACTTGATCCCAAATCTGGCATCAGTCTAGGTGGAGGTGAAAGACCCTCTAGCCAGGACCCTCTGGGGTTGAGTTCCAGCTGGAGCATTGGCATACTCCAGTCACCACCCCAGCTTGGGCTGCTGCCAACACCCCATGCCTCTGAGGGAGGCTTAAACCCCCTGACACATGGAGCAGAAAGTGAGGGGAGGGGACAACCAGCAAAGCCTGAGAAATCCCCAGAGTAGAACACAGGCATCACTACACCTCCATCGTCCTCAACCAGTGGCTGCCCAACCTCTGCTTGAACCTCTCAGTGCTGAAGCAGCCCACAACTCCCCTGGGCTTCAATTCCACTGCCTCCCTGCTCTAACAAGGAGTTTTCCTGAGATCCAATTGAAACCTAGTTTGCTGGGACTTCAAGTCATTGGTCTTGCAACCAGCAAAGCCCAGAAGCCTGGGAAATCCTCACAGTAGACCCCCGAGTGGAGGCAGTCTCGTCCAGCCCCCACTGTGGTCACATCTGCTTTCTCCGGTGCTCCATGGAGTGGGCTCTGCTGTGGGGCTGATCTTCAGCCATGAGGAGCCTGTTGTTACAGGATTTGAACCCGGAGCCAACAAAGACAAAGTCCATGGGGCAGCCGGGCAGCTAAGCAGACCCAGTCCCAGCTCAGCCTGGCCCCTCCCATGAGGACATTGATTGGGCGGCAAGGGGGACCTATGGGAACCACAAGCCCCTGACAGGGAGACTAGAACCCGCCCCCCCCCCCCCACACACTTCCTGGGTGGACTTGTCCCAACGTCATCACTCCTGTGTGGGCTTCTCAAACCTCTGCCTGACCCAGTCCTTGCCCCTGCTTTGCTCTAATCTACCACCTGCCCTGACCCCAATACCACCTTAACTCTTGGCCTGATCACTTGGACTGCGATGGTTCTCTGGTATGAGCCCCGCCTGCCTAGGGTCACTCTAAGTGACCACCCACAGCCTCGTCTGGTCTGACACCCATGCTACAGCCAGGGAGATTCCAGAGAGATCATGGATTTTCCCCCTTCAAGCTCCCATCCGCACAACAAGAAGTTTGTCTTACCCAAGGGCACATGGTATGTAAGGAAATACAGTAATTCACATCCGTGTCTAGTGTTACCAAAAAATGGGTCTTATCCAAGGGGGTATGGTATATAACAAAACATGGTAATTCACTTTTGTGCCTACTGTTGCTTTCTAGAAGAGTATGTTGCTAGGATACAGGCCAGAAAGTCAGGATTCCTGGGTTCTTTTTCTGGCCCTCAGTCCCTCACTTTCCCCTGTCATTCCTCCTATGCCCAGGAGAGAAGCGTGAGGGCCTAGCAGGTTTGGGAGCCAGTGGGAATGTGGGAACAGCCCCTCTGAGTCAGCCTTCAGAGAGCCAACCGCACTCACCTGCCCATAGTTACCTCACTGACCTTTTGGCTTCCAGCTGGCAGAGAAGCCCTGAAGACACAGCTGCCTGCCAGGGTTATTCTTCCTTTAAATCCAATGCAGCTGTGTCATATCACAGCAGGTTTGAGCAAAGTCTTGAGGTGGGAGGGAGCATGCCTGGTGGGCCCTTTCAGCCTCATTAAATCAGTCAATCCAGGTAAAGTTCAATGGAGTTTTGCCATGAGAAGCCACCCAGCTGCGCTCTGGGATGTAAATGTGGCCACTTCTGGGGTAGAACCCAGCTGTCAATGAAGAGTCATAGAACCTAGTCCTAGTGACTACCCACTCCCACTGCTGAATGCAGCCACCTCTGGGATAAAACCCAGCAGTGAATGAACAGTCACAGCGCATAAGAACTTCAATAGGGCCCCATGGGATCAGGCCAATGGTCCATCCAGCCTAGGATCTGGATGATATAGAGCAGGGGTGAGCAATAACTTGGGCTGGAGTGGGGTCACTTAAGTTTTGGTGAACTGTTGAGAGCTGGAGGGGGGCAATGGATCCTATCTGGTCCGCTGGCCACTTCCAGGAACCTGAGAAAGGATGGCTGCGCCCCACACAACTCCACTCTGCCATAGCTGGGACCAGACAGGAGGTGCGGCATGCAGGCTCCTCCAGCCCCCTGCTTGAATTCCTGTTGGCACTGCAGTCCTGACACCACGGCCACCAACAACTGGGCCCACACAGGACAGGTGATGCAGCGCGCCAAGTAGCCATCCCACCCACCCCTCCATGATTAGGCGCTGCCACCACCATCGCACCACTAGGAAAGTGAGGGGTGGCTACCCTGGACTAAGCCCCCCCCACAGCCAGCACAATCTAGTGATGCCACGGCAGCAGTGGCTCATCACAGCAGGTCCAGTAGCGGTCCCACTCACCCACACGCTGCATCGTATCCCACCCCATGAGGACCCTACTGCCAGCAGCCACAGTGCCAGGATTGTGCAGCCACAGTGCCAACAGGAAGCCGGGCAGGGAGTGGGTGGATGTGGGGGGCAGAGAGTCTGCACACTGTGCAGCCCAGCCTGCCCTGGCAATGGCAAAGCAGTGGCACAGGGTGTAGCATTCCTTCCTCAGGTTTTCAGTGGCAGCCGGCAGACTAGATACAACCCATGAGCCATATCTTGCTGACCCCTGCTATAGAGGGAGAACACTAAATGGCCTATTGCTAGAGAGAACCATCCTCTATTCAATACCGTTCCTGGCCTCCAGAGGAAATCTCTTCAACCATCCTGTTCAGCAGGCATGAATAGACCTACCCTGTCTTCTGACTTCAGACTGACACAGCTACCTGCCTCTCTCATGAATAGATCTACCAACCATTAATTTATCCAGGCTCCCTTATTGAACCCATGCTCTGCTCTCAACCCCTACCAGCCCCCACAGTGATGAATTTCATGCATTCTCCACATGCAGGTCACACAGCCCTGCCTTTTGTTAGGTTTGAACCCATGGCCTGCCCATTCCAGCTGATTCTCCTGGTACTAAGATCCTGGGATTTGTGGAAGTTCTCAGTTCACTTGGTCCAAACCCTTCCTGATTTTGGAGAGCTCTGTCCTATCCTCATCTCAGCCTTCTCCTTTCCCAGATGAAGACTCTCAGACTTTTTCAGTCTCTCCTGGTATAGTGACAGCTCCATACCCCTGATCATTTTGCTTGCCTTTCTCTGGCCTTGTTCTAATTCTACTCCATCCTTTTGAAGACACGGGGACATAGTATTCAAGCTGTGGGCGCCCCGCAGATTCTCATTTCCCTTCTTTGAACAGAGGGACTGCCATTTCCTGGGTCAGACCCCAGATCCACCTTGCCAAGTCTTCTGTGTCACATGGACAGAGAGTGGATGCTGAAAGAGAGAGTGAACTGGGTCTGACTGGGGCTTTCCCCCCCAATTCCTCTCTCCCTTGCAGCCTCCAGCATTTAAGGTCTAGGAAATTGATTCAGAGGCTGTGCCCCTCACTCCTGTGCTCAATAGTTACTGATGCACCTGTCCTCCAAGAATGTGTCCAATGCCTTGGTGAATGTGACTAAACTCTCAGCTACCACCACATCTGGTGGCAGTGAGTTCCACCCTTTAATTACCCACTAGGTGGAAATGAACTGCCTTGTGTTACTTCTAAACTGAAGGCCTCCTAGTATCATGTGGTGACCCCTTGTTCTTGTCCTAGGAGAGCTAGTCAGTAATAAATCCCTAGTGACTGTCTCTGCCATTTAGTATTTTGTAAACTCTTGATGCTCGATGTTCTCCCCTCTTAAACATCTTTTCTTAACTGAACAGGCCTGTCTGTCTGCCTATCCACTCCACATGCCATCTGTCCACCTATTCACCCTACACTCGGTCATCCATCTTTCCACCACCCCCATTCCATCCATCCATCCATCCACCTCACACACCATCTGTCCATCTATTCACCACACACTCCATCTGTCTATCCACCCCATGCTCTGTCTATCCACACCACTCACTCTCTCTCCCTCTCATTAGCCTCTCCTCACATGAAAGCCCCTCCATACCATGAATCATCTTTGTTGCCCTTCTCTAGGTCTTTTTGGAGGTGCAGGTACCAGAACTGGGCACAGGATTTAAGGTATGGGTTTATAATGGGGCATCATTACATCCCTAACATTATTTGACTTTCTGACGGCTGCTGTGCACAGAGCTGGTAGTTTTAATGGCCTGTCTAATGACCTGCCCATGTGATGCCCAACATTTAATTGGCTTATTTGGTCCCCATTTCACATGGAGCTGATGGATTTAAAGAACTGTCTACAAGGGCCCAAAGCTCTCCTGAGTTGCAACTGCTAGCTCAAGACCCACCATTCAACCAGAAGAAAGAGGAACAAATGGAGCAAAACCTATGTGAGCCGACACCACAAGAGACCGGCCATAAAACCATGTTTCTAATTAATTAAGGCTCCATCTTGCTCATTAACCCACCCCCTCCCCACACAGATATAACACCTGTAGACAGGATAGGACCAAGTCCTTGACTTTCCAAGGAAGCCTACAACCAAGGGTGATTATGAAGAGCATTTTGCCTTCAAGACCCATTTATCCCTCAAATCCAGCTTACTGTATTTTCTAATGTACAACATTCCTCAACATCAGAAAGGCAGAATGAAGAAAAAAAAAGATTTCTTTCAGGAAGCAACTGAGCAGCAGCAGGGAGGGGGCCAAGTTTGCTCATGATACTGCTTCCTGCATGCAGGTTTTCCTTCTTTCATCAAAACTGCTCTTACCGTATTTCTTGCATATAATGTGCACTTCCATTTCTAGCAGCTGTGGAGGAAGGGGTGGGGGGAGAGAGAGGAGGAAATGGTGCAAATTATATGTGAGAAAATAAGGTATTTCCACTGGGGGTAAAAATCACCTTCCTGCCCCAGCTGCAGGCACATCTGCTTCTGGATTTGACCAGGGTTTTTGAGTCTTTATCATCTGAGATCTGTGTTTTACAACACAGCTGTGGAAAACCTGCCATGTCTCACCCCAGAAGCAGCTGCATTTCACTGCCAAGCCAGGAAACATCTATTTGTTAAGTTTCTTTGTGAAGAATGGGACTGTTAGGTCAAATAAGACCATCCGGTGAGTGGAGAGAGACAAAGGGAGGGGTTTAAGGAAAGAAATTTTTATTGTCAAGCATCTAAGAGGGTTTCTACAAACAGAGTTAAAAAAAAAAAGAACAATTAAAAAATAAATTGACAAGTTTCCTTTAAAAATATTTTTGTGGATTTTGTGCCTATTTTTTCCCTTTTTTTCCTTTTTCTTTTTAATTCAGAAAATCCATTGACATCAGATGGAGCTGGGTGGGAGCAAAGCGAGAACTACCACCAGGCTGTTTGGATAATGGCCGCGAGGCCAAATCAAAGTAATGTCAGGACCAGGAAAATTCATCCAGGTGTCTCAAGAGAGTTGGGAAAGATGTCCACAGTGAAACACAGAGGACAGGGAAGACAGCCCCAGGCAAGTGTCTATTAGAAGGGAGAAAGCACCCAAAAGTTGGGAACTGCTTATCTGTTCTAAGATGTTCCCTAGGACAATGAAAATCCTACTCTTTGCTAAGACTGGAGCTAACAGGAATGAGGATCAGGAACCTTGTCAGTTTCACAAGTCTTTGATTTGGCCATGACCTCCTGCTGCCTGGAAGCTCTCAATAGGTCGAACCCTTGCGAGTTGAGGATAGGTCCTGTTTCCTAGCAAAGGCAATTCCTCTCAAGGGAGAGGTTAGCAAATTTAAAAAAAAATGCCTTCCTTAGAGCCCCAAAAGGTTTCCACTCGATTTGCCATATCAAAGCTTTGAAATTGACAAGGGGCAATTGGTTGCAAAAGCAAAAGAAATCTAAGCACCCTGAAAACTGCCTTGGCTTTGTGGCTTCTTTGAGAACCACACACACACACATGCACACACACAAGGTGAGGCTGGTCTGGGCCTAGGGTTTGAGAACCCAGGAGTCTGGGCTCCTGGCCCCACCACTCAACTCCCCCTCAAGTAATATTAGTCCATCTAGGAACTGGGAGGACCCAGGAGTACAGGCTTTCAAGCCCAACCCAGGTCTCATTCACAAAACCCCAAGTCTTTCCAAGAGCTGGGAGAAACCAAGAGCCCGAGCTCCCAGCCCCTACCTCCCTCTTGGAGCTGGAAGAAGAACCTAGGAGTCCAGCCTCCCAAGCGTGTGCCCAGACGCAAACCAGCGCTCTGTGCAGATATCAGATTCATCCAGACACACCCAAGTTCTTTGCCCACCCTGGCCCCTGGGAGGCACTATTTAATACTTCTTACCCCTATCCATGTACATAACAAGCAGCTTTTACCCCAGCAGCTCAGGCTGGGACTGCCCTGCCCTGCAAAATCATCAAGCACTTTGGCATCTTGAGGCCCAATGGAAATTGGGCCTTGTGGTCACATGGCTTTTGTCAGGACCAAGGCAAGAACAGACTTCAGTGAACCCACTACCAAAAAACCCTGTCCCCTTTTCCCTCCTTACCAATAATTCTCTGAACATCAGCTCAGTGGAGATCAGGAATAGTCTTGTCCACAAGTCTTGGTACCGTATTTTCTTACATACAACACACCCTTAAGACTTGTACCTTGTTTTTGGTAAAAAGGGAAAAAAATAGAAGATTTTTCCCACATGATGGCTGCCTAGAGCCTCATCTTTAGCTCACTCCCCATCTCCCTTTCCCGTTTAACTAAAGATGAAACCCTAGCTGCTGCTGAAGTCTAATCTCCATGAGTGGAGCTAGGATTTCGAAAAGAGCTTAAAAAGTATTTCTGGTGCTGTGAAACAGGAGAGACCAGGACCATTGCCCAAAGAAAGGTTAGTTGGATTAGTGGAGCATCAAGACTATTAACAAGCAAAGAGGGTCATTAACACCTGTGGAGTGAAGAACAATCAACTGTGAAGTCAATGGACTCCCTCAGCTGCCTCAGTAGAAATGCCACAGCTGCTACCAAGTGGAGAAGGAATCAAAGGAAGATGCCTTCTACCCCAAGTGAAAAATCAGCTTCCCTGATTAAGACACAGCCCAATTTTGGTGGCCTTTTTGGGGGGAAAGGTTGAATGCGATAGGTGAGTATTTATAGCTATTTCTTCCCTCAGAGCTAAGAGGAAAGAAGGTGGAAGCACGAGAATGCACCTGAACCCTCCACTCTGTGCATTCAATACAATCCCTGCTCAGGCCTGTCAGTTCCCCCTTCCTCTGCCCCACCCACACTCTCTGGCCACTCACACACCTAGCTCCTCCCACTTCCTGCCAACACCTTTCCAAGGATCTTGCTTGGCTTCATATCCCCCAAGAACCAAGTTCATCTTGACCACTAGGAATCCTCAGATGGATCCTAAATACCTTGATGGATCCTAACACCCTTCTTGACTTCCATGTTCTTCTCTGCTGTAGAGAGAGGAAATTCAAGCTTCTCTCTCAGGGAATAAATAATCCTTGAGGGGATTTTGGCTCCTAGCTATGGAATTTCCTCTCAATTTTAATTTCACTGAGAGAGACTTAAGAGAGCTGCCTAGATTTTATCAATATCGCTGCCAGACTGATCACAAAGGGAAAACCATTTCTTCGTTTCCCTGCTCAAGATGCTAATTTTCCGTTACCTTTTCCCTGCACATGGTTCCACAGATAATCAAACTACTGTGTTTTCCTGCATACCATACACCTCTAGGTGACCAAATCTTGGTTTAGGAAGGCAGCCTACAGAAGAAAGGACCTTCCCCTCCACCTGCCATGCCATGCCATGTCATGGCTGACCATATGCAGCAGCTCACTGGCTGCTTCAGGCACCAGTGACAGTTATTCCTCTCACAGCTATAAAGAGCGCCTCATCTCCATGCTTCTATTCCAGCATAAGAAAATCAGCTTCTTCAGCTAAAACATGAAGCCCATCTTTGGAAATCTGATGGAGGGTGGAGAAGGCAAATGTGATAAACCAGGACATACAGTAACTTTGATCTACTCCACATCAAGCCAAGATAAAAGAGGGACAGCCCTTGGATCCAGCTGGCAGAGAGGGGGACCTTGGTACCCACAAATTAAAAAGACACAAAAACAACCACCCACAAAAGAACCCTCCCTTCTGGCTAATGAAATGTGTGTCAATTGCCATTGGCTGTAATTGACAAGGAAGAGTAGGGGAGAGGGAATAAAAGGGATGTTTCAAAGAACTTAAAACTAAGTAGCTGGTCACAAAGACTTGTCATGTGACTCAACTCTGGATTTAGATGGCAAAAAGAAAAACACCAGCCAGCTACACAAGGTCACAGCCCTGTTTTTGGCTGGGCCAAGAGTTATTACTCAGTAGTAACAATTGCTCTGCTCCCAGAGGCCTCTTATTGACTTTGACCCAGGTGACACCTTCTAACAAGCTGGGGGAGGAAGAGAGAGAGTGCGAGTGAAAGAGGGAGAAAGAAATACCTTATTTTCCAACACACCCCAAGATAGAAATATGCACTGTGTTTTTGAAAGGCAGAATGAAGAAAAAAAGGAGGGTTCCTCCCCCCTCCCCATTATGGCTGTATAGAGCAGGAACAGAGCCTTGTCTTCTGTTCATTCCCCCTCCCCTTCCTACTTAACTAAAGCTGATACCCAAGCTGTTGCTGAAGCCTGGTCTACATGGGTGGAGCTAGGATTCTGAAAAAAGCTAGTCTTCAGAATTGATAAATAGGAGGAGACACAACCAGAAACAGCTATCAGACAGCAACATTACCCAAAGAAAGGTTAGCTCGGTTAGCAAAACATCAAGACCAGTACAAAAGGAGAAAGCGCTGTTAACATCTGTGGAGAAAAGAACAATGAGACATTAAGTCAACTGACTTCCTCAGCCACTTGAATGCACTGTGGAGCAGGAATCAAGGCAGGGGGCCTTCCCTCTCGAGCAGAAAATCAGCTTCCTGCCCCACCATTTTCCCCATGCTTAATACACACACTCCAATCTCAGGGAAAGCTGATTTGGAGAGGAAGTCCATGTGTTGTGTCTGAGAAATTACAGTAATTTTCATGAAATCCTGACATCTCCAGACAGGGCTCAGGCACAAAGAAGCCTCATCAGTTTCTGATATGGGGCCGTGCATCCTCTGGTCACAGCTGAGAGCAGGGTCCAGACTCCTTGAGTCCTTTTGCAAATTGCACTCCTTTTGCAGCTCCCAAAGCCAGTAAGCCCCTTATCTCCACCCCCCACCCCCCACCACAATCCACATGGAGAACCCACTAAAACTTATTAAGATGGTAACGGACAGGGTCTCCACATCAGTCCAGAGCAACGTAGGACCAATTTTTAAAAGTCCCTTTCCACAGAAAATAGAAGTTACACCTATTCAGTTTGTCTTTTTTTAACATGCGCATTTATAATAATAATAATAATAATAATAACAACAATAACAATAATAATAATATAGAATATATAGATAATATAGTGAAATGCTAATGCCTAGAATATCATAGTCTATCCCACTATTTCTCTGCCTTACCTTTGGCATGACAAGGGGTGTGTGTGTGTGTGTGTGTGCGCGCGCGCGCGTGTGTGTGCGCAACTGGTTTTTCTTTAAAATTCACCCCCCCAAGCATCCACACGTTCCCACACGCAGCCAATGAGAAAAGGCAAAAAAACAAAGCTGTGATTCAAAGTATATGAGCTGCTGTCAGGTCTGTGACAAAGGGAAGAGTGGAGGTGGAGGAAACCCACTGAACTGCCTGGATGGAAGATTCCAATTCACATGGGTTTATTCAAATTCAATGAAAATCACCTTAAAAATGCAATAAAACTGCATTTTTCTGTCCCATCCCCCCCCCCACATAATTCTGTCACAAATAAAAAAATATTCCCCATTAAATCACTGAAAAAGCCTCCATCCCTTTCCCCCCCCCCTCCATTCTCCCCACCATGCACACGCGCACACACACGCACAGGGTATTTGATTTGGGTTTTGTGGCGGTGCGAAAGAAGTAGGGTGGGCTGCCCTTAAGAAGAGGGACACACTTTGAGGAGGGCAAGAAGTTGGGAAGACGTCAGCATGTAGGGAACTGGAAGTGAGTTGGGGGAAGCAGCTGGGGTTAATGGTCTGTTGTTGGAAACCAGTAACAATCTTACCCTGATGTCAGCCCCTGGAGCAGCCAGTAAGAGGTGGGACCAGCAGCTAGAAGTGTGAGCACCAGAGTCCCACACTAACCAAAACCCACAGAGACAACGTAAAGCTTAGAAGGATCATATATCCACTGGCTGCCCCAATTCAGGACACCTTAGATCCCCTCCTTACCCTGTTACTTGCAGTGCTTCAGTTTCCCCTCCAGCCCTCTGGCTTTTTAGACTGAGGCAGGGGCAGTCAAAGTGCAATACTGGGCAAACCAAGCACCTGATCCTGATGCCCAATGGGACATGGACTTACATTCTCAAGGAATCAGGCCATGATTTCTTAAAAGGCCAGGCTGACACTTCAAGGAAGTGTCCTTGACACCCAATCACATTGCACGTGGGTATACAGACAGCAGTGGGGCTGTAACCAAGACCTGATCATAATTCAGGGGCATCAGACAGCTGAAACCAACTGACCCTTAGAGAACTGGCCCAGGCAGGCAGGGCCCCGTGTCCAGCCGAGGCAACCCAAGGCAGCTCCAAAGACATTAATCAAAGCTACACTGAATGCAGACTTCCCAAATATTCCCTGAATATCAGAGAATCTTAGAGCAGCTGGACTGGCAAGGCCCTCTGGAGATCACATCTCATTGGGCAGTGAGCGAGTAGAAGAGCTGATGAGGCACCGAGCAGAAGGCAAAACAACAGCTGGGGCAGAGAGAAGGTGGCAGAGCAGCCAGTGGGGCAGGGAGCAGACAGCAGAGCAGCCAATGGGGTACAGAGCAAAAAGCAGAGTGGCAGCTAGGGCAGGGAGCAGACAGCAGAGCAGCTGATGGGGGAAGGGAAGGAGGTCAGAGTGGTGCTCAAGGAGGGCTCAGGTCTTGATTTGCAGCATACCTTTCAGAGGTTAGCCCCCACTAACCTAACCCATAACTCTGGGAACAAATGCACGGCCAAGCGGGGGTGAAGTAACCCCACTGAATCCTCCCATGCTTTTCCCAACCTAACTCATGGATTTGGCAAGGTCCAAACTAAATGGCTGCTTGGGGTGGCTGTCCCCAGACCACACCTCGCCAACCCCCTTAAAATTCACTTGCAATTGTTCCTTCCAGGCCCCCTGTTCCTAAGTTCTCCTGGGACCATCAGGTTAATGCCCCCTGGGTAGCAGAGCTAATTCCCTACCAATGGCCATTAATGAGACAAGAGCAAAAAGAGTCCAAATGGTTATGCCAATAAGTTTGTTGGATACGGGCTGGCTGGCAAGTGGAGAACCTATGGAGCAGTTGCCAAGGTCATGTCACAAGGCAGTGGACTCCATCAGCCACTCAAGCTCCTACACAGAGTGCCGTCCACTGCAGCACCTGCCAAGACTTTACCAGGCTCTAGAGAAGGTCCAAGCCACAGGGGTTACCAGGAGGCACCAAGAAACCATCAAGTCTTTCCCCTTAGAGACTCTTTTGTGATGGTTTCCTCCTATTGGGCTTCAGACCCTTCACCACAGCATCACCTCTTCCTGTTGTCAGTTCCATCTTCCACTCTGCTCTTGCGTGGCCCAAGGCTAACGTCCCCTTCAACAGCACATAGCCACCAAAGCCAGAATACATGTCATTCCAGGCAGCAGGGTGGACCCCCAACTACAGACCTCACTGTCCAATGCCATCTTTTCATTGCGGGTCTTGTACTAAGCAATGAACAAAGTATTGCTTCTTGTGGCTTCTGGCCCATCACTGGACTTTCATGTCCACCTGGATTCATCCCAGCTTCTGGCCATAGGATGTCTTTCCATCCTCACAAGCTTCATCAAAGAACCATTTATCAACTTCCCTCCCTACACAGATATTGGCATTCCATAACCAACCCACCTCCTACCTCCTCCTCCTCAAGCTAACTATCCCAAGTCTCTCATCCTCGTTACCTTTTTCATACTTAATTAGCTCCTCCATTTTTCTGAACACTCTCCCGTTCAGCACATTCTCTTCTGCCTTGTGGACCCATCTTCTTAGACAGCATGAGCATTTCCTTAAGCTGTCTCAAAGCTGTCCTTGTATCCTCCCAGATGTCAGACAGGGCTAGGACACAGCCAAATCTGAATCCTCTCAAGGTCCCCTGGAGTTTGCCTTTGCCCTTGAAAATAATTTCTATTGCTGGCCCTGAGAAGCAACTTGCTACTTTCAGCCTCTAGGTTAGTGGCATGTGACCAGGCTGCATCCTCTGGCAGATGCCACCTTCTGAAAAAGCCTCTGAAGACACTTCAGTCCCACCATGAACACACCTTCACATTCACAGAACTACAGAGATACTGACCTGGAAGGATTTTTAGGAGGTTCACAGCTAGCCCAACCCCTGCTCCCAGAACATCAAGCTTGGCTAAAACATCCTGGTCCAATGCTTGTCTATGCTTGTCCAAGCCAACAAGTTCCATCTGCTCCCTGAACAATTCTCTGCTCTTCTCTCCCTGCTCTTCCAACATCCTCAAGACCTTTCTTCCTTCCTCAGACATCTCCTGATGCCCCCTGCCCACATTCTGCAGAAGGCTGAAGAATACCCTGTTTTGGAGGCTCTCAGAAGTAGGTGGAACTCCAGAAGCAAGATGCCTAGGAGGCAGTGCCTCAGATCAACCTCACTGATCTACAAAAGCCAAGGCAAGTCTTCAAAACATACCAATGCCCCCCCCCCTCCCCCCCTCAACAGGACATGGCGTAGAAAAACCCACCAGTCAAATCATCCCCCAGAGACCCACCAAATTTATCATCCAACCTGTTCCCACCACTTGAACCTGCAACCTACAGGGATCACCACACCTCGTTCTCTACATCCTATGCCCCAGCAGAGCTCTCTGTCTCCCTGATCCTCTCCTAGATCTGCAAACCACCTGGCTACAACACTGCATGGCTTTGTTCCATGTTCACCATCTCCCTCCCCCACTGCAGGGCACCTGGGGCCCTGTGACATACAACTCCCTCAGACTGCCTGTGCCAGCATTAAGAGCTCGGCAAATTTCCACTATATTTCTTGCTCAACATTTCTCTCTACCCACCTCCCTGTCCCACATCCCACACCAGTCTGTCCACACATTCCAAACCCTGATTCAACTGGTTTCCCCCTTCTGCCTTGTAACCCACCTCTATCTATAGCAACCATCATAACATCAGATTGTGGATATGGAGTTGGAAGACCTCTCCAGAGGCCACATCTAGTCTGACCTTCTGCTCCAGGCAGCATCAGCTCCACCCAAACCCTCCCAACCATGTCCTGGTCTGAGCTATCCCACAACAACCTTGTCACATAACAATCAGCCCTGTTACTCCAAGATGCCCAGAGCCCCCAGAATCTGCCTAGGGAAGCCAGGGGTCAAGGGCTGGCAGGACTCAGCTGCTGCCAGGGGGGATTCAATGCAGTGGAGAGACCACTGGCAGGGGCTGGGCCCCCTCTACAAAGGAAGGAGAAACCCCCCAGCCCATAACCTGACCAGAGGGGTAAAATTCCTTCCTGACCCCAAATATAGCATCAGTCTGACCCTAAGCAGAGGAGCAAGACCCTCCGGGTTTGGGTCTCAGCAGGAGCACTGGAACAGCCCAGTTCACAACCTCCAGCCTGGGCTGCAGCCAATACCCACACTGCTGAGCAAAGCAATAAAGCCCCTGACACCTGTAGCAATGGGGGAGAAGGGGAGGTTGGGGGGGGGGCAGCAATTCCTTCCAGGCCCCATGTGGCCAGCAGCTTCTGCAAGCACTACCAGAAAACCTTTGGCTTCACTCTTAAGACACTGCTGCGTTCATACTGGGATGAAGTTTTCACCAACTAAAAACTACTGAGACAACAGCCAGCCAGAATGTACAGCCCCAAGCACTTGGCCCGCGTAGTTTCATAGTTGGTAGGGTCAGAAGAGACCTGAGCAGATTGAGTCTGACCCCCTGCCATGGGCAGGAAAGAATGCTGGGGTCAAACGACCCCAGCAAGGTGTCTATCTAGCTTCCTTCTGAAGACCCCCAGATTAGGAGCAAGCACCACTTCCCTTGGAAGTTGGTTCCAGATCCTAGCAGCAGATGATGATCCGAGTGGTCCATCTCCCACCAGGAAATTCTATGCCCACCTTGTCCCGAAGGCACCAGCAAGGTGGAGCTGCCCTGACCTGGCTCCATGATGCTCCAGGAAAGATCCAGGTAGTAACTCTTAGAAGAGTCAGGGGTGAAGGGACCATCTTGAGTGGAGGCACTGGAGTTGTTTACAAGGCCAGCTGGAGATGTCTGTGGGTCTTTGATGAAAGGAAGTCCTGGCCCAGTCAACCATGGGAGGATGAGCCTGGGTTGACCTGTGGGCTCCTGGGATAGGTCTTCTCCAGGTGCTGGAAGCTAAGGGCATCTGAGCCATCACCCACGCAGACTAGAGAAGACCCAGTTGCTTCCATCCCAAGGCAAACAGGCGACATCCTCTAGTTGGACCCCAAATATTCCCTGCTGCTGTGATGTTACTGCCTGGCCAGCTCCCAGCGAGGTGTGGGGGTGGGCTGGGGAAGATCCTTCCAGCCTGTGATAAACACACAACACTCTGTTCCTGGGGCCTGAGATGGAGCTCCTGGCCCGAAAGGTGGCCAACTCACTAGCACTGAGCTGCCCCCTCCTGCCCCAACCGCTGGGGGCAAAACACAGCCCTCTTGTGCCCTCCACCTAACAACAAAGGCAGGGAAACAGAGGAGGGATGAGCCCATGTGATATACAGAGGATCCCCATTTGTCTCCAGGCTGGGGGGAAGGGACAGGTCCATTTGGTTCTCAGCTACCCCTCTCCTTTTTGGTTGGCTTTGCCCAGAGGCACTGTGGGACCGACCGATGCTTGGTGCTGCACTATCCAAGCGGAGGGTGAGGGGGGGAAGAGAAACAAGAGTGAGGTATGCCCCCCTCCCTGCCCAGCCAGAAGCAATGATTTGGCCGCCACACCCCCCGTGCCCCACCCTGCCTCCTAGAGCTGGGAACAGGGAAAGCCCCCCCACCAGAGTCTGCCAGGTTGGGGGGAGGGGAGGGGAGGAGGCAGCTGAGCTGAGTAAAGGCAGATGGGAATGGGCTCAGAGGGGGAAGAGAAATCCCCCCCTCCAAGCACCCCCAGTTATTACCCCACACAAGCCCCTCCTTGATGCACTAAAGTGTCAACCAAGAAAGCGACCCTCCCCACACCATTGCTCCTTTCACCCATCTGGGCCCAGTGCTGGTTTCCCCACCAACCCCCTCCCCCCATACCTAGGAGAAGCACAAGCCACTAGGAATGTACCATATTTCCCCACATACCACACCCCCCCCCAAATAAGACCTGTGTCTTGTTATGGGAAAAAGTAAAAGGTTTTTCTATCCCCTACTCTCACAGCAAGCCGAAGGCGAAATCAGCCCATGAGGAGTCTAACCACTCGTGAGTTTAACCCTGCCGCAACCACTGCTAAACTGACAGCAACATTTGGCTATTGCTCTTCTTCTAGCTCTCCAACAGCCCCCCACAATTTAGCAGTGGCTGTGACAGATAACCCCCCCTCATTTTTGACTGAGGGGCACATTACGCTGCAAAACCAGAGGAAGCCAGTCCCTGACATCCACTGCAGCATCTACATGCTTCTATTCCAGCATAGAAATCAGCTTCCCCATTTCAAACATGCACCCCAATTTCAGACAGCTCATGGGAGGAGAAGTGCAAGTGGTACATGTGTAGATACGGTACTCCCCACCCTGCCCCAAGATCACAGCAGCCCACAATGGATTACTTTGGATCACTTTGGTACAGCCGTGGGCAACAGAAGCACCACGACAGGACATTTTGTTCATGCTTCCCTCCCACCAGCCTCCAAGCCCCTCCCTCCCTCCCTGCCCAGAAAAGAGACTAGAATGAGACAGGAGAAGCCCTGAGATCTGAAACAGATGGGGGGAGGGGGAAAAGTGAAGGGGTTGGAGGGGCTTTTCAAGCCTGGAGGGGGAGAAAGAAATAGAAACAGAGCGAATCAGCACTCAAAAGGGAATCAGAAAGTGCCCCCATCCCCCACCCAACCCCCCATCCCCTCCCCGCCCCCAATACAATCCTGAACCACACAGGAGGTGAAAGGAAAGAAGAGAAGCCAAGAGACACAGAAGAACTGCGGACAGCCAGCAGGGCTGGAATCCACCGAGTCCAACCATAATAAATAGTAAAAAAAAAAAAGTATTTTTTTTTCTCCTTTTTGCACAAATTGTGTCTATTTCACAGTGCGTGAGCAAGGGCCCAGCCGTCTGGCCCCATCCCTGGGGGCTAGGGAAGGGTGTGGGGCCAAGGGTGAAGGAGCCAGGCAGGAGATGGTGGAAGGGGGTCTTCAAGGGCCTCAGGTGACATGGCCAGAGATGCTGGTCAAGGCAGGGATGTCTTCTCTGGCATGTTGACTCGGCTCCTCCATCCCACCTGGAGAAGCCAATCAAGATGGGAGCAGGCCTTCAAGGACCCAGCTGGAGACATCTCCATCCCACCCGGAGATGGCAGCAGAGGTTGGAACAGGCTTTCAGTGACCCAGCTGGACACACTCTACTCCATCCGACCTGGAGATGCTGACCAAGATGGGAGCAGGCCTTCGAGGACCCAGTTGGAGATGTCTCCATCCCACCTGGAGACACTGGCCAAGGTGGGAGATAGGCCTTCTCCGTCCAAAATGGAGATGCTGGTTGAGGTGAGAACACATCTTCTGAGATCTAGGTCCAGCTGGAGGTGCCAGCTAAGGTGGCAGCAGACCTTCAATGACCCAGCTAGAGACATGTCTACTCCATCCCATCCAGAGACACCAGCTGAGGTGGAAACAGGCCTTCAAGGACCCAGCTGGAGACACCGGCTGAAGTGGGAACAGGCCTTCTCCATCCCAAAGATGCTGGTTGAGGTGAGGATGTCTTCTCAGACCCAGGCCCCAGCAGAGACACTGGCTGAGCTGGGAACAAGCCCTCAACACCCTAGCTGGAGACCCCAGCCAACGTGCGAATAGGCCTTTTCCATCCTAGGCCCCAGCTGGAGATGCTGGCTGAGGTGAGAACAAGCTTTCAAAGACCAAAGCCAAGACGTGGATACATCTTCTCCATCCTCACTGGACACAATGCCGACATCAAGGTAGAGACGCATCTTCCTGAACCCAGACCTGGACTGGAACTGCCGTGTGAGCCCCCCGGAGACACTGGCTAAGGTCAGAAGAGGGCTTTCTACATCCCACACCTTCCCTGACCTGGTTGGAGATGTTGAGTGAGATGGGCACATGTCTCCCATCCCAGGCTGGACTGCAACCAACCTTCTCCAAGCCAAGTGGAGATCCCAATGGAGATGCCACCAAGCCTTCACGGCCCCAGGTCAAGACAAACGTGGTCTCCTCCATCCCTGGCCAGGCTGGAGATGCCTGGAGACATGAGATGTGGACTCATCTCCTCCATCCGAGGGGGAGACGAGCCTGAAGTCCAGGTGGGGCCACGTCTCCTCAAACCCAGGCCTGGGGTGGGGATGGGAAGATCTTTTATCTCCTCCAGCTCCCCTGCACAGCCCCGGCTTCCCATAAGTCGCTTTGGCCGAGGGTGAGGGGGGCAGGGTGAGGGCGGGGCAAAGGGAGGGGCTCCTGGGTGGCCCCATCCTCACCCCAGCTGGGCGTTTGGGCTACCTGGTGAAGAAGGGCAGGTGGTGCTGGCTGAGAATGCTGCTGGTTCGTGGTGACTCTGTCTTGGCCATGACATCCTTAAACCACGAGGCCACGTCCACCTCCAGCGTCTCGAAGCGCTTGATGAAGTTGTGTTCCTAGGTGGGGACACAGGGATGAGCAAGGGCAGTTGGGTAGCCAGCAGAAGGTGCTCTGGAGCTCCCTACTCAGGGGGATGGGGTGTGGGGCCTTTGCTAGTTTCGGGGGCAGAGCGGTATGGGGGAAGATGCGGAAGGGTCATCACCCTGGGGAAGGACAGGGGTGAATGGTGCCCACTGGGTGACTGAGGGGGCACATATGCACATGCGCACACACACACCCACCCCACTGTTTGATCCCTCAAACACAGAACCCAGTTGTCCAGAACACACATATGCACACACATGGAACCCAGGAATCTGAAATGTGCATACACAGACACACTCCACTAGGTGCTCAAAACATACAAACACACACGTACAACCCTAGGTGCCCAGGATGCACGCATACACACACAGTGTGGCTAAACACCTCTAGGAGACGATAGTAGGAACACACACACACGAACACGCATGCAGACACCCCCTGAAGTCCAGGGATGCCTGCACATGGAAACAAGGGGGGTGGAGAATGATGTGTGTGTGTGTGTGTGTGTGTGTGTGTGTGCGCGCACGCACATGCGCGCGCACACACAGATATGGATGGGTATATAAGTATTGGGTGGGTATATGGGTGGTTGAGTGGGGATGGGTCTATATAGGCATAGAATGTGTGTATGTCCCTGCTGCCCCCTGCTTTGCGTGCATGTGAGTGTATGGGGGTGTATATGTATGTATGTATGTATGTATGTGTATAGAAGTGCATTTGACTATGTGCAATTCTGGGCGCTGCACTTCAAGATGGATGCAGATAACCTGGAGAGAGTCCAGAGAAGGGCCACTCATATGGTTAAGGGCTTGCAGGCCAAGCCCTACGAGGAGAGACTAGAGAACCTGGACCTTTTCAGCCTCCACAAGAGAAGGTTGAGAGGCGACCTTGTGGCTGCCTATAAGTTCATCACGGGGGCACAGAAGGGAATCGGTGAGGTTTTATTCACCAAGGCGCCCCCGGGGGTTACAAGAAATAATGGCCACAAGCTAGCAGAGAGTAGATTTAGATTGGACATTAGGAAGAACTTCTTCACAGTTAGAGTCGCCAAGGTTTGGAATGGGCTCCCAAGGGAGGTGGTGCTCTCCCCTACCCTGGGGGTCTTCAAGAGGAGGTTAGATAAGCATCTAGCTGGGGTCATCTAGACCCAGCACTCTTTCCTGCCTATGCAGGGGGTCGGACTCGATGATCTATTGAGGTCCCTTCCGACCCTAACATCTATGAGTGAGTGAGCGAGCGAGTGTGCGTGCGCGCGCCCAATAGACGTATGTAAGGGGTTTATTTGGGAAGGGTGCATGGGGGTTTGTTTGTGTGTGTATGGGGGAGTATACGGGGGAGGGTGCGTGCACACATGTGTGCAGGGGGTGTATTTGAGGGAGATGTGCATGGGGGCTGCATACGGGTGTATAATGTGCGTATGTCCCTAATACCCCCTGCTGGAGAAGCTGAGCCCTGCTGGGTGGGGGGAGCCAGGAAGCACAGCCAATGGAGCATTCACACTCTAGGGCAGGGGTTGTCAACCTGGGGTACACATACCCCTAGGGGTACTTGGGAAGGCCCCAGGGGGTACGCAGCAGTGGCACGAAGAAGTGGGGCTACTTGGGAAATGGCGGTGCTTCTCCACACCCAGGTACCCCTCCTTCTCCACGCCACCCATAGGCAGCGGAAGGGGGTGCTAATGAGGCTCAGCTCCCGCAAATGCGGGGCAGTGGTAGGGCCACAAGGCAGCCCAGCTGCAGGCTTCCTGCAGCTGCAGCAGGAGTGGGGAGGGGTGCGTACGCAGCGGTGACAGAGGGAGTGGGTCTAGGGGCCTGGGGCAAGCGCTCAGGGCAGAGCACGGGACTGAACCGCGAGCAGCTTGTCCGAGCAGCACTGCTCCTGCTGCTACACGCACCCCGGGAGGCACAGGGGACACATTCCTATGGATCTGTGGGGAGCAGGGCTGTCTACTGCTGTGGGCTGAGAACAGGGCTGCACCAGGCTCTTCCCAGGGGAGAGGGGCTTCACTACCCCAAGATTCGCTGTAGCCAACTTGTCCCCGTCCCCTCCCCAGCACTGTTGCTGCCCACCCGGAGCACAGCACGTCCCTCCCCACCCCCCTGAGAAAAGCCCAGCGCTGTCTTGGCCCCAGCCTACAGTGGCAGCCCATCCGGCCCCATGCAGATCAGGGGGCACATGCCCCCCATGTCCTCCTGGGATGCATGCAGTGGTGGGAGCCACCACTGCTCCCTGTGCCCCCCAGACGAGCTGTGGCTGTCCTGCGCCCAGCCCCAGCTGTGCAGGACCTGGCGGGGTGGGTGTGGGGGTCCCAGGGGCTCTGTCCCCTCCAGCCCAGTGGCGCAGCCAAGGCTGGCCCCGCTCTTGCCCCCAGCTGGGGGCCCCGAGGGAAGGGGGGGGGGTGTAGGGCTGGTGCTGGGGTGGGGCTGGGGGCAATGGATTTGTTGGTGTAGCGGATGCCAGCACCAGGCAATGATCCCAGGCATGGGGGAAGGGACAGGCACAATGGATCCTGGCCTGATCCTGGACCCATCTTGGCTTAGCTCAGCTCCCTCCCTATCCCTGCTGTGTCCCAGGCCCAGCCCCACTCCACCCCACTCCCCCGGCCCTTTCCCCTCCCCCACAGACTTTCCCACGGCCCCACGGACAGCAGGGCAGGGGGTGCTGATGTCAGCATCCCCAACCCCTGCCTGGCCGGAAGGGGGTACAGTCCAAAATGGGTACCTGCAAAAGGGGTACACTCCTTAAAAAAGGTTAAAAACCCCTGCTCTAGGGCAAAAGGCCTGTTACACAGGAGACTCCTAGCCATAAAACCCAGGCATCCAGGCACCTGGCCACCCCTGCTCTAACCACTCCGACCTGTGGGGGAGAGAACCCAGGTGTCCAGGCACCCAGGTACCCCTGCTCTAACTACCCCCAACCACTGGGGAGAGAACCCAGGTAATCCAGGCACCTGGCTGCCCCTGATCTAACCACACCCATTGACTGGGGAGAGAACCCAGGCATCAAAGAACACAGGTACCCCTACTTTAACCAACCCCACCCACTAGGGGAAAAACCCAGGCATCCCAGCTGGGCTTCCTCCAGCTGGGGAGACCCTGGATGGGCCCTTCCCAAGGACGGGGATCTGAAGGGATCTGGTGGGTACTCACAAGTAGCTTGTTGTACTTTGGTCGCTTCCTGTGATCTTTAGTAAGGCTGGAGAGGGAGAGATGAGAGATGCTGGTACCTCCTGAGGGCAATCAACCCCCATCCCCACTCCCACAAGGGGTCCATCACCTTCTTCTAGTAATTCCCCGCCCTCCCAAGCTGTGCCATGGGAACAAGATCTGAATCCTCTGGGCTTCCACCACCTCCCACCTTATGCCTTTTGAGGGACTGGGGTGGGGAGACAGAAGCTAAAGGCCAGGCCCAAGGAGATGGCAGAGATGGGCCTCAAACCTGTGGCTCCTGGGCTGGAAGAATCCAAAGCCATGGGGTAGGGCTGCCCTGGGGTCTCAGGGTGATCAGTACATGCTGTCAGCAGCAGGGGAGGAAGGAGGAAGTCTAAGAAGGGGGATCAGGGAGCCACCATGCTGTTGGGTCATACCTACCACAGCAGCAAATACTCATGGGTAGTTTCAGCTCAGAGTGCAGAATGGCAGGGCTTAACATGGGCAGCTGCTGTGCATGTGGCATGGAGCAGAGCAGCGAATGAGGCAGGGAGCCTGGGGCAGGGAGCAGAAAGCAGAACAGCCAATGGGGCAGGAAGCACAGGCCAGGAAACAGAAAGCAGAGTGACATATCAAGCAAGGAGCACTGGGTAGGGTGCAGAAAGCAAAGCAACAGATCAAGCAGAAGGGGATGAGAGTAGCCCTCAGAGATAGTGCTGGGTTAATGCCACCCCACATGAACCCAGCAATCAGGTCCCCTTACCTCACAGGGCCCCCTTCTCTCCCCTCTCTCTCCAGCTCGTTACTCACCAGTCTTTAACAAAGGACTGGAAGTCCACGGAAAAGCCCATGTTGTTGGGCAAAAGGGGTGGGTCTTCCTGCAGGACCTTGGTGAGGACCTCGAAGTCTGTCTTGCAGTTCTTGTAGGGAAACTGCCCGGTCGCCAGCTCCACCTGTGGGTAGATCCAAGGGTTAACAGGGGCGGGGCTACCAATGGGCTCCCATGGGTGCCTGGCATCTTTAGAGACAACGGCCCAGCCACCCTCAGTATTATTCAGGAGTGGACACGCTTCTTCTGGGATAAGGGCACCTTATTCTAGTTTAGTGCCATCTACTTTTACAGTTACAGTTACGGCACACTGAATTCAGTTCCCCCATCCCAGTCACTGGAACCAGGGACCTGATCCCAGCAACATCTTGTTTTTTAAAGGGCCCTTTTCCATTGGGGAGAGCACAGGCTAGGGAGGAAAAAGAATGAAAACCAGCTACGGGACACTCTATATTGTAAGTGAAGCATCTTTGTGGCTGGTTGACCACTTCATGGTGCCATATACCAGCTGAACTTAGTGCATGCTACTATTCATGGAGGGACCAGCATGTGAACTATGCCACAAATATAATACCTGTTGGAAGGCAGGCTTAGAAGCAACTAGGCCATAAAAGCAGTACTCTGCCTGCATCTGAATTTGCTGTCAGGTGCGGAAAAGCCATCAGGGGCTTCTCAGAGGATGCAGAGATGCCTAGCATAAGATCCGCATAAATCAGAGCCAAGTAACGGGTTTAGGGGATTCACTGCAGCTTCAGAAGACATGGCCTACAGTCTGAAAGAGGCATTTGATTGATCCCAGCAGGAACCAGGCCGTGGATACAGACACCCCTGATGCCAAGACTAAAGGGAAATATTTGATCCTCTAAATTTGCACTGGCTGCTGTATTCCAGCAAATCAGTAACAGGCTGGTCAGTTTTACTCACACACTGGTCAGTTTCACTCTGTGGGTCCTAGTTGGGCCCTCCAGCACCCAAGCAAGTCCAGCTTTACCTCAGCTATATATTAGCATGTCAATCTACATGTGCTAATTATCACTTTCACAGCAGCGCTAAGAGATCCTTCGTGGATGCTGGGGCCCTGTAGTGCCCGGTACCGCACTCAGACTCAGACCTTGCCTAAAAGAACTCAGAGGCAATGTTCTTTTTCTGATCATTCCTGTTTAAGAACAAGGGGGTCCACAGCTTATCACGGATCCCAGGGCCACATCCAGCACCTTAAAGTGTCCTCAGCTTGTTTCTGCAGCAAAAGATCGAACTCTCTCACAGCGAGATCGAACTCTCTCACTGGCCCCCACGTGCCCAGCCCTTTTGGGGGCAGGGAAAGGGAACAAAGAGACATCTGAGGACCTCAAAGACTGTGATAGCCCCAGTGACAGATCCCAGCACTCACCAAGGAGATTCCCAAGCTCCACACATCTGCCCGGATGTCATAGTCGGGCTTCGTGGGGTCAGGAGGGTCTATTCGTTCAGGCTGGAAAAGAAAAGCCGTGGAAAGCTCAGGAAGGGAGCTCAGGCACTTACCGTATTTACCCACAAACCACCTGCACTTCTATACAAAATCAACCCTTTGATAACAGGATGTGCATCTTAAGCTGATTTCTTTTGCTGGAATAGAAGCATGGAAAAGCTGAGCTCTAACAGATGCTGCTTCTCTCCAGGCCAGCAAGTAGCAGGGCTGAAGTCCAGCTGAAACCCTGTTTCAGTCACGACCAAATGAACAGTAGCTTTGGGCTGAGCATGTGGGCCATGGGGGTGTATTGTACATGAGCAATTATGGTACGCAGCAGCCTCCTCAACAGCAGTAGGGGAATCACTGCTGTAAAATGCCGCCAGCTCAGGGGTGCTGTTAATCACTGGGAGGGGCAGCACAAGACACAGCATTAGTGTGGCCTGTAATTTATTCATCCTGCCTTTATTAGTGCCCCTCTACTCACCTCTAACAGGTCTGGAGGACCATGACTCTATGATCTCTCCAGGGAACCCAGCCCCCCTCCCAGGATGGGAGACCAAGACAAACAGCTTGGTCTCCCATCCAAGCACCAAATATGCCTACCCCTGCTTAGCAGACAGGATCAGGCTGGGATCAGGCAATCCCTTGGTCCCTCTCCCTGCCAGTGCCCAGGACTTCATGATCCCTCCAGGGAATCCAGACACCTCCCAGAGCTCAGCCGGCTAAGTCATGGTCTCCCATCCACACAATGAATGTGCCTGCCCTTGCTTAGCAAACAGGATCAATGGGCCCCACTCCCGGGTGCTGACAGCGGGCAAGGCGCGGCCCTCACCGCCATGTATGCGGCGCAGCCAGCACTGCGGGTCTTGGCCTTGGAGTCGACAAGGCGGCCACTGATTCCGAAGTCACAAAGCTTGATCTGGCCCCGCTCATCCAGGAGGATGTTGGAGGGTTTGACGTCACGGTGGATGACACCGTGTTTCTCCTTCAGGTAGAAGAGGGCCTTGACGATCTTGGGGGGACAGACGGACGACACAGAAGGGGAAGGGAAAGGAAAGAGAGGGTCATTACGGACTAAGACCACTCGAGCCAGCCCACTGCACTCCTCCCCTAGCTCCTGGAGGGAGGCAGGGAGAAAGCCAAGTGGATTCTGGGCTGAACCAGGCACCAGATCCTGCCTCCAGCTATCCCACAATACCCCTGCCCTGGAGACTCCTCTCAGTCTCTATGGGCCACTGGACAGAGTTCAGAGACCTGCAAGCAGCCCCCAGCAACTCCCCATAGGGTGGGAGGAGCCTGGCCAACTCACCTAGTCCTGCCCCCAGCTGGTCACATGGTACCCACAATATCCTACCCCCTGCCTTGCCCCACCCTCCCCAGGACTCACTGCCACTGTGACCTTTCCCAGGATCCTCTCGGGGATGGGCCCCTGGATCCGCTTCTTCAGCTTCTCTGCGCAGGTGCCCATCAGCTCCATGGCAATGAAAACATCCGTCTAAAAAAAGGAAGGACAAAATCAGAATGGAGGCAGAGCTAGCAAAGAAGAGAGGGGCCTGTGCTTAAAAAGATAGGCACTGATGGTGGGGATCAAACTGGAGTCACCTGCATTTTAATCAAGGCACTAGGGGGAGGCAGGGGCTGGAGCTAACAAGAAAGGGAGGGGCTTCACTTAAAGGGGCAAGAATTGCCAGGCCAGTGAGGAACAGGCATTGGGTTGGTGACACCTAAACAAGAAAGCCACCAGGGTGTGGAGTTAATGAATGGGAGAAGGGCAAGGGTTTAAAGAGACAGGTACCACCAAGGCAGTCAGCGGCAGTCACTCACATTAGTGATGAAGGTCCCAAAGCACTGAACAATGTAGGGGCAATCGTGGCTCTTGAGTACTACATCAAGGTCCATCAGGATCCTCTTGTTCTCTTCTTTGTTACCCGAGCGACGCATTTGCTGTGGGGGGCCAAGGGAAGATGGGAATCATGGCTGTGTGCCTGGGGCTTAGTTTCCCAACCACCCAACACACACAAAGGCACTTAATTATTCTAGACTCATTAAGCCTTAAGATGCCCCCACCCACTAGGTCAGAGCCTGGCCCAGTTCAGGGGTGGAGAAACTGAGGCACAAGACAGAGGTAGGACTTGTCAGCCCAGAACAGTGGTCGAAATGGGAATGAAACCATTACCCACTTTCCCTCCCAGAACTGGGAAAGAACCTTGGCACTCAGGCTCCCACCCCTCCCTACCTTATTCACCAGAACCCACTCCTTTCCAGAGGTCTGTAGAACCCAGGAGCCCAGGCTTCCAGCCCCACCTGGCTCTCAGCCCCTGCTCCCTCCCCAGAACTGAGATAGAACTCAGGCACCCTGGCTTCCAGGGCCCCTGCTCTTACCCTCTCCGTTTTCTTAATCCTCCCCACCCAACTTATTCCTAAACCCCATGCCTGCCTGTCCCCTAACTCCTCCCCACTGCGCCTCCCCTCCCCCTCCCCTAAACCCACCCCATCCCTACCCTAACACTGCCCCAACCCACCTCTGCCCCCACTCCCCTCACTCCACCCCTTCCCTCTTCCCTAACCCTGCCCCCTGCCCTAACCCCACCCCATCACTATCCTAAACCTGCCCTGAACCACCCTTGCCCTGTCTTAGTCCCCTCCCCCCACCCCTCCCCTCATCCCAGCCCCTGTACCCCAGGCATGCCCCCTGACCTTCACAGCAATGATGTGCCCTGTCTTCTTGAACCTCATCTTCCACACCTGCCCGCAGGTCCCACTCCCGATCTCACCCAGGTTCTCCAGGTCATTGATTTCTGCTTGGTACCGCTGGAGGAACACAGGCCCAGGCAGGGCTGTTAGGGGGGGGGGGGGGGGGGAAGCAAGGGGGGGCAGTACCAGTCCCTGGCCCTGCCCTGACACCCAACCCACTGCCAATCACTGGGGCACCTTTCTCCATGGCTGATAAACAGCCAGCTCTGCAGGGGATCAGCAGAGCCAGAAGCTTCAAAGGCAGCAGTTACACCTGCACCCTCCAGGACTCCCATGAGCTGTGATGGGATCCCAACACCCTGCCCCAAAATGCAGCTGCTTCTTGGGTGGAACAAGGCAGCAGCTTAACAGCCAAGAGCAACAAGGGTCTCTCCCAGATCCAAAGTGTAGCTTGGGCTGTTTCCAACTAGGAAGGAATTGAGTAGGGCTTTGAAATGTGACTGATTCTGGGGTGGGAGGTGACACAGAACAACCTTACAGCCCAGTGTGTGGGATGCCTCTCCCCACCCCTCTGGTGCTGAAATGCAGCCAGCTGTGGGGTGGGAATAGGACAGCCACCCAAGAGCCCACAGCAGTGCTGCGTGAGGACTGATGACCCAGCCCTGAAATGCAGCCAACCCTGGGGTGGAATATAGCTACCAAGGACACAAAAACACCCCATATAGTCTGGCCCAGTAGCTTCTAGCTGGCTTATAAATAACAGCCCAGAGATGACCAAAAGGGATAGGGAGAGAGAATCTGGCCATGTCCCATCCAGCCCTCCACTCCAGGGCATTCCCTCTCCTCACGTGGAACAGGGCATGGGCTGGAGAGGGGAGGGGTCCATGGCCATCTGCCTCCATCTGGCTCACCTGCCCCCCGATGGTGAGGTAGCCCGTCTGCTTCATGATCTCCTGCAGCTTCTGATCGATTTCTATGCTGTGGGGGTAAGCAGGGAGGTTAGCTGGAGGCAGCCCCTCGCTCTGTTTTCCTACATGCAGACTTGTTCCAATGTCTAGTCATTTGGGGCAGGTAGGAGGTGGGAAAGTGCCTGGAGCCGGAAGCAGGGGTGGGGGACACTGATCTCAGTTGAGGTTGGTGGACATGCACACGGGCAGAACCCAGGCATCCAGGTCTCACACGCACACCCCAGGCGTCCGGGTCACGTGAACACACACATGCACAGAACCCAGGTGTCTGGATATCACACATTCTCTCTCTCTCTCTCTCTCTCCCTCCCCCCCCCCCTCTCGGCACCTGGGTCACACACGCACACAGACCCCAGGTATCCAGGTTGCACACATGCAGAACCCAGGCATCTGGGTCACCCCCTCTTCCCCCCACCCAATCTCCCTCCTTGTCCCCACTCTCCAGCTACCCACACCCCCACCATCTCTGCCCCTACCCCTGCAATCCCCACCATGCCTTGCAGAGGGCACTGCCCTGCCCTCATCTAGGCCCTGCTCTCACCTCTCCATGCTGCGGTGCATGAGAAAAGGCGGCTGAGGCAGCCCCAGCATATGGCGAGGCCGCACAGGGGGTGTGTGGTGCTGAGGCGAGCTCTCCGACGACGATGACCGGCTGCTGCCATCGTTGGCCAGCGGCAGCTGCAGGGCTGGGTGGAGGGGGAAGGAGGGGCTGGAGTCAGATGCTCGGACATCTGCATCCTCCCATCCTCCCCCCACCCCACATCTAGCTTCTAAGTCCAGTCTGGGTTGGGAAAGGATTAGGCCCCTACTACCCCTAGCTCCCAATTGCTCCCCCCTTCTAGTAACCCACTAGGGTCTAGGCACTCTCCCCGCTCCCAAGGCCAGTAGAGCTGCCCCAGCCCTGAATCTGCCTTCTCCCCTAATGTCACCCCACACTGGAGCCTGGGCCTATCATGCTGCTCCCAGCACCCCCAAGTTGGGTAGGGGGATCCCTGGGAATTTTGGCCCCCAGGGGCTAGGATTAGAACCAAATGGAGACTCCCAGGGCCTGGTACAAGACTGTTGGGTACCTACCTGGCCTTGCCCCCACGTAGTGCCCTGAGGGGGAAGACCACCAGGGTCCGCTTGCCCCTGAATCCAGCCTGATCCCACCCCACAACTTCCTGAATCGGCTCTATCTGGTTAATTTCACCAGTGCCTCTTAAAGGGCCATATCTTTTTTGGGGGGATACCCCCCCAGCACTGACCCCCCCCCAGGAAGAAAGCCCCACTTGCCCACCCTGGCCTGCACAGGGTCTCAGACCACCCCAACTGGAGTCAAGGGGGGCCCCAGCCTGCAGCGGGCAATTAGCAGGGGCCCCCTCCCAGTCAAGAATTTAGCCCACAATCTCTTTACCCCCCACCCCTCTTTGGGGTCTCCATGAAGCAGGGGGAAGAGAGGGCTAATTCTTCCTGGGATGATTGTCAGGGGCCAACTCCCCCAGGAAGCGCTAATCCCTCCCATCCCACTGCCCACCTCCACTTCAGCCCCTACCAATGCTGAGCTCCCAGAAATGTGGGGTGGGGGGGTGTGGATTGGACCCAAAGAATTTAGACACCCAGCTCCCCTAGATCCTCCTGCTCCTGATTCTCTTTGGGGCTGCAAACTCCCACTACAGATCCCAACCTTGACCCCACCACCAGCTCCTGCTCCCACACACGGGGCTAACCCTCTCCCCCCCCTCCCCTGGCTCACCCAGCCTGCTGTAGCCCATAGGGTTTAGGAGCTCAGTGCACCTGTGTATCCAACTCCTCCAACTTCCCTAAGATCCCTGGCTGTGTGTCTAATTCACCTACAGTCCCTATGGGACCTACCCAGGTATCTAATTCCCCTACAGTCCCTGGGAGCTCTGGCTGGATGTCTAAATTCCCTTACAGTCCTTAAGAGCCCTGTGGGCCCATAGGGCTAAGGAACTCTGTAGGGATCTGTCCCTCTGCCCAATTTCCCCCTCAATGGAGGGGGACAGCTTTGAACCCTGCCCCCAGGCTCCTCAGTTTCAGGCCAGGATCAGTGCCCACCCCCCCAGCAAGGTGGGAGGGGCTACCAGCCTCAAACAGCCCACCCCAAAAACCTCCCAGCCCTGATTGTCCCCCACTTCCTCAAGACCAGCCCGCTTCCCTCCCCCGCAGCTACAGCCCATGCCTGGCTCATGCTCCATGCATCACTAAGCTGGGACATGCAATCTACCGGCTTTCTGCTGGGTCAAGGTGCTAGAGGGGAAGGGGTGGGGGCATGCTGCAGGCACAAGGCAGCCACAGGGAAGGGGGGGGGGGGGCAGGAAGGAGTTGAATTAAAGAAGGGGGCAGCCAGCAGAGGAAAGAACAGATGTGACAGCAAAGCAAAGAGTGCTAATGGGGGTTGGTGGTGGAGGAGGGGGCTGAGCTGGGCTGGGGGTTGGGATGTGGGGAAACCTTGATAAGCTGATGGGGGAGCCTAGCAGGGTGCTCTGTTAGGCCCCTCTGGGGTTGATTGGGGTGAGGGGCAGTCCCAGCCCCCACTTCCATCCCTACCTGCCATGGGATGGTTATAAGGCAACCAGGGAAGGGGAGACTTGTTGGTCTGGTCACAGCTGAGACCTTAGGGACCCTGGGAGCCATGGCTAGGCATCTAATTCCCCATCAGCCCCTAGGAGGCTGGGTGTCTAATTCTTCTACAGTCCTTGGAAGCTCTGGCTGGGGAGGGGTGTAGGGGCCTGGCTTCACGTCCTGGGCTGGCTTCTGCTCCAATACCCACCTTGCCTCATGCTGGAGCCCATAGCCTGGCTACAGGGGCAACACCCACCTTGAAGCCCCCCAGGAAGCAGGAAGGTGCTGTGGGGGGCAGAAAAATTAAACACAAAAAGGGGAAGGGGTCACTTAAAGGCTGTGCTGTTTCCCTGAGGGTCCAGCAGGGGCCAAAGCCCCTCTCTGGGCTACAAGGCCATTTCCTTCCTTAGGATCTCCCATTCAAAAGGTGATCCAACCAAACCCTGCTTAGCTTCAGATAAATGCCTGGTGCTGCCTGAAGCTCCACAGCAGGGGGACACACAGAAAGTCAGGCAGGGATCAGGCCCTCTCAGCTCAGATGGGCCTAGACTGTAGGGCCTCACCTGTCTTAGCAGCAGGGGGCAGAGCCTTGCCTGGGAGTTTTTGGAAGGTGGAGGCAGGAAGAGCATGGATTTGAACCCCCATCCTCCTGGCTTGGCAGGAGCAGGGGCCCTCAGCTACATCTGTGGCAAGTCAGGGGATACAGTAGGAACCTGGACACATGGGTTCTATCCCTCCTCTGGGAAGGGAATGGGGTTTGCTGGGTTAAAGCAGGGGAACTGGGAGCCCAGACATCCAGGTTCTACTGGGAAATAAGTGGGAGCTGATGGGTTACAGTAGGGGGGCTGGGAGCCCAGACACCTGGTTCTAGCCCAGTTCTGGGTTGAGAATGGGGTTAGACTTTATGACCAACAAGCTCCCTCGCCTGGGACACTCAGCTGGACCCCATCTTCCCCTTCCAGCATCACCCCATGGAGGAGCAACAAGGGGGCGGAGACATCAACAGCAGGGAGAGGAAGAAAAGCCACATCAGCTGAAATCAACCTCTCTCACCTAAACCTTGGTGTAGCCAGATCCCAAACTACTCAACAAACCAGAAGCTGGAGGTGTCTGGAGTCATGTCTTCCTTGGCAAAATGTGGCTGCTTCTGGGGTGGAGCATGGCAGGCATTGAGCAGTGAGGAGCTGTGGAAGCCGGTTTGGGGCAGGAGGGATAAATCTGGTCTCAGGAAACAGCGGGTGAAGTTGGGGGCTAGGTCCGGCTCTGAGCTTATAGAGTGTGATGAGCCTTCTAAGGACCCCACAGTCTATACTGTCAACCTCACTCCTACAATTAACAGCTGGAGCCTAATACCATATTTTCTTAGATATAAACACACACATCCCACCTTAAAACAGCTGTTGGAAACTGACCTGTATTATATACAAAAAACACAGTAAGAGCAGTTTCTGCTGCTTATGCTTCTGTGGGATGAAAACAAAAATATCTGTGCCCATGGCAGGAAGCAGAACATGGTTGCTCCTCAGGCCCGTTACACGTTACATACATTGAGCACTTAACTGGTGAATCATGCAGTACATTTAGACCAGGCACAGGTGCAAAGTCATTACCACACCATAAAAATGGCCATCCAGCTACAAAGTTAATGCCTTAAAATGTGTAACTTTATAGCTGGTTTCTATCCAGCTTGAATTTGAATATATAACAGGGCCCCAAATGACTTACAGCAAGGATCTGCTTTTAGTCATTTCACCTTTCAAAAACAAGTGGTGAATCTTATTCTGGGTACACTGTAGGTGAGAAATTATGGTATTTGTGCCAGACAGTTTTTAAGGGAAAATCTATTTTGGGGTTGGTGGGGAGACCCAGCAACCTGGATGGGTGCTGTGCATAGGCAGCCCTTCATAAGGGAATCAAGGCCTATTGTAGTATTCCCTAGCATATGACAAGCCTTCTCTGGAAAATTATGGAAGGGGCACATTCTTAAAATGAGGAAATGCAGAACTCAAAGGTCCTGATCTTGTAGAAGCCGCGCTGCCCAGCCCCTCTGTGAGCCAGCCCGTGGGGCCTGCTACTAGAGGGTTAGTAACACAGACCCATTTTTGCTCTCCCTGCTTTTGTCAATTCATTCAAAAAAAATCAAAACCAAGAAACATTAAACAGCTCCTATGAAGAAGGAAAAGGTCTTTTCCATCTTGCTGCAGAGGACCACTACATGGACTCAAAGCTGAAGCCAAGTAGGTTTAGGTTGGAGATCAGGAAAACCTTCTTCCATGTTAGAGCAGGGAGGCAGTGGAACAGATGCCCAGGGCAGTTGTGGCCACTCCATCACTGGAGGGTTCAAGGAGAGGTTGGACAGCACTGGTCAGAAATGACCTAGGTTTACTGATGTTCATGTTCTACTCCGGGGATCTTTCAACCTTTGCCGGGTGTCACATGGGGCTGGAGGAAAATCTTCCCACTCTTGATATTATGTGTCAAGGTGTTTTTAAACCTCCTTCAAAGGCATTGGTTGTTGGCTACAGCCCAGGCTGGGGATGGCACCTGTACTGAAGCTCCTGCTGGAACTCAACCCTGGAAGTTCCTGGCTAGAAGGTCTTGCCTCTCTGCACAGGCAAAGATTGATGCCAGATTTGGGGTCAGGAAGGAACTTTACCCCATGGTCAGATTCATACAGATTGCAGAGGGGGGGGGGTTGCCTTCCTCTGTAGCAGAGGCCCAGCATTTACCTGGGAGCTCTTGAGCATATATTAACGATTTTTTACAGCAGCAGGACATTGGCCACCATGGTCCCCCTGCTTTTCCTGTGGTGGGATCCGGTGTGATATCTGGTGCTATGTCAGGGTTGACAGAAGTTTTATGAAAAGGTTACATGATGGATTTGTCTGAGATGGTTTGGACAGGGCTGATCCTGCCTCAGGCAAGGGGTTGGATTAGATGTGACCTTTAGAAGCCCCTTCCAGCCCCACTTCTCTAAGAATTACATCAAGGACGTGTTGTATGTGAGGAAATATGGTAGTTCCTCCTGCTACTGACCACCCAGCTTCTCTCCCCACAGCTCTATTCAGGGCTGTATCTCAGCCTCCCTTGGAAACCCAACCACACCCAATCTTCCTAAACTCCAGGGAACTTTGGGACCCCTTTCCCTTGCCCTCCGGTTCTCAGCTCGTTAGCCTTGCCCCTCCCTAAGCTCCCACATGACACAGGATCCTTCCAGCCCTGGTCAGCAGCATCATGTTCCACCCCAGAAGCAGTTGTACCTGCGTAGTGGACAAGGAGGAGACTCTCCTGCCTCCAGGAAGCGCTTTGAGGGGCTAGTGCAGGAAAGGAATGAGATGGCAATGGGCAACCTACACAGGACACCCCCCAGCCTGTGGTAGATTGGGGTGGACTGATGGATGGAAGAGACATGGCAGAAAGGAGGCACAGACAGACAGACAGAGGGGTGGTGGGGGCAGGGGGGTGAGGTGAGAGGACGCGAGGGGGGATGAGAAAACGCCGTGGTACCTGCTCGCTGGGATGGAGCGGGAGCGGGGCTTAGAGTGATCACAATAACTGGACGGGAGGAAGGAAGAAAAGAACCATGAACGCGGCGCGACCCGGAGCTGCCCCGGGCGCCCCAGGGGCAAATAAATTGTATGGGGGGGAAGGGAGAATAGGGAGGGCAGGGGGGACTGAGGAGGGAATGGGGGGAGGGGGAAGAACCACAGAGCCCTGGGAAGGGGGAGCGGAGGTTGCAGCTGCCCCACCATACCTGTGCTAGACCTGAGGCCCCACACCCCCATCAACTGAACTCTGCCCTTCCGATGCCCCAGCCTTGCCCCGCCCAGGGACCTGCCACCCACTCCAATTCAACTGGACTCCAACCCTGATGCCCTAGCCCTGCCTCCCTGCAACACACTGGCCCCAAGCCTCCAATACAGGCTCCATGCCTAGTCCCTTCCCCCAATGTCCTGGAGGCTTCACCTGCCCTGACTCCAACCCCTGCCCCTCAATCCCTCCACTGCCATGACAACTCCTTTCTGATGCCCCACCTACCCTTTCAGCACTATGGTCCCCCCACAACTTCACCCATACACTCCTTCCAACACCTTGGCCCCGCCCCCTCTCATGCTCCCAGGTCCACCCCCAGGACACACTGGCCCCAACCCCTTCTGACCCCTCCCACATGCACCCTGACACCCCACACAGCTCTATCTGCCCTAACAAATGGCAAGGTGAGGCCCACGATATGCCTCTGCCAAGAGTTCCCTCTAACCTGTGCGGTGTGCGGCCATGGTCATGCTGTGCTGCCAGGTGCGCCTGTACGGCCGTGCACACCACAGAAGGAATGCTGCCCCTTCCCCAACTGGGCCTAGATTTTATCACCTGATTCTCATCCCCCCAGATCACACTCCCCCAGCACTGCATGGCCCCAAGATGCGTCCCTCAACCCCAGTCTGACACTTCCCCCCCACTCCTCCTCCCCCTGCCCATCTCTAGCTTGGCCCAAAGCCACTGAGAGCAGCACAGGGGCTTAGGCTGCTCTACTGATC